>NC_134649.1:45722614-46054043 GCF_030463565.1 Pelecanus crispus
GAGCGTGGTTTGCTCTAAGGCAAGTTATGATTTAATACTCTCATTTGCAAGTCGTTTTCTCCGCATGCAGCGTGCGATTTGTACCAGCGGTAGCGGCGCCAGCCAGACGAGCGCGGCACCGTTGAGCACATGGCGCGTTGTACGAGGAGCGGGGCCGTTGCTGTTTGTTCAGCCGCTTGTTGCGGTTTAACCCGGCAGGCAGCTAAGCACCACACAGCCCTTCCCTCACTCCCCCCCTCCCCAGTGGGATGGGGGAGAGAATCGGAAGAAAAAAAAGTAAAATTTGCGGGTTGAGTTAACGACAGTTTAATAGGACAGAAAAGGAACGGAAAATAATAATAATATACAAAATAAGTGATGCACAATGCAATTGCTCGTCTGCTGACCGATGCCCAGCCCGTCCACGAGCAGTGATCGCAGCCCCCCAGCCAACTCCCCCCAGTTTCTATACTGCCCATGACGCCGTATGGTATGGAATAGCCCTTGGGGCAGTTTGGGGCAGCTGGCCTGGCTGTGCCCCCTCCCAGCTTCTTGTGCACCCGGCAGAGCATGGGAAGCTGGAAAGTCCTTGCCCAGTGTCAGCACTGCTCAGCAACAGCTCAAACATCAGTGTGTTACCAGCATTATTCTCATCCTAAATCCAAACCACAGCACTGTGCCAGCTACTAGGAAGAAAATTAACTCTATTCCAGCCGAAACCAGGACACCACTTTAAATACATTTAGTCAAAATCTTTCAGTGTCTTCAAGACCTTTGGCCTGATTCTCATTTTACATGGCATACATTTAATGCTGCTGTTGACTGGACATGAATAATAACTGCGTAGTTCCTCCTTAATTAAAAATAAAAAATATTTCTCTTTTTTTTCCCCCCTGCTGAAAAGCAGTTTCTAGAGCAAGCTGTTGCAAAAGAAATTACTTCAGAACACGTAAATAATAAAATAATTTCTTGTTCTCTGACCGCTAAAGTAATTTTGTTCAAACCAACCCATGAAGAACTTGCGCTGCAGAGAACCCAGCTGGCTCCCGTACGGCTTTCCACTTTTCTCTCTGGAGTAATACGTCATTGAAGGTAATAAGAAAATAAGTGGAGATTTTAGGTCTAATGATAATAGTTCCATTTGAAAAAGCAGGAATTAAATCAAAACTGAATAAATGGAAAAGAATTAAATTCATGCTAGACATTAAAAAAAAAAAAGCACTGCAAACAATGAGGTGTATTTTAAAAAGTCGCTGTTTTATTAATAATACTTTCCACCTCCTTCCCTTGATCTTGCGATGACAAGCCTGGCAGAGGCACTCTATCAGACACTGAAGCAATTTAGCTGCTGTCATATGCCTTTCTTGATATACACGTATTAGTCACACAGCCGTTTTATGTTCTTTAGTATATTTTAGTATATAATTAAAAATGCGGCTGTCTGCTACTAAGCAACCAAGCATGTCAGGGGTTGATTGTATTCTGTCACCCACGGCACGAGGGAGGGTAAAAAATAATAATCATGTGTTCACTTTTCAGTCTTAATTGTGCTCCGGCTCCTTTGATATGTTGTTACACACACACACGCTGGCTCCTGGAGACGGAGGCAAAGCCAACATGTGGGAACGGCTGGCAGGTGACCCGCAGCCGCGTCCCTGTCGCCGATAGCGCATCAGCCTTAGGTGCTGGGCTTTTAATGGGTACGCGTGGTTTTGTGACTCTTCTGGGTTCAGTTTGGCTGGACCCTGCAAAGCTGCTGCTTGGTTTCCTGTGGGACTGGAGCACTAAATGCCTGCGGGCTCCCGAGGGTCTCTCCCTGGACATTTAAAATAAGCAACTCAAGTTGATGTTTGTCTTGTAGCTCTTCCATGTAAGTAGACAGGAGTAGGACTCCTGCACTGAAGTACATTGGCTGTTGGGCAGCTGATAATCCAGCGCTTCATTCATTTTTAGTTTATCTGATGTGAAAAATGGCCCATCCAAGCTCCTGGAGAGTAGGAAAGCTGGTGAGGAGCGTACTCAGGTGATCACCCTAAATTGGGAGAGGAGCACCAGAGCTACAGGGCTCTGGTCCCAGATCGTCTCCAAGAGGTGGCCAGCGCCAGATGGGACAGAGACAACACACACCTCCCCTCCCGGAGGCTCTCAGCATGTTGTCCCTCAGCACTGCTGTCCTTGGGGCTCTCTCATGCTCCTAAAAAGCTCAGATCTTCATCTAGCCTCGTGTTGCACTGACCTTTTTCTGTTCTAGCGAAAGGCTGATGGTGCAGGTGGCTTCCCTGCGAGCTGGAGCGATGCTTTCCCCGCTTGGTAGCTGCTGTCAGGAACAGGCTCAACGAACCTATGTTTGACGGTCTGGAAAAAGGGCAAAATTTCATTGCTGTCCTCAGCCACAGGCTTATTTAACTCAAGGCATTAGGGGATTATTTCTGTGGGAAGATGAGGCTCTGAGGATGTAGTGTTTGCTGCAGGAGCCCTACAAGAGGTCTGCTTGGTAAGGCAGAACCATCTGTGTGAAACCCTGCCCTGAAGCTAGAGAAATACCTGGCTCTGGCGAAGGGCTGGGGAAGTTTTTTTGTGTACTTTTAGGCACATATTCTCCAGGCTCAAGAGGAAAAGGGATTTGTTATGTCAGCTCTGTTCCTCACTCCTCCAGTGTCTTTCCATCTCTCAAGCACGTGCAAATGTACACAGGCATGCACTGCGTGCAGCAATGGAATCATTATTTTAGAAGTTTTCAAGTTTTAATAGCTTTTATTACTTCAGCAAAACAGAGGCCAGCATATCAGCACAAACTGGTATGACACAAGGAAAAAGAAATATAATGCCGTAAATAATTCAAAGGCTGTTTGTGGATTGTGATTCGTTTGATTCACCCTCCAGGGAGAAGGTTGACATTGCCTTTATGTTTTTCACAGTCAGCATCTGATACGTACTGCTCTGAGTCTGCCGGGATCCTGAGACATGACGCTGAGGCTGCTTGAAGATGATAAACTTGCTTGGAGTGCCCCGATTTCTCTTGGTTTTCCCCAGCTGACCTTACCCACCTGGGAAGCACTGCGGTGGGGAAGGAGCCCCAGCCAGCCAGGTAGGAGGAGGCTGGTGGCAGATGCTCCGTGGGGATGCCCGGGGGATTCTGCGGTATCGCCTGCAGCTCAACTTTGTTCATATCAACACTGATGCAAGTCGTACCGTATTTGTCACACTGGTGGCTTGCAGGCGTTACGCAGTAAAACCACTGCTGTACGTTTTGGCAGCAAGGTGAGACTTGCCAGCATGTCCTCAGTATCAGAGTCCCAAGACACAGGACCGCCGTGCTGTCAAGGCGCGGCTCCCGCCATGCTTCACCGCAGCGATACCTGCTGACCTGCGCCTACGTGACGGTGCCCGTGAGTGTGTCGTTCCTTTACGCTGGGAGAAAAGGCTGGCAGCCGAGTTTCTTTTTTTACTAGTTTGAATAAGCTGAGAAAACAAGAACTCAGAATGCCAAAAACAGTGAAGGAGATAACCCCCTTCAAATATTTTATATAGCATGGAGATTTTGCGTGGTGCCGTCAAGATGCCCCACTTCTTTTACGTGGTCTATGAGCCAGATAACACCTACTGCCTTCAGGGATCCAGCAACAAGCAATGGTGGGACAGCGCTGTGCAAGGCCGTGGCAGCCCCCGGGTTGGATTAACCAAATGAATGAGTAAATGCCACTCACTTTCCCCCAAAGGAGATAGCTCGCTACGAACTACGCTATGGGCACTTGGTGGTTTCACTTCTGAGAGATCACTTCTTGAGCACTACACAGGTCTAATGAATTCCCTTTCAAATAGAGCAATCGAAAGAGGTAAATCAGGTCAGATGCCAATATTCTTCTCGTTCCATGCAGCTCTGGGTTGTACATGGTTTCACAGGTGCTGCTGTATTTATCTTGTTTAAAATTCAGCCCTGCCCACTAGCTTACAAAGTCAACCGACTCCAAGCATGGGGCAGGACCGTCGGCCTGGGCCCGCAGCTCTCAGAAAGCAGCCGGCTCTTCTTCCAGCGCTGTCTTGCAGTCCGTGACCCACAGCTTGTATGCTCTTTCCAGGGTCTCTTCACTAGTGTCATTGAATATCTCTGTAAAATAAAACTTGTAGTTAATTGGACATCCAGAGAAGCTTTTCCTGCTTGCATACAATATCTCACTAGGGGGGGAGAGCTCCTCCAAACAGTTTATGAGAGTCTGTTTTCTTGTAAGTGTTTTATTGTAAGAAACTGAGCTTCACGGAAATAGTCTGGATGGATACAGATGCAAGAGGTTCAATCCCTGCTCACTGCAGGGGGGTTGGGCTCGATGATCTCTCAAGGTCCCTTCCAACCTAAAGCATTCTATGATTCTATGATATCACAACCTGGTCCCATGCATTGCTTCTATGTTAGGGGTTGTTTGTTTGTTTGTTTGTTTTCCAGTCCTATAAGTAAGAATGTTTCATGCCAGATATTGAACAAATACTACTTAGTTTTCAAGTATTATTAGTTCTAGGCACAGTAATACATTAGATTCCTTTTGCCAAGGATTATTTAACAAAAATTTTCAAGTATAACAAAGGAATTGGTTTTCCCTTATGACATTGTTGGTTTGCCTGCCAGAAC
Organism: Pelecanus crispus; assembly: GCF_030463565.1. Classification (NCBI taxonomy): domain Eukaryota; kingdom Metazoa; phylum Chordata; class Aves; order Pelecaniformes; family Pelecanidae; genus Pelecanus; species Pelecanus crispus. Next base: position 45,727,218 of record NC_134649.1, read on the forward strand.
ACTGCGTTTAGACTGTTGGTTTGCAAACACAATTGCAAAGTGAATTGGTCAATCAGAATGCAATTAACTAGACCCCAGTCCTTAACTGCATTCTGGGGGTTACACACAAGAGCAAGATCCTGTCTCTCAATGGGTTTATTGAGATGTTAAGAAAAGCACAAGTAAACCCAGAAATGTACAACTGCAGGGCACATTTTCCAGCCCGCTGGATGCCCGCTGCCCGCCAAGCACCCTCTCCCGGGGGGTCCCCAGTGTCCCTCGCGGCAGTACCTGCTACACCAAGGCCGGTGGGGAGAGGCATCCGGGGCTGTCCCCCGCTGTGTTTCAGGCGCTCCATCAGGGCTTTCTTGATGAGGGGCCAGCTGCAGCCACCGTGCCAGACCGGCAGCTCCAGGCCCCTCATGCACTGGATGATCTGCTCCTTCTCCTCGGCGGTGATGAGCCCCCGCACGTAGGCGACGTACGTCATGAATGCCATGTCGATGTTCACAGCTTCTCCATGCATCAGCAATGGCAAAACCCTCTGAAACAGCGTGAAGGTGGGTGGGAGAAAAGGTTTGTGTTGACAAACAGTAAATAAGTAGGTTTTTTTCTAAAAGTACTCCTGAAAATTGACATTAGGCTCACAGCAGTAGAAATACAGATTTGCTGGGTGTTAGTGTCTTGTGACTTATGGGTTGCAGAGGATGATCTGTTTTATATATGATTAACTGCATGTAAAATCTCCCATAGCGATCCAGGATTTAATTCTCCTCCCATTCAAATCACTGATGAAGAGCACCACGAGATGGAGGGAAGAGCTCTGAATCTTGCACAAGGTCTAGTCCTCCCCCCTCATTCCTTAGTGGCAATTTCTCGCCAGTAATACAGTCTATCGTCTCCATGCCTTTGCACTGTTATAGCTCATGTTGGTGATTTCTAGTGGCTTCACTGAAATCTGGTCATCTTTGTGCTTTGGTGAATGCCTGGTAAGAAGCAATAACTGGCCTGCGGTCTGAATAGGAACCACGGCTGGAGGCGTGGGGGGAACGGGGCTGGGAAAGGGGTCTCTTTATCTAACAGGACCAGGCTGGGTGCATTGGGTGATGTGAGGTAACGTGCAAATCTGGAGTTTAGCTCAACTGCTTTTGCATGAAGTTTTCATGCTGCTGATTGAAAACTTTTTTTTTTTTTTTTTAAACGGATGTTGCAATATAAAGTCTGTCACTCACCATTTCCAGTTCTGGGCTTATAAGGTGACCAAAATCAACCAGTCTGTCCAGGTCATCCTCCCAGAGATTGGGAGCCAGCTCTTCCAACATGGTTTCAATGGCAATCCTGGTGGTTTGCAGTGCAGCGTCCCCGTGGTCGGCAGAGCCACTGTAGGACTGGAACTTGGTGTCCAGCAGGTATTTCCCATGGCTCTTGAGCAAGTCAAACAGCCCTTTGTGTTTCATGAGTGCCATCTAGGACAAAGAACAGAAGAGGTAATTAAAGATAATTATGTGATCCTTGTATGTGCTGTTGAAAACTTGCATGTTTCAATAGACTGGACTATAATACCATGTTATACGCTAGCAAAGACATACCTGCACACTTGGTAAAATGGCAGAGATGATGGGAGCACTGTTGGGCAAATGCCCTTGCTACTGGGCAGCTCTGACCATTTTGTGAGCTTGCTACATGCTCCAACTGCCCAGCAGATGGTTTGTAATGACCTTTGGCTATTTGTGTGCCTGGCAGGAAACTTGAGACTGTCAGCTGAATAGTAGCCACCCCAGGACACCCAGGACTGGGTGGTGGACATCCCCAGGATAACTCTCATCTAATCCTTGGGATTGCTTTTTGGGCAAGGGAAGGTGGGAAAGCACTGCAATATTGGGAGTATGAGGGTTCAGAAGCGGTTTCATTGTTACAAGTACATATTTTTTCACCCTCTGACTCCAGCATTAGCCCACTTCTGCAGTGGGGAATGGTGACCTCTGGGTTTCCGGGTGCCTGCCACAAACCTCCAGATGTCCTGGGGAATTCCCACTGTGCAAGCACAGAAAAACGCTACTGATGAACTCATCTCTAATAAACTTTAACATCTTGAACTCTGCTTTATGAAAAGTTTTCAAAGCTCTTCAGGCATAAAACCATTTACTGTGCATTCCCCGGGTAATTTTAGAAGTAGAATTTATCTTGCAGGAGATTGATTGACCATACTCGACGTACCCCATGAGGTAGGTGCAAATGATCTTGCAGATTATTAATCCCCAGTATGATAAGCCTCAAATTCTCTGCCAGCATTTTAGAGTGCTGTGGATCAGCCTCAATGGGAAGATGTTTTCTTCCCTCGTTTTGCTATGTCTACATCTGGCCTTGAGTTTTGGAGTTTACTCTGCAGGGTTAGCACTAGGCACTGTGTGTAAGCGGTATTCTGACAAGTTTAGCAGCTACAAAAATATATATGGGCTCAACGGGAGTTAAAAGTCCTCGTGCAGCCTTGATGGCCCACCTGTGTTTCTGTAAGGCAGTTTATACAATGCCATGGATGCTGATGGACCTTTTATCAATATTTCAGGTTTGAAAACTGCAGTTGAAAAAGTTCTTACCTTTAAAATTTCACCAAGGCCATTGGAGATGTGTCGCCGAGGAATGCTCTGAATGAAGGACCTATCCAGGAAACTGGCTACTGGGGGGGTGTAGCCCCCGAGCTTGTTCTTACACTGCAGGAAATTCACCCCGTTCTTTGCCCCCACGCTGGCATCAACGTAAGAGAGTAGGGTTGTTGGGACCCGAATGTAAGGGGTACGTCTTCTATAGAGCGACGCAGCTAGTCCTACAATGTCCAGGCAGACGCCTCCTCCGATGGCAATGATGGGCTCGGTTCGCCTGTCGATGCTGAAGTTCTGGACTTCTTGCAAGATGTTCAAGACCAGGTCCATGGATTTCGTTTCTTCGGTGGTAGGCAGGGCGAGGATTTTGTGCTGAACATTGTTCTCTTCAAAGTATTCTCTGACTTTGGAGCCATAAAGTTCGTCAACGACTTCATCTATGACAATAAAGCGCCTCAGCTTCCTTTTGCCACTAGTGGCTAGCTCTAGTTGCTGGGGGTCAGTAATGTGACCCCAGAGCAAAGTAGTGTTAGAGGGATCCAGAATATTGTATGTTTCCACCACTTTGTAGCAAAAATAGATGGGAGCTTCAATTGTCCAGGAAATCCCACCTTCGGAGATGCATTCACCTCTGGCAAGGACCAGAAAACATGGTTTGAAATCACTATATTTCTCTTTTGTACTTTGCATGTCTGAACTAGTTTAAGGATGTAGCCAGGAGGTGGAGTCTCCTGCCTGTGCACTGCAAAAGTGTGGGGCTGTGAGGGTGGGATGGCTCTCATAGAATCATGGAATGCTTTGGGTTGGAAGGGACCTTTAGAGCTCACCCAGCCCAACCCCCTGCAGCGAGCAGGGACAGCTTTAACCAGAACAGGGTGCTCAGAGCCCCGTCCAACCTGGCCTGGGATGCTCCCAGGGATGGGCCTCCACTACTTCTCTGGGCAACCTGTTCCAGGGCTTCACCACCCTCATTGTAAAAAATGTCTTCCTTATGTCTAGTCTAAATCTGTCCTCCTTCAGTTTAAAGCCATTACTCCTTGTCCTGTCACAACAGGCCTCGCTAAAAAGATTGCCCCCATGTAAAAGATGGGTGTCTGGGCTCAACTGCTTTAGTACTGGTGAAACCCTCCCATGTCTTAGTGAACAGTCAAATGGCTGAATTTCTACATGGGAATGATAAGACAGAGAGCACGAAGGGCTCAAGCATGTTATTCATGATGGAAGTTGAAAACCCCAGCAGAAAACCCCAGACCAATCATTTCAACTTCCCAAAAGGGAGTGGGGAAGACATTGCCAAAATTTTCCAAAGTATTTGTGGAGGAAACATCCTCTGCCCACTATATCTGGGTGATAAGAGTTGTCCTGTCTATCTACACACAGCCACACACCTCCATACAAAACAGCGTCTCTACAATGCTGCAGTTGAAACCGTGGATCTCTTTACCTTGAAACAGGTATGATAGAAATAGGAACTGCTCCCAGGTAGTAAAAGAAAATGATTTGAAAGTTGGGAAAGATTTCCATGCTGGGGTTTTAAAGGTTAAATAAAAGCCTACAAAGCCAGTATGTAGTATTTACCTAAAACAGTGAATAAGACAGCCCGGCAACTCAGTTATTACTTCTGTGGGGCAGGGGGAACCAGGGGAAAAAAAGGTGGCTTTTTAAGTTTGTTGGGAACCAAGAAAGGAAAAAAAAACAAAGACAGAAGGAAACTGCAAAATGTATTTTATATAAGACCTCTTCTTGAGCTGCAGTTGGGTAAAAATTGAACATTTCCGTGAACCTTTGTTTTGTTTTTTGAATGAGCAGGTGGCTCATTAGATAATTGGATTTCCCTACATGCCCAATTTCTTTCCACATGCCTGAACTTTCTCTTACAGGTCTAAATAGATGCTTCTCTGCTCTCTTTACCAAACTGTCTCTAAGTCTATCCTTAACCTTTTTAAGTGTTAAAGAAAAACAATGAGGATTTATACCTTCCAGAAAATGTCTTCTGGGCTTTTAAAATGCAGTATTACAAAAACAGCATCATCATGTACATTTTAATGCACCAAAGATGTACCTTATAGCTGTACTTTAACTGCATGTGCATTCATCTCTGGCATATGACCCTTCTAAGAGACAGGATGGTTTGAATGGTTGGTGGAATCAGCTTTGGTTGATGGATGGCACAACTAACACCCATTGCAACCCCTGTGCTGTACGAAAATAGTAGTGAATTTGAGGCTGAACATACCCTTGTTGAAGCTTATGTCAGCTGAGGATTTTTCTGGGTGTGCTCTGGGCTCTAGGTTCATCCTGCTATTGACTGAGGTCCAGCAGACTGCCCAAAGGGTCTGCTAAAGTCCTGTTCTATCTACTGCAGCTCTGCCTGAGCAATGCTTGCATGCAGCCGCTGCCCACTGCCAGCACTGGGGAAGATCCCTCTGACCCGACTGAGAACTGTGACATTAAAACCTGAGTGTGACAAATGCTAGAAAACTTCTGACATGCAGAACAGAGCTGTATTAAGGAAGACCTGCATCACAAACAGGGCTCCATGTGCTCATGAAAAGGAGTATCCTGTAATTAAAGGAAAATTAGCTGGAGAGATGTAATAACAGCAAAGAGCTGTATGTATCCCGGGGGGAAATTTGCCTCTCTCCTCGTCTGAAGCAGCATTGGGTGACTTATCAGTTTGAGAGATGTGTTATGATTTCTGCTCCTGTCAATGACCTACTGTGTTTATTTTTCCCATCTAGGCATTTCATTTATCTGCGACCATCTCTATAAATGTGTCCTTCTCCCATTCCTGTGCATGAACTTTTGCAGACAAAGATTTCATGTACATGCAGAGGAAAAAAAAAGCCCAAGTGCCGCATTCAGAAGTCCCTGCATAAGCTTTTCAGAAGTATAAAGAAACTTCCCATCTACAAAAATTGAGGCTGTTGATAAAATTCCCCCTGTATCTTAGCCAAGTCATGCCAAGGAGAACAGCAAATACCTGTGCTGCCATGCTGCGCGCATTTTGAAGCCCACTTTCACGGGGTTGTACATGCAATAGTGGGTTTAAGCCACAACGGTACACAAGATGGTTTTTCCATCTGAGATGCATCCCACCAGGGAGACCGCACAGTTTGGCTAGCCAGAGCCATCCAGCGCAGTCACCAATGAGCAGCATGGGCTCCTATACTTACATTTTTGCTTCGGAGAGAGTTATCTTGTCCTCGCAGTCAAAAAGGACTTCTCCTTTCTTGATCCGGCACCATGTGCTCTTGACTCGCACCAGCTGGAAGTCTGTCTGCTGGGGCTTCTGGGGCATGGTGGCCAGGGCTGCTGGAGCAATGATCTCTTCTGACACCGGCATGTTTCCAGAAGGTAAAATCTCCCTGTAAAGAGATCTCCTGTAACTGGGTGCCTTTGAGGTGCTTTTTAAAGGCTTCAGGTGACCAGGTATTGGAAGGGGAGGTCTTGTCTCCACAGGGGAGACCAGTTACAAAACTAAGATTATCTAATCTAGGATGCACGTTTGGGGTGCTAGGAGCATTTGAAGACACGTGCAAGTACCAGGATGGGGTTGTGTAATCAGCTAGTTTTATAATGCTTAAGAAGTACAATAGGAGTGCATACGTTAACTTCCATCATGATGCCCTACAGCAAATTTAAAGTTATGAAAGGCAATTTGTGTGATTCTCCATGATGATCAGGAACCTCCTTTGCTGTGCAGAGCCTCTGATCTGGCTGCGGCTCTACCCCTCTCTTACGGAGAGAGACGGGGTGGGGATGGGATCGATACCAGCTGGTTAAACCTCTTTTGAGCTCACATTCCCGGGATTCTCTTGTGTCGAGGAACAGAACGGGGGGTTTTTGTTGTTGTTTTTAGCTTCTATGGTGGGTTTAAAAAAATAATCAGAGACAGTTTTTCCCCTGAAGGGCTGTTTGGGTGATAAGCTGAGTTTTGATTCATTTGCCCAGCTGCCTGTGGGACTCTGAGATGCTGAGGTTTCCCTGCGGTGGAGTTGTTTCAGGATCAGCAGTGTGATCCAGGGAATGGTATTGGAGCCTTGATGACCTTGCCTTTTGGGTCCCATGCTTTCCTGCAGTTGTGACCTATTTGTCTTATTAAGACTATGCCAGATCCCCCCTGCGTACCTGGGGAGCCCCTATCTCCCTGATCCAAAGGCAGGTTGAACCTGGGGGGTGGGCTCAGCCAGAGGGATGAATTCCCCTTCTCTAGGAAGCGATGGCATGGTGGGGGCTGGTGGGGGGCCCGTGCTGGCAGTGGTGGCCGGCACCCTGCTCCCCACATGACCGAGGGATGTGTAATTCACCTTTCCATATGACCTTCCAGCTGGGGCTTTTTGGAGGGCCCCAGGCTCAGCTTGCCACACCAAACATTTCCTTGACGTATGGCTCTGTGTGCTGAGCACAGGGGAAGATCTTCCTTTGATTTCACCAGCAGTGCCTGAAGGTACAAACCCGTCTTTGCCGTCTTCTTGGCCATATTTCTGAAAGCTGTCCTTGTTCAGAAACAAAGATCAAGAAAACCCAAAACAGGCATAAAAGGAGAGGCTGGAAAAAATCATTCTTCAAGAGCCCATCAGACAAGACCACTTCATTGCATTGAAGTCTTAATTGCAGCCAAACTCACTTAGGAACCTACATTTATCTCAAAATTAATTTTGGAAAAAAGCTACAAGAATAAACTCTAAAGCCATGTAGCCCTGCTCCAGGAAGGGTAATAACTCCTAACATGTAGTTCTCACTGCTGGCTTCATCCCCAGGTGGCAAAGCACTTTCCAAAGAGGACAGACTGTTATCCCCATTTTAGAGAAGAGGAAAATTGAGTCACCAGAAGAGAAGCAACTTGCCCAAAGTCACCTCCAAAGCTAGGGGAGGGTGGATTAGATGGCATACTAAAGCTCTTAGCCTGTTTACCAAATACTCATCTGAAATTTTAGCTCCTAATACAAACACAATTTGGATTGCTTTCCACAGGGACTGCAGGTCTAATGTAGTTTGTTGTTTACTAAATCATAAGATGGAATAATCTTAGGTATGCAAGGAGGTCTGTCCTCTTTGTCTTGTTTATTTGTTTTGATTAATAGCAATCCACTGAGCATTGGGATTTATTTTATTTGCTTTCTCTTTTACCCTTTTGTCCTGTGCATTTACTTATTTTCCCTGTTTATACTTCTGTGTTCTATTCTGGGGGCATTGAAATGTCTTCTGTTTCATTTTACAAGTTGATAAATTGACTTTCCAATGTCTGTCTGCTTGCCATAGCCAGTGACTGCCATGTCCTTGTACCATACATCCTGCAGAGGGGCTGCCAAGAGCCTTGCAGCGAAGACCTGCTCCCCACAGGCTCTTCACCTCCTCTCCCCAGCCCCAGGCTCTCTCCGCATGCTTTGCAGGTACGTTGAGTTGGTCTTTGACTGAACAAGCCCAGGGTGATACATCCCAGAGGTGAAGGATGCTGTTCTGGTTATGGGGTACTCCATGTTTCTTCATTAGCTTCAGTTTGTGTTTCATATGCATGCAGAGGAGACAGCTGGCTGACCTCAGCTCCATCACATGCTCTTTAATTACTTTGCTTTATTTCCTCACCAGCCTTTTCTGCTCCAACTCTGCTGCAGGCCAGCTTAGGCTTTTGGATACCTTGGATGTTCCCACCAGTTCCTCCTGATGCCTCCTCCAGCCAGTGCATTCCTGGGACCCTTTCTGGGAGTGCAGGACCACTGATACCCATGTGACACAACCTCCCCCAGCTCATGCAGAGACCTGGACTCCGAGCTGGACCCCAGAGCAGGGGATGCTCCGATGTTTAGCTGTGCGGGGCAGCGGTGACCTCAAAGCTATGGACCGCTTGTAGATAATCTAGGGTTCAAAGTCCTGGGACTTTTTCAGCCTCATACCTGATGGTTTAGCTGGGACACATGTCTGTGCTATGTAACCAGAAAGTTATGAAACCGCCGATTATCTCCTTGAGAGCCAGCAGCTTCCTGAGGTCAGGATGTGAACATAGCTCTTACGTAAAGTGAAAACATTGAAAGTCATCTTTCTTTTTTTTTATTATTTTTTTCATGTCAGATGCTATTGGATCTCACCCGCTGCCTTTGATCTGAGTGGGGGCGGGTGGGTGCAGCCGGAGTGGGTGCAGCCCCAGCCCCAGGCCATCCTCCCTGCGCAGCCTCTCCCCAGGGCTGGGGCTCAGCCCAGGTAATCGTGGGCGGAGAAGCCCATCCCCTCCACGGACACCTGAGCACCGGCATGCTGCTCTGCAGCAGCAGCAAACCCACAGCAGCATCCTCTGAGGCTGGGGGACAAGAAGCAACATGCATAAGCCTGCAGGTAACTCCCTATGTGGGGTGGGGAGCTCCAGGAGCGATGGTGTGACAGGAGGGGACACCGCGTGGTATCCCAGTTCTGGGTCCCCCACTGCCCCACAGGGATGTGATCTGCAGGCTCTGTGGCTTGGCAGAAAGGAACAGAGGAAAGGTTTATTGGGGAGAGGAGTTTGAGGCTCAGCAGGGGAGGTGGGTCTGCAGGAACCTGAAGTGGAGGGAGGAGGACGCTCCCAGGAGAAAGGGATGGGTGGGAAGGTGGACGGTCACCATGCCAAGAGAGCTTTGGCTGTGACTAATTTCTGATGGCTTGGGGTGCTTGTTTTATAAATATTTTTTCTGCAGCTTTAACCTTGCCTTGGTGCTTTCTGTGATAGCCATGTGTGCCTGGCGCACAGTGAGATGTTTGCTGCCTTTTTTTGCCATTTTCTAAAATCAACAGCTGCGTGTGGGAATCCAGGCTTCTCTGAACGGAGAGACTTTGTTCTCGCACAGCCTGATCTAAAGCCCATTGAAGCTTTTGAAAGACTCTTCTCAACTGCCTTGGGCTTTGGATCCGACTGTCAGTGGGTACTGCTTATACCTGCCACATGCAGCATCCTTTATTATGTATGAAAATAGACGTATGCTTTGCATACTCTCTAGCAGTGACTCCAGGGCCTCCCCAACGCAAGCAAAGGAGCGCTGGGGAGCATCCAGCTTTTCTACTTCTTTTCCAGCAGTATAGCCCGTAGAAAACACTTCAGCTGGCATATGTTTCCCTCACCTTCTTGAAGGTGAGGGAGAGTTTAGCACCCTGGTTCCTGCCATGAGCAGCAGCTTCCCCACCCCAGCTGCTTCCTCCTCCTCCCTGTGCTCCCATTCCACCCCCAAAGCTGCTACCTCTCCCCTTGCCATTGCTGCTGACTTTGCTGGCTCTACCGATGCTGAGGCCATGCTGTTAAGTTAAGCTGAACCCCACTGGCTCTGCTTGGGACCCCCTGCAACGTTTAATGGCCAGGCAGTCGGGTTTGGCCCATGCCACCAGCCCACTCTCAGCCCCACGTGGGCTATGGCATGCCTGTGTCCTGGTGCGTGGCCCTGCCCCGACTCATGGGTGGTGGGTTTGGAGCCACGGAGCCGCCCTAGGAATGCCATGACCACACTCCCACTTCCTTCTGCTACAGCTCCATCCATACGATGGGCATGTATCACATCTGGGTTTAATGTATTTGTGTCAAGCAGTAGCATAGGGTCTCCTAAGAGGCTGCAGTTTTGTGTGCAGGGTTCTGGTGGGGCAAAGAAATAGCTCGAGCATTGCGTTGTGGTTTCCATAAACAGGATTGCCTGGTGAAATGCAACAGCTGAGGTGTATTTACACACTAAGACAAAGTGGTGAATGTTGTGGGAAGCTGTTGTCAATGCCTGAGGTGCCTTGGTGAATATGATGGCTGGGACTGTTTGGGAAGATTTTATCAGAATGGATTTCCAAGTGTTTAGTGCTGAGCAGCTCCTGCCGAAGCGCTTGGCATCTGAGCACCAAGCTGTCTGGCAGCACGGTGTTTGTGTGGATCAGGTTCAGTGCTCTGCCCTGGCTGGGAAGGAGAGCTCTTCTGGAAGTCATTGCTAGGGCTGCAAAATAGATCTAGAGACTGGAAGGTGAAATGAGGGTAGCCCAGAAATGGGAACCAAAGATCTAGTCCCACATCTTTGGATGTGGTATCTTTGCTTTGTTTTTGCCAAATCCAGACTGCCTTCTTGTTTGCTTTTCTCTGTGCTTTCTCCTGGGTAGTCCCCTGCAAAAACAGTGCAGCGTCCTCCCCTTTCCTGGCTGAGCTCCCCCACCCAAAAAGTGCCATCTAAGCCCAAGCTACAGAGTTTAATTTCGCTTCTGGAGCAGCGTGTCCCTTCATAACGCTGCACTGCCTGCCTGCTCAGGGGATGCTCATGTCTCCCCCTACAGCCCCCACCTCCAATCCTGACTCCTCCTGACTTGAACCAAAAGCGCCTGATTCTGGAAAAAGTAGAAGCTGCAGTCTGTTATGCAGCTTTGTTGTAAAGCAGACTGACTGTACTCTCAGCATCTACCGAGGAAGATGCTGGAAACCATCCTGCTGGCAACTGTGGTCCATTTTAAGACCTGCCACCTTATCTTTTTTATAAAGCTCATGCAGGCTTAAAGCAGCCCCTTCCTGTTTTTTCATGGTAGGGCTTGAACTCTTCTGCTTTGCACCTGGCAGCATTTTCCTCCTTTGAGTGAGCTCCCTTTTTTTCTTTTTTTTCCCTTGTATGCATGAAGAAGATGATGCACAATTAAGTGGGAATGGGAGAGAGATGTCTATAGATAGAGCCATCGGGAGGCAACCAGGCAATTTAGTTTAGTGTTGAATACGGTTCAGCAGCTTTGCTGGGGTTGTGCAAAACTATGCACTAAAAATGAAGCACTTTTCCTGGAGGAACATTAAAAAAAAAAAAAATGTAGTTACATAAATTTTCGCTCACCTTAGTGCTCAGAGCCTTGAGTGCAGCCTGGTTGGACCCGGCAGCCAGCCCTCAGCTCTGCTCCGACTTGTCGGATTCTTGCATAAATGAAGGCAATTCTGACCTCTGCTGTTGGCCCAAAGCATCATCAGGCTGCAAAAAATGCAGCACTTGCTGAAAAGATTGTATAATCTTAGAGAGTTGATCTTGGCATGCACTACACTCTCCCCAGTAGAACTTCTTGGCGCTTGCAGTTGGTGTTATAACACACGTTACAAAACAGCTGGAGGTAAATCTTGTTTTCCTCCCCCTTGAGTGACCGGGTATTCTTGTCTGTTACACATTCAGAAGCATAACATGATGATTACTAAAATCCAACATGGATTATAAACATGTTGTTTTCCCCTAAGGTAACAAAAAGCCTCAGAGTGCTGGGCAGGGAGGACGGGCAGATCCCAACCTCCAGCATCCTGCAGCCGTACAGCGGGAGCCCGGAAATGCTCGTTTATGCGGTGGTGAAAATGCTGTGAAAAGACAATGTGTCTTCACACAACACGTAGCTGGGCTGAGGTCCACAAACTAACGTGGTCTGGGAAGGGGGTGCTTATTCCTGCACTTGCAATTAATTATGAAACTGCTGAGAGAGATATAAGCTGCCCCTGATGGTGAGAGATTGGCATGAGATATAAATGAGGGGCTGCTATAGTTAGCCTAAATCTGCTTTCCTCGTATGTCAGGTTGGGCTACTGCCACGAGCATGATGTTGTTTAGATGACCTCTAAGTTTGGTCCAGGCTGGCAATTCCTACATAAAATGCAAATATATTTTATGTTCCTTGTCTACTTTCATAGTTTTTTGTAGTTTGGATAACGAAAATCAGGGCAAGTGTCTCAAAAAACAAAAGAGTTTTTGTCTTAGTAGCTATACACAGCTGAGAGCTGCTGCTCAGAGCAGCAGACCTTTGGGGAGGTTTAGACCTTTCCCCGTTCCCAAAGACATGAGTTTATTCATATGGTGCCCCTTGGTACCAGAGGAAAGACCGGTCCTCAGCAACTGGAAGCCCTGGTGCTCTTCTGGTGATGGAGTCATCTGCTGTATCTCCCTTCAGCTTGGTGTGCAGGGGACTTGTGGAAAGAGACACTCAAAGTGGTCACATCCGTAATGAGGAGACTTGACTATTCTCACATCCTGCGCTGAGGATACGTAGTTGCTCAGTGTATCCATCTCAGATTTATCCCTTGAAATGCTCAGATAGAGAAGACGTTAAAAAAACCCCCACCCTCCTGTCATGCTACCACTTGGCTAGAAGCTGACACCAGACCACCGCCAAAGCTGGGTTAGGACACCCATAAGACCCGGTGTTTGGGGAATATATCCAAGGTGGCATGGTATGTAGATAGGAAAGAAATGGAGAACAGAGAAGTCAGAGGCACATATGTATCTCCACTTTTCAGTCTGATCCTTTAATGTCCTTCTGATTAAAAGCTTTTCCTAAAATACGCTGTTGCATTTGCCTTCATACAGTCTTTCTCAACAGTGGGCTATATGAGGTGATGCTCTGATGTCCTCAGCGGCTTCATACCAAAACTCTGCTGGCAGGCTGTGGGTCGGCTGGATGCCTTCTGTGGTGCCCAAGACCCCACCAGAAACCCATTCTGGGATGGGGATGTGGTGCCTGCAGCAACAGCAGTTGCACATGGACAGGGCTTTGTCCCACAGCTGCTGGGCTGGTCGGGGCAAGTCCTCCAGAGGAAACGTGTCCTCTTTTCACCCGCTTCACTTAGTTGTCTGCAGCTTTTCTACCACAGGGAATAAAATCCTGCCAGGGGCAATCTGCTCCACCCCAGTTATACTCACAACGTGCTTGCCCCGTGTCTCTGAATTCTGGTCTTGCCGGTGCTTTCATAACCCAGCACGTGCTCTTACACTTGAGGAGTGGGGGAGTTTCTCTGAACCATGTCTCGCTCTGCAGGGCCATAGCTTGCCAGGGCCCATCATTGCATTGATGCCACGTGGTGATGTGGGTTTTCTGGGGTCTCAGGGCAAGTACAGTGCCATGGGCAACATTGCTTTTGCCCCCAGGACAGGCTATCTTGATCCTAGAAATGTTTTCACAGCCTTTGAAATGCTGACGTGTTGTTATGTTGTGCATAACTGGTTCTCTCTCCACCTGAATAATCAGCTTTTGGCAGGGTCTAGCTTGTGAAAAGATGATGGGAGATTTGCCATGTGGTGCTGATGGGTTCAAGCATAGTTTTTGTGACCTGAGAAACAGAGGGTTCAGGATGGTGTGTCTCCACCGTGATCTGTTCTGTCAGGTTGAAGGCAGAAGAAGGGTTAGGAGGTTGTGTTCCTGCCAGGTTGATTGCTACATCACCTGCTCAAAAATCATTAGTTGAAGAGTATCTTTGATTTTATGCCATCATGGATTTGGCACAATAATTTTTTATTTGAGTGTTTGTCAGTTCGGCTCCATTAGGACAGGTGTAATTGTATTTTAGACGTGAGCATCATGGGTTGCTCTGCAGATTATGTGCACAGCAGCCTCCACGGTGCAGACACATGTCGGGGGGACCTGTGCACCCCATTGACATGCAGGTAGTGGAGATCCTCCTTTTTACAAAGCTAGACCCAGGGCCTGCGTGTCCTGGCCTGAGAGGATCTGCCTGGTTTTGCAAGAGCTGTTTGAGAAGGGCTCTGTTTTCTCCAAGGAAAAAGTTACCTAGAGGAGTGGGTTTTGTATGCAGTTGTTCAGTGTTCAATGTTCATCTCAGAGCTTCAAAAGTGAAAATTCATGTTTCTGAATATTCTTATCCTTTTCCTCTCAGGAAAGGATCAGCAATGGGGGGAAGGGAGAAAGCAGGAGACAAAAATGAATTAGAAGTATAATATTTTTTCAGTCTGAAAAGACCTCCATGATTGTTTTCATATTCCTTCAAAAAATCTGTATTTTGTATGGAAAAAAAAAAGCATTTGGGTTTTTTTGGGGCTAAATTTATCTTCTGCTGATTTGAGCAGTTACAAAATCATTCTTCTTCCTTTTATCTTTCATTTCAGAAACCCCAGCTGGACTTATTGCTGAGAACCTTCTCAAAGCCAAAGAAATAGCCCTCAATGACTCTTGTGTTCCTGAAAAGCTCAAGAATTACTTACAAAAAGCTCTTGATGTTGCTCTTGGACTAGACCCTTACCTGGATGCAATGGCAACTTTAAAGAGGTACAGATACTCCTTCATAACCTTGTGCTTTTTTCCTGTGATTATATGAATATGTTCTTAGATTTTCTGGTCAGAATATGCCATAAATGTGGGGGACAGTGGAAGGAAGAAGAATGAGAGTTAATTGCACCCAAATACATAGCAAAGTGTGCACAGACCTGTGTGCGTCTGTGTGTGCCTATGACCTTGAGGGGAGAAGGTGAGAACAAAAAGTCCTAACTCTAAATTTTGGAAGGTATTTTACCAATCGACTATTGACTATGGCAACGTCTGTGTTGGACCGTATCCGATGAAAAATCAGCAAGCCAGCCTCCACACAGTGCCTGCTGAAAGGCTCGAAGAATGAACTCCTGGCTCAAATTGGTGCTGGGATAAACAAAGAATGAAAAAAACCTGCACCTCTGCATCCACCCTATAATAACAGCCTTTATATGCAGCTTTTATCTCCAAGCGCTCAACAAACATTAATTAATCTGCTAACTAAATTACTCTAGTAACTAAACTAATTAATTAAACTAATTTAAGGTATCATTAATTCAGAAGTCCAACTGATACCCTCATTATTCTTTTTTGAGCTACAGTATATTACCCAGCCATGTGGGGTCTGCTAAACAATTCCCATTTATCAGTGTACATTTTGATATGTGGAAAAAGCCAGTTCTGTCTAAAATTGACAATGTGTAAACTGTTCCAGGCTGTGGATTATGGGAACGCTGAGTGTTCGTTCTGTTGCTGAAATAATAGCTGATAGTTGTTTGACTTACGCTTGCTGTACGATAATAGCTATACATTATCTTATTAAAGTTGTTAAAGCATTTGTGAGGGGCAGAAAAGAGGTTATATGAAATGTTCTACTCTTTAAGTCTTGGATTATCTGAGTGTGGCTGACACGGGTTATGAATTCTTTCTCATTTTTCTGAGGAGTGGGGGGGGGGGGCGGACCTAGGGAAAAGAAAAGAGCTGAAATGGCTCTAAATTCTGGCCCGCAGAAGTATCACCAGCTATTTCTGGTGGTTACTTTCTTCAGATAGGGTAATCTAATCTGTCTGGAGGCTATGGACTTCTTCTAATCGTCTATTCCCTTCACTCTGTAATAGGTAGCATCTCACTTCATCCAGAGACATTGTCACAGGCCTGGCTTCTGTGAAATAGCATCTGGAGATACCCTGCTTTTCTCAGCAGTTTGTGAGGAAAACCATTCTTTCCTGTCTTGCAAAAAATTGTAGATTTTGCATCTTTTCCCCTATTCTGCAATGAAACCGTTCTTTGGCTGGACAAAAAAACCCCAAACCCTAGAGCTGAACAAAACCTGGCCAGCTGGAGCCATTTACTCCACACCAGCAGATAGATAGACACCTGTCTGGGACCAACTGGAAATGGGAAAGATTTGGGGTTGAACACTGGGGAGTGCTTGCCTTCGGTCTCACAACCCCTTCTTTCCAAGCCCTTGTGACTAGAGAGGCTGCCAGCACCAAGACAGGCCTATTACCAAGACAGGTCCTCTTAGAACTGTAATTTAGGGATATTTGTAATGCTTCTGGGCTAATTTTTCATGCTCATGCACAGATGGACCTTTTCCAGGAGTTCCCTCTTGGTTGTTGTTTTTTATGCAGGATATTCAGGTTTTGGTTGTTACCATAACGTTGAAATTTCTTTCTTTTTCCAGGAAAACTTCACCTGACCATGGCCCAGGGGACGCTGGAGGAACTGAAGCCAGAGTTAGGCTGCAGGAAGAACACGCCTCTGGCTCTTTGAACGGCAAGTTGGTCAACCAAGAGGATAAAATTGCACCAGATTGGTGTAAAGGTTATCACTGAATCATCATCCTCTACTCCGTCTTGAGTGGGGAAAGAATGAATGACATGAAAATGCTCGGAAAATGCGGAAAATTGCTTAAAAAGAGAGATAAGAACTTCCTGTGGGCTTCGATCTTCTTTTTTGCATTAATTTTTCCCTGTCCCCTGCCTCCCGTGCCCTTGTGCCCACACACGTGTGCCCACGCACACGCTTGTGAGTGCTTTAATTCACAGTGCCAGCCCCGTCCCTCAGTGAGCAGCAAAGAGATCACCGTCTTCACTGGAAGGGGAAGGAAGGGAAAAATTGTGTTGGTTTGGGTTTGGTGGTGTCTGATAGGGGTTTATGTGCTTTTGCAGTGGAGGTGGCCTGTGGCCAAGCACTGTACCTTTTTAAGTAGCAATACCCAGGCTTGTATCTCCATATAAAGCCTATTACACTAAATCTATTCCCAGATTCATTCTTCCCAGATGTTCCCATCTTTTGAGTAATATATCATCACAGTGAAGTACTCTTATAATGTATTACACTAATACATTGTTCGAAGGACACCAGTGATGATAAATTTCTTAAATGATGGTGCTGTCTAGGGATAATGACTCTAAGAGCAAATGCAAGGTAATATAGTGATTTTTTTTTTTTTCAACCGGGTTCCAGAAAGAATATGGAGACATCTTAAAGCCATTTTCATATGGGGGGAATGTTAAAATATGCAATATTTCAAGCACTATTTAACAAGCACTTGAACAATAGCAGCATTGATGATAAAGGTTCTACATTTAAAACTAGTCCCTTTATTCTGTTGTCTTTTAGCTGCATTTTAGATGAAATTTTGTCAGATTCTGTTGTTAAACCCTTATTTGAAAGTGTTTTTTAAGATTAGATTTTTTTTTTAATGATCACTTAAAAGGTACATCTAATTTTCATTGTGAACAGGCTGCAGTCTTTTGTATAGTTTTATTTTTAAATTTTCATTCTTGTCTTTCAACAGGCCAAATTTTTAGGATGTTTGTTCATATGACCAGAGCCAGGAAGATTTTATTAATTGGCAAGCTTAAAGGTTACAGTATCCTTGCTATCGCAGAAGAATTGCCAGATGATGGCAAAATCTTTGCATGTGCAGAAGCGCCGTATCTCGGAGTGAACAGCCAAGAAGCATTTGATTATTCTTCAGATGGTAAAAAGATAAGCATGCGAGTGGGACCAATGGCAGACACTTTGGAGGTAAAGTCAGTTGGAAGGGGAGTTTGGGAGCTCTTGTGCAGAGCAGAGTGAAGAGTTTTGGGCAGGTCCTATTTCCTGCCCACAAAATGCTGGATGGCGACCCTAGTTTGCTTGCAAATATGTGAACACACTCTTGCACTGAAGTCATTTCTTATTCATGACAATGTATGATGGGACAGCTCTGTCACACAAGATAGGTTTTTTCCCCGTTTAACTAGAATAGTGCAGCTTTTGGTCAGAGGAATCACAAGCTCTAAATGTAGGTCGATAGGCTTCAACAGCAGAGTTTTACTTGACATGGGTGGGCTTTGTTTCAGGGTCTCTAATTCCAAATATAACAAGCTGGAAGAGTGTGTCTGTGCCCTGCTGAGCCAGCTCTTGAGAAGGACAGCTTGCTCCCAATGTTCACAAGAATTGGGAAAGTCCTGAGGAAGTTTCTAATTCAACCACAACCTCTCACTATTTTCTCCCACTGAAAACATTGCAGGCAGTTAGACCCCAAGTTTCTCACTTCCAGAGCAACGTGATAAGCTTCAGACAAGCAAATGCATTAGCTGTATTTGTTTCGTTCTGACTAGTGACTTTGTCCCAAGAAAGAGAAAAGCTTATGATTGCCAGCAGCTAGAAGAGTCTCACGTTTAATTCTAGTTTATGGATCTCCAGGACGTTGCTGCGGGTCCAGCATGCCAGCAGGTGATGCCCATGCCAAGTTCATTAAGTTTACAGCCTTCCTATTATTAATGCAAACCAATTTGATCTGATTCCTTTTTCAATCTGGATGTGTCAGTGTGAGCTTGATTGTAACTTTATTTGCATTAACAGGTACCATATTTGTTTCTAAAATGAAATGGCTGGGAGCTTTCTGACCTCTGGCTTTCATGACCTCCAAGTCTGATAAGAAAGAAACAAGGAGCTTTGCCAAGTATGTGAATAAACGAAACGTTACAGATCACCTGCAATGTGCAGCATTTAAAATCCCAGCTCCCTGCAGTGAGTGTGAAATTAATTGAATTGCTGTTGCTCTCTAGTGCCCATTCTGTGCAACTGACTTACTGTGACTGAATTAAAATATCTAGAGGCAGGCAGAGTACATGCTGTGTTGAGATTAAAGAAGGGAGCAAAGACATGAAAATTAAATCCTTAAAACAGAATGTTGCAATTGAATTTATATCCTCCGATTGCAATGTGAAGGCACGTCCTGACCTCAGTTCTGCAGGTACTCAGGGCATCAAATAGCTCTTGGAGCTGATGGGAGCAGACGTGCTCGTGTTTGGCAGGAGAGATCCCAGCACTGGGGACACCTCTCTATGCAGGATTTCTGTACCATGCTCTGAACTTTTGTTGCTCAACCTGGCAGATATTTTGTCATTGGTATCAGGACAATCAGGATTGTCCTACAGGTCTTAATCCGCAATGGCTGTAAATGATGAAGCAACACATTTGGTGGCTTCTCTGGTGCCTTTACATTTTGGGCTCATTGAGGTTTGCCCGACTGGAGTGGGGCAGCCGTGTGGGAACAGCCCCAGATGCATGGAAGAGGCTCAGGCTGTGAACAGAGTGCTGCCTTTTCCCTCCTAGAGAAGACCAGTTTAGTTTGGAGACCAAGAAGGCTTCCTCCACTGCCACGTGGCCATGCTGAAAGGCAGGAGGACGAGGCAGTCACAGGGAGGAGATGGGCTGGGGATGGCACAGCCGAGTTCTCACAGCTCAGCTTCGTGGAGGAGGTGGAGAACAACAGTGTTTCTGTCCCTCATCGTCTGCAAGGAGGCTGGTCTAGAGCAGAGCTGGCTAACAGTTGTTGAAAAGCGTGGTGAGATTCAGGAGAGCTGGAACAAGCTCTGGCAAGGATTGTCTTTGTTGTCTATGGTGTCTGCAGCCCTAGGTTTCATCCTTGTCCCTCTAGAGAAATTAGAGGGCAGAGATGGTCACTCACCATTTGCTCTTTGGAGGCATCTGCTGCAGTTTTCTTGCTGTGGTGACTATGACTGAATTTTGCTTCCAAGCTGGTGCAACAAGGCAGGATTTCTGCTTATCTGTTGCTCCTCAAATTTTTGCAGCAGTGCAAGCTCCCGGGAGCAGAGGATTTGCCTTGCTGCACTGGCTTTTTCGAAGCACAAAAATGTCATATGATGTATAAATAACACTACCTGGCAGGGAAGTCCTTTTCTGCTGCATGAAGCTATGATTCAGAAAGTCCAAACTGCCAGAAGCTATATGACGTACTCTCACTTCTGATGTCAAACTAGTCCACCCAAGAGTTACATCCTAGCCTCGGACAGAGGGTACCATTGAATTGCTGCAGGATGTGGCCAGTGCTGCATCCACACCTGCCATCAATGCCCTTTAGAAGGAAAGCTGCCAGATGTTGCAGCAGTTCCCACAAGGATGTGACACATCTGTGGCCATCCACCTCAGACAGCAGGCCCTTTGTGGGACCCACATGGCTCTGGCTATTCCACCTACAACTGCGGCTCATCAGGGCTGTGAGCGAGCGGAGAGCAGTGCAAAGGCAGCAAATCAGTCCGTAGTGGCACCCTGACCAGGGTTTCCGAAGCCTCTTACTGCTCCTTTGCATTAATGCACAGCGTTGGTGGGGATGGCCAGGTTCCCTGTCTCTTGTCCCAGATCAAAGCCAGCTGCAAAACATCTGGGATTTTGAGCTGTCAAAGGATGCTAAATACCAGACAGGAGCTGCAGAGCTCAGGTACACAGTGGGGTTCATTTGGTACCTGAGGGCATGATGGAAAAAAAATCCACCTTTCCCATGTGTGAAGGACAGGCTGCCAGGCTAGGTTAGGTCCCCACCACAGCATACAGCTCACATACACCATGGCACAAGCCTCTGTGACCAATGACCCCAGTAATTTTTACATAATATTTTGAAATGCGGACTGAGGGGAAGCCTTGCCTTGAGTTCAGTCTTTGATACAGGTGCTTTCAGTGGGAATTAGCTACCTTTTCAACATGCGCTGGGCCAGCATTTAAAAACCTTTCCCAAGAAGCTCCTTAAGCCTAAACTCTGTCGTGCTGTGCCCGAATAACATGCCTTGCCATGCATCAGCTGTGAGCAGGAGGCCTGATCCTGCACAAAGAGCTTCCTTTAATTCCCCGTGGACTTTTGGTTGAACAAAGGATGTAGGATTGAGTCTGGAGGTAATGCAAACTACCAGGAAATTATTCCCATCCATGATTTTGATACTTCCATTTTAAAATTGAAAACGCAACACAAAAAATAACACTGTGTTTGCAGCAGATTCTGCTGATTGCAGGGCATTGTATAAGCATGTCAGGGTTTTCTTTTTTCTTTTTTCCCTCCTTTTACCAGACAGAATAGGTGAAGAGGTTGAGCTGCAGATCTCATTTCTCCTGTTTTGCTGCTTGTGAAGTCTGCCAACAGAATCCACCTTGACAAAGTCAAGGACTCTGCGTTTAATGTTGAACTGAGTGAATAAATTATGCATGAAATTGTGTCGGAGTCTCTAGTGTGCAGAATTGCTCCTTTTGATATGAAAGGTTAATTCAGAAAGGAGTCCAAAATAGCTGGAAATTGTGGGGATAAGTGGATAGTATTCACTGTTGTGAGCTGTTATTACTAGAAATTGCATTCCCTCTCTAGCTTCCCTAGAGATTTAGCTTTGCCGGTGAATATAAACTGTACTCAATAGAATAGCATTTAGGAGTAACAAGAGTGTATGTCCACATACAGTAAAATATTCTAATGGTGTTTTAAAAGGAAGCTGTACTTTTTCATGTATTCTATGTACCCTAAGGATGGATTGCTATTACATTTAGGTCAAGAACAAGGCATAGGGAAGGTAATAAGTTTTGAGTACATCTTTATTACAAATATGCTGACTGTATGATCCATATCAAAGGAACTGGACAGTCATTTTTTTCTGATTGAATTTGTATGTGCCTTATGAGAGAGTGTTGTCTCTGATCAGGACTCCAATCAGGTTTTCTCTCAGCTTTGGCAGAAGATTAATTCATGTTTTTACTTGGGATGTCCTCTCCCTGATCTTTTGCCGTATTTGTCAATAGTACTGCTGTCCCCTTTCTCGTGCTCGCTTTTGATGCCTCTCCTCTATGCAATGCAGTGCTACAAGTTTCTTTTCTTTTTTAATCCCAAAGGAAGTTAATGACTCACTGTAAGCAAAAGCATTAATTTTAGCCAAGTTTGCTCTGAATTAAGACACTTCTTGTTGCCATCTGTTACCGTCTATGATGCCTCTGTAGCAAGGAGCAGGGATTGCACTGTAAACATTCAGGAAATTAGTTTCAGTGGGATATTTTGCAGGCAGACTATTTCCTTCTGGATCTCAGCTTTCCTCACAGTTGGAGGTGTTTGGGGTCTGCCTCTCTCCTAGCAAAGGAGAAAGGCATCTCCAATGCACCAGGCCCAGTCTGCTCTGGGAGAAGAAGGGTAGTCAATCCCTCCTCTTAAACCCTGCATCCATTTTGAGAGGGGCAGCAGTAAGCTTTCCTCTTCTCTCCATCACTGCACTGATATTTCCAGTGCTTAGCTGCACAGTCACAGCTACCAGTAGGGCAGCTTTTTCCTTTTGGCTCTCTTGGTTCAGCAGCAGGTGCTGGCAGTGAGGAAACCCTCTTCAGTCTGGTACCCTGGCCACGGTGACTGCCTGTCCAGGTGACCCAGGCTCTGCTAGCCAAGGAGCTCCAGGAAATGGAGCACTTTCCCATTCCTGTGGCTGTTATCTTTCTATGTAGAGGCTGCTCCAGAGGCAAAGCTGGTTCAAGGAATTTCATGGATTCCCCTTATAGGCCTGGAGCTGTTTCCAACTAAACCTGGAAAACCCAACAGCAGTCTTGAAGCTGTGGAACCAAGAAGCTCAAATGATGGCAGGGTCGCAGTATAAACTCCAAGGCAGTGATTCAGGCATTTCCATACAGGTGTCTAGTACTAGGTATCTAGAAAAATGAATGGTGCCCAAATGACCTTCATCGCTGGCCATTTAGGACTTGAAGAACTGGCAGAAGAGAAATGCCTTCCAAACAGCGGCCTTGCACGCCCAGGCGGTGCAAGGACAAAACAGACATGTGCTGGATACACAGACAACACAGGCACCCTCCTAGGATGAAAGCTGTGAAGTTAAAAGGTGGTAGATCTGTACCAGAAGATAGATAAGAAGGACGTAAGCTGTCAGCAGGTAGACAGTACAGAAAGAGGGCTGAAATGAGAAGTCCAGCTAATATCCAAAGAGCTACACAACTCCATATGGACTTAATGAAGTCAATTCATAAAAGTGAGATTCTTTTTCATTAGGGAGCCATACCACGGAGCAGTAGTAACATATGTTCAGAGATGGCCACATCTGCTTCTGAATGTCTGCCCCCCACCTCCTCCACCCGGGAAGGTTACAAGACAGAAAGTAGTGATAAGTCATGATAATTACTTGAATTTGGCTTTGGCTCTTCTCTCCAGGGAATGAGACCTCTAATCTCTCTTCCCGATGGACTCCTCCTCCCAGCTTTCATCTTCTGACCCTTCCTGAAGTATCTACATTGGACAGACTGACTAAGTTGCAACGTGACATAAGATGCTCTTCCACAGTAGCAAAAATGTTCCTGCTGCTTTCCCCCAACACAGCTCAAGAGGTAACCAGGGAAAAATTTTCTTGCTGGTCATGAAATGAAAAGGTGAATCCCAGGAAACCAGATGTCCCAGTTTCCGCTACATCTATTATAAACCAGTATATATTTGGCCTTAAGGTCTTCTTTCATTATACTGTAGTATCAAAAGGTGTCCTAAATGTGGACTCATGAATGCTTTTGGCAGAACTTCTGTGCTATCAAGCATCTGCAGTTAAGTGTGACTATCCAGGCTCTCAGGCAGGCTTAATTTCTTAACCACTAACAAGCTCACGATGACACCAGTTTGCACAATAGAGTAATTCAGAGCCTGAATGATCCACTTCCCGCTATTTCCTTGTTTGAATGATGCGCTCCCTGCTTCAGAAAGGCTCCTGAAATCTCTGTTTGGGAGTCATCAACCTCACTCCCGAAAACAAATTAGTTTTTCACATTCTGTTGCCATTTGTTATTGGTGCTTTCTTCCGTACCTCTCAGGGGATTGCTCATCATTCATTGTGCACAATGTCTCCAAACACAAAAGGGAAATCTGGACGCAAGAAGTACTGTTAAAAGTTGTGGTAGAAACAGTGAGTTCTGGAAAACATAATTGTTTCTCTTTTCACTCGAAATGCCAAGACTTGAAAGCATTTCTGCTTGCCGAGATAGGTGGATGAGCCATTGTTTCATTGCAGCGCACACAGATGCAGTTAAATAGTCCCAGATGGAATCTGAAATATTCCATAGCAGCCTCTTGGGCAGCGAGTGCATTAACTGCCACAGGAGAAGGCTGTAAAGGCTCCCATCTGGTCATCCATCAACACTTTTATACATTATCATCAGCAGCCTGCTTGGAGGGAAGGTGTGCCACATTTCTGAAAATCCAATTAGATGATAGCAGCCAGTTCTCTTTTATCCTCTCTGTTGCTGAGCCATCCAAAGCATTTTTTTAGATTAAAGAAACATCATTTTCCTTTACAGGAGCTGTGCTGCTTTATCTCTATCATGACCTGTTCTTTTATGCACTTTATAATTCTATTATTAATTGGGATTTCAACCATTTTCCTGCTACTGAAGTGGGACTCACTAGTTTGCAATTCCCAGGATCAGCCTTACGCCTCTTTTTCCCAAAGACTGATATAATCACCACCACTCTTCAATTTGTTGATAGTTACTCTTTTGAGAAGAGATAACTTATTGCAGCACCTCAGCCGCAGTGTTTTGATGCCAGTCCTCTCCCTTACCCTGCTGGATCAATTTGCTTTGACTCTAGATGCGCAGATGTTTCTGCTGTGACTCTCAACACCACAAGCTGGGATGAGCTCTTTTATATCCTGATTTTCTTTGAGAGGTTCAGAGTTTTGGGCACCAGCATTGCTGAAGAAATATTTGCAAAGCATGGAAAACTCCCAAGATCTCCAGAAGTAATTCTAGCAATGTTACCTTAAAAGAACAGAGTTCCTTCTAGTTTGGGTTTTATAAAAAGGACATTTTAATGGAAAAACTTTAAATTTTCTGGTAAATAATTAGTGTTTTCTCCAACATAATTTTTTTCCAGGCATTACATGCTGAGGATGAGCACTTTGATATAGTCTTTATTGATGCTGATCAAAGAAATGCTGTTAACTACTACAGCTTTGTCATGGATAACCACTTGCTGAGAATGGATGGAGTGATCTGTGTAGAGAATACACTCATGAAAGGACAAGTCTACCTGGAGAACATATCTGATAAAAATGTACTAGCTGTCAGAAAATTAAATACAGTGATTAATTCAGATCCTCGTGTTGAGCAGGTTAGTGCAATGCAATTGGTTAAGGTGCCTGTGGTACTGTATTTATGGATTTTGCAAAGTACTCTTTCAAATGTTTCTTTTGTTGGTACCATTATCCAGGAGACCTAAAATGAACTCAAATTTTATTATAATTCACCTCACTTGAGCTCTATGTATGAGCTTCTATATTCAGAAATGGTCCGTACTCTCTGTCTACATCATATACAGTGTTAAAGGCAAGATAAAAGTGGAGCACTTAAGAACGAATAATCAGCTCTACAGTGCAACCAAGGAACCACCGCTCCGCTTTTAAAGGCTCTGGAGGCTGTAGGGCATCACCAGCACACAGGAGTCAACGAAGTCCTACTCCAGCAGGAGAAAAAAAAAAAGAATAGGGTGCATAAATAATATGCTATGGTTTTAGAGGTAAAATTAAACAAATATCCTCTGGGGCTTTAAAAGCAGGCATGAGTGATGCTACCCCAGGGCAGTAGCCACCAGTCTGTAAAGCTTACTTGCATGCCACGGATGTACCGGGGTGGCAGAGGGGCTGCTGTGGCTGAGGGGACCCATGGCGGATGGCTGGATCCCTGCCTCACCTCCCCTGCCCTTCTGTGCTGTGAGGCTGGTCCCATTGTGGGACAGGTGAGGTCTGCTACCTCCATCCCAGGTGCCCCCTCCACGCTCCCCCTGCTGTAGCTCCTGCCCAGGAGGTTTTTGTATGTGCCTCGTAGACTCAAGGTCGTTGTGTATCTGCAGGTCCGACAGCCTCTGGAGGTGCCTCCTGTCATTCTGTGTTTATTCTATCATCAACATACCAGTAGCAAAAGCTTTTCTTTGTAGAAGAGGAAAAATTAATGACAATTTTCCATGCCCTGAATCGTACTGTTAGCCATTCAGTGGATGTAAACAGCATGTTGTTTCCATATCTAATGTTCTAACAGACTGATATTGGTGTTGTATCTCCAACACTGAGTGCAGCTTTCACTGAAGTGTGGTAATGGTATCAGAGAAGGTAGGTGGCAAACCCCGCTGACATTCATCTATGGGTGCAGGACAGATCTTCTAGCAAATGCTGAAGAACACCAAAGTGTTGCTATTATGGTTTGCTGAGCTCCAAGAATAAGACTGCAATACCCTCATGACAGCATTAGCCAGGCAGTGGAAACCCAAAAACCTCAGCAACTGGCACTGATTTAGAAAACAGAGAGACAAAATTGCAATTTTTTCCTGGCATTTTTGGAAGCCGTGAGTTTGGAAGAGGAGTGTGAGCAAATACAAATGCCTGACATGTTTGTGCTGGAAGGAATTTCAACTAAAGAGTAGGAGCAGGAGAAAAGCTACTGTGGCCTAGGGAAGGAAGGACTATCCTTCATATCAGTGGAATTTGGGTGATAGAAAGCCAGGTACAAAGCAGTTGAGAACTGTATGTGTATGTGCTATATTTGCAGATAATTTTACCTGTACAGAGTGGACTGAGCATCATTCGAAGGAACCCTGCACCTCCAGATGCAGTGATTGAATCCAAGGTGTGTATTTCCTCTCTGTGAGCACTTCTGGGAAAATTTTGACTCTGCTGAGGACAGTGACAAAATAATTACCGAGTTTGGTGGCAAGAGCCCAAATTCACGTTCACGTTCTGTCATGCCATGGTGCCGTGCAGCATGGACTTAGCAGCTTAGGGCTTGGCATATATTAGCCTCACTAGTCCAGGGCTACACTAAAGCTATTAAATGCAGATTCCTTGCAAAGTCTTTTGGATCAGCCACGCTGGTGCTGTGATAAATCCCCGGAGCAGCTGGCATCCTGCTCACTGGGTTTCTGTGCCCAGTGCTCTCTGGTCCTTCCCGTGCAGGGGAGTGTGGGCACATGGAGCTGGGGTCCAGCTGTGATGAACTGATACAATATTTCTGAAGTAGCTCTTTTTTTGCCCAAAGGCAGCACGTGATGCCCTCC
Source organism: Pelecanus crispus (assembly GCF_030463565.1). Classification (NCBI taxonomy): domain Eukaryota; kingdom Metazoa; phylum Chordata; class Aves; order Pelecaniformes; family Pelecanidae; genus Pelecanus; species Pelecanus crispus. Next base: position 45,754,137 of record NC_134649.1, read on the forward strand.
TATGGTGTCTGAGCTTAATATTTTCATGGCCTTAGATTTTGCTTGTCCTGTGAAAAAGACGGTGCTTTTATCTTTCTCCATTTTACAGTTGTAGTGGGCATCATCCAGTTGTAATGAAATTCCCATCTGGAATCATAACGGCCTAACTCAGTAAATCCAGACCTAAACATCTTGATTGTTTTGCAGTTTCTGAGCGCTCCCAAAGCTACACCCACTGGCAATTCCTGGCATTTCAAACCCAATATTTTAAACATCTTGTATTTTCCATTTTGATTCCAGTCAGGGGGAAATGATGTATGGCAGCCGATCAGTTGACAGCTTGGTTTAAGTTGTTGGCTGGTATCTTTATTTGCGCACCAGCCTCGTGAAGATATTTTGATTGCACTCTACTTGAGCCAAATCCTGCCTTTGGAAACTTGTTCTTAGCCTCCGTGCCTTCCTGGAGCCAGCTGAGCCTGAGGGCAGGACTGGACCCTGGGGGTGAAGTAACTGGAAGACTTAATCAATCGTCTTCTAAGACATTGTACCTGACCCATCTCTCATAGGAAGTCGGGTCAGGAAATACCATACCCTACTTTTCATGTAAGGGGTGTGGTCGGTGCATCTTGCCAAACCACAACCCTGCTGTTCCATTGTCTTGCACCTTAGTGCTCCTATTGAGGCTAATACCTGTGGGGGTAAGGGGTGCTTTTCAGCTTGAATTAGTCATACCTTTTGTATTAAATAATGGGCCAAGAAGACATGGATCCCTGTTTGTGCTCGCACCTCATTCTCACAGGCAGAGCCCTTCATAGCTATCGCTTACTGAGCTTTGCACCGTATTGTGCAATGTATATATGTTTTTGTTTTAGAAAGAAGTGGTGAGGGATGACGTCTTCTGGGGTTACAGCAGGCGCCGCATCCTTGACCGGCTGCGTTTGGATGGCAAGGTGGCCTATGTCACAGGCGGAGGGCAGGGAATTGGAAGAGCCTTCGCTCACGCTTTGGGGGAAGCCGGTGCTAAAGTAGCCGTTGTGGATCTGGTCCTTGCAAAGGCAGAAGCGGTGGTGTGTGAGCTCAGCCTCAAAGGTAAGCGTGGGACTGACTTGCAGGTCCTGCTCTACATGACCCGGTGATGAGTGCTGTAATGGGCTGCTTTCCTTGTTCAAACCTGACCCTTTCTCTGTGGTGCAATTCTCTTTCATCCAGCCCTGATGTTCCTCAGAGTAGATCGCGCAGCAGCCAAAGCACCTCAGGCTTCACTAAGGGTGGATGACAGACATGACCTACAAACTCGTTAGCATGTACCCCTGGCACCTCTTCCATACCTAATGTCTGGACCATGAGCCAAAACACCAAAACAGGGTAGAGGTATTGTCAGCCTAAATCTCTCATTGTGCCCTCAAACTGAAGCAAAGACATTTTTGAAACCATCAGCTATAGTTCTTTCAAACATGCAAGATCAGATATAGGAACAAAATACTAATAGACATAATAACTAAAAATCCCAAATAAGAGGTAAAATCCTCTACAAGCCGCTTCCATTTTAGCAGTAAAAACAGAAAATGTAACATAAAATTGAATTTCCCCCTGGAGTCATGCTAAACTGCAATTGTAAAGGGGAAAAAGAAAACTGGAAATATAATTTTAATGAGAAAAGAAAGGAAGTGTTACTCATTTTATAATTCCTTTTGTGAGATTACAACCAAGCCTTCTTCGAAGTTCAGTACTTCATTGCCTCTGAAGGTGGAGCTTTACTCAGGAAATGTTCACATTCCTGTTTGGATAAAGTCAGCAGTATTTGTTTCTACTCTGACTTCAGAAAGGGACTGGGCCATTGGAAACCATATTCTCCAGCAAAACCAACCCCTGCAGATGTATTTCTCTCACCCAGTCTCAATCAACTTCCTGAGGAAGGGGCGAGAAATGGTTCAGTTCTGGTTTTGATACCATTTTGAGCTTCCACAGAGAACATCTTAAAAAGTCCCAGTTTGTATGATCCCAGCTCTGGTAAGCAGGAGACGGTTTACACTGAGTATCAGTGTACTGGTTAAAGCTTTGATTGCTGGTCTGATCCCAATGACCTAGAATATAAAGTGTCCAGCTCCTATTACAAATTCTTGAGTCATCCAGTCCCTCCTTCCCTGAAGCTTTTCATTTTCTTATGCACTGAAGCCATATGGTCTTGGCACAAAGTAGCTGTGCCCTACAAGTTAACTTGCCTTTTGGACATTTTTTCACAGTGAGATCCTGCATATCAAGTAGAGCTATTGAGATAGAAATGGGCTACTTGATAGAGCCATGAGACTTTGGATGCCAACAGCCTATTTGAAAACTAACTTAACTTTTCTCCAGGGCATTTTCAGTAGGAGTTTGATCATCCATCCTTCAATGGCTGCCCTACATCTCTGCTCCTTCACCGGTGGGCTGCAAGCCCAGAGGAGGTGGGGCGAGTGTTAAAAAATGCAGTCGGAGAGGTCATGAGGCATAGCAAATATTATTGCACTTCTAAAGTAAAGAAAATCTCACTTCTCAGTCTTTACACACCTTCATCCTTTGAGGTCACATATTCTCTATCAACTTGATCAGTGCAGCTGGTCAGGACACATCTATTCCATCTCACGACGGTTTTTGAGGTTTCAAATTTATTGTCATTCCTTGTTGGAACAAAACCCAAACTTTGTAATGCTTCTGTGAAAGGGAATTATATCCAAATGCCCATTTTTAGAAAGGATCTGAAAAGGTCAGGCTTTCAATCTCTTTCTCTCCAGAGGTAACTAGAGAGTCTAGCCTGGACCTCAGAAGCTTTCCCTTGAAAACTTTTGTTGAAATCAATATGTTTCCATGAAACATTTTGGCTTCAAAGAAGTAACATACTCTGTTGGAAATAAATTTTGACAAAAAGGTTCAGCTAGCTTTACTCTCAAAATATTCACGAGTAAATTGAAGCAATCACAGTATTAATATATATTTTTCCTGCACAAAGGAGCTGTGATCCCCCCCCCACCCCTTTTTGGTTGTGGATCTCAACTCAAAGTTGGAAACGCAGTGCCACAAGTCATTCCCATACAGATACTTCTTCAAAACATTTTGCTTAGCTTTCTTAAACCCACTTTACCTCTTATACCAAGGAATCCTTTACTGTCTTTTGGGATGGTGCCATCATTTCATGATGAGTTTTAAACATCAGAACCTCTGTGATCTCAGTTTTAGCTTTGTTAGGCAGCTCGGGTATATCTCCCTTGGCTACAGGGGTCTTTGTTTTTAGATCCTGCGTGAATACCTTATTCAACAGTTGCTAATGGATCCTGACAGAAGAACCAAAAATGATGAAACGCAACCAAAAAATCCTAAGGGTTACCTTCCACTACATACCCCTCTGTCTTCAGGGGGAATCACTGACTGTACCTTAAGGGAAGAATTAGTCTGATGGGATTTTTAAAATGTGCATTTTCACTGCAAACTATGCAAATGCCTTCTCCACGATGTCACTTCTGATCTTCTTGTCTTTATGCAATGTATTACTTCCATTTATACAGAGACACCAGAGATGAAGCCCTGTGGCGGGGGGGGCATGTAAATGCCCCCTGCAGAAGGGCACCTTGGGCAAATTTGGCACATCAATGCCTCTCCAGCAGAGAGCCACTGGGCTCCTCTCCTGCCCCTCTCGTCACAAAACTGCCTCCACGAGCATCACAAAACTAAACTGAGGACTGTAGAGATGCATATAGCAGCGCAGTCATGTCTTGGGTTTCTTATCTTTGGTTAGGACTACAGATTTTAAGCTATTTTTCCATAGTTGATTTTAATTTTTTATTTATTTTTAACAGATGGTTTGGGGGGGACAGTGGAGAGACAGAAAGTGTTTTTTTTCCCCCTCTCTCAGAATGCAGGGATATCATCTGAATTGATTAAGGTCAAGTGTGGGACTCTGGTTTGAAGTGAGCGTGCCTTCACTGCTTCTTCACTAGACACTGACGCATGGCACCTTTTGTCTTGTTTTTATGAACTATTGTATAAGATGAAGCTGTAAATGGGGTGAGAGTTGGAGGGCAGGTGAAGAGCCTCATTCTGTTACCATTAGTAACACGCTTGCACCCATTTTGTCTGTAAATTGAATAAGAAGGATTGCAGCAGCTCCCTGTACGTTACATGTCTTGGTAACAATTAGGAGGAGCAACAGGGGCTGTCTGGCTATTCTTATTCTTTCAGCACCTTTAGCATAAAACCTGTGATAAAATAAAAGGTCTTGTTTTGTGGCAAAACATGCATTCATTTTTGTAGGTGGTTGTATTATGGATCTGCCCTTTCCTCTGTTGTGGAAAGCAAGGGGACCGTGGCATAGCTGAAGGCCAGAGGGGACATTAGGTCCCATGGGCCAACATGGGGAGCACCCCAGACCAGCATCACCTTGGGGTGCACGCTCTGGCAGGGTCTTGGAGGCATTGGAGATCAAGAGGAGTTTTTCCATTCAAAAGCTGCTTTCCTGTCATTTTGTTCAAACATCACTGGGCAGTTATTGTTTTGCCTTGTTTTCATGGAAGTCTCCATCTCAAAGCTTCATTTTGGGAGAGTCTTCTCCTGTTCTCCTAGGATTGGTTTTAGGCTTCTTTTAAATTTTTATTGGAATGATCTAAAAGAGGGACCAATGTGCAATAAATTTTCCATTTAAATAGAAGGAAAAAGAATCTTGCTTTATCAGCTGTAACTTCCTACCTGCGCACTGTTTGCTTGCAGACTGCTGATCTATGGTCCAACCCCAGTGGCTGCCCCCCTCCTTGTGAGTTAAAATCCCTTTCCCCACAGCCCTTACTGGGTAGCCTTGTTTGACTTTCAGGATGGGTGTAATCCCATTGGCATCAGGTGCCTCAGTAGGCTGCTTATTTTGTTTAATAACAAGGGTACTTAAAACTGATTTTGGTAGTAAATGAGGCTATTTATGGATCAGCACTGGTGTAAAAGTCAATGTCTGGATGTTTCTAGGAAAAAAAGTACAGCTTTTGCATGTTTCGAATCCAGTAAATCTCTTAACTTCTGAATGTTTGTGTTATTCTGGTAGTGTGATTTGCAATAAATAAGGCCAGGCACCATGACTACCATACTTGGGAACCTGCAGGTATTCCCAGTTACCTTCCACCTAAAACTGGTTTGGTTTTGTCTGAGGCTCCCAGCTGTCTGGACGCTGTAGTTCATCCAGAAAGCACTTTTTGGACAAATTGGTTTGCTTTCTGCAGCATCTTGGGGGGAGCGGGCAGAAAAACCATCTGCGTTTGAGCAAATGGAAGAGTCCTTTGCTTTATCTCGTCCCTGAGCTGTTGCCATCCACCCACGGGTGATGCTCGCTGTGGAACCGCTCACGGGTGGGGAAGCTGCAGTTGAGGGTTTGGACAGAAGATGGTGCAGTGTTCAAAGCTTCGTCCCGCTGGAGTGGCAAACTCCTCTCTCGTACCTCGGGTTTATGTTTGCCTCCAACAAGCAAACCTCGCCCCAGTTAGCAACTTTGATAGCGGTATTACGATAACAAACACGTTTTGCTACAAGTTGTGGAGCAGTCAATCAAGATGGCGTATATATAACACATATATATGAGAGAATTAATAAATAATCATAAAATAGATTTCTTTTTCTTTCTCTTTGAATTCTTGCACTGACTTCATCACTCTTATTTTAACGCAGGGATTAAAAGCGTTGCCCTCGCAGCAGATATGAGCAAACCCGAGGATGTGCAAAGGTTTGTGGATACAATTGTAGCTCACTGGGGCACGATTCACATTGCATGCAACAATGCAGGAATCAATATGAACTCTGCAAGTGAAGATACTTCCCTAGAAGAATGGGACAAAACTTTTAATGTTAATTTACGAGGATTATTTTTGTGCTGCCAAGTAAGTGTGAAACGCTGTACTGGTTTGTTTTGCAAATGGGTAATAATTTTTTGAGCATTTACTTTACCAAGATTTAATAACACTTTATTACTAATTATCACAATAAACTTGGTCCTGTTTTGGTGGAGTTAAGGAGAGATTTGCTTTATATCAGTTACAGATTTTGGTCAATACTTTCAAAAGCAGCCAATACTTACCCGCTGCCCAAGCCCAGGCATTTAAGAATGGCCCAGTTTTTTGGAGGGTGGTTATTTGATGCTTCCTGAAAACCAGAAAGCTTTGGGGGGGCCTTTCCCCAACACGAGTGATTATTTTGAAAAATATTGCCAAGAGTGAAGAGGGTCTGAAATGGCAATGGGATTTTTCCTGCATCAGCCATTTTTATACCAAGTTTTTATATCAAGTGCTTAAAAAAAAAGTGTTAGCACATAAACTCTTCTGAAAAGTGAAGACTAATTTATTATCATGTCATTATTAGCACAATCACAAAAAGGGTCACTGGTCTTTCCTTTAATTTCTGTCACAGGCTGCAGGCCGCATTATGCTGAATCAAGGATATGGGAAGATAATTAACACAGCATCTATGGCAAGTTTAATAGGTGAGTGATGAGAGCTAACAGTTGTGCTTCAGAATCCATATTTTAATTACTACTGATGCTATTTGAATCAATTAAACCTGTATTGGGAAGGAGTAAATCACTGACATTTTGTATTAGAGGAAATGTACTACAAAATTTTTATTGATATCATTTTTCAACATTTATCTGTCCTCTATGTTTTAGAGCACTTATTACTTTTTATAGAAGAGGCGGAGTCACCTTCTCTGACTCTGATGCACTGATGGCATGGGAGAGGTGCTGGTGCACTCCCCGGTAATTTCAGGAAAATACGTCTGAATGCGGGAAGCTGTGCCCCTGTGATGTTTACAAGCCACCCGAAAGCTTTTGCGCCGGTCTTCGCCCCGGTACCCGTGGGTTTTATTTCATTATTGTTGCCAACAGGTGTCTCCACCAACGCTGCTGAATCAGCAGTGTTGTCAAAAGCGCCAATAAACCATTGTAACATATGGAATGAAATCCCTACTGCTGAGCTAATCTGGAAGGCAGTTACATGCTGGTGAACTGAGGCCCATGTAACAAAACTTGATCAATTACACAAATTAAGCATAGCCCTTTAGGAATTTATTTTATTGGTCTGGACATCTGTTGCAGTATTGTCCAAATCCAAAAATCAAATGGTGCCTTGGGTTGCCAAGTTAGGCAAGAAAATCTAGTAGCTATAAAAGTACAACTGAAAACCCCTGTATTAATATCATGTCCATCTGCTGAATGTTACATAAATATGCAGTCTTTTTATTTTCCTTGGGAATAACATTTATTTTTACTGTGCCCAGTTTGACATTCTGTGACATTCTGCTCAGTTTATTGCACAGTAACTTTAAATGTTTCTTCAAAAATGCATTTATAATGCCATTGTTAATCTTTTTTTCAAGTGTCTTTACCAGCTGTTTTACTTATGCTTAAACACAGGCACCATCCCTCGCCCCAGCTTTGTAGAGTTACAAAATCTCCCAAAGAACAATAGTTTTGAAAAGAATGTAAAGCTTTAAATTTCAAATGCCCCAGACTTTTGTGCTCTGCTCTGCACGGTGGGGCTCAGGTCTGGGCTTGGGCTGTCACTGTCCACATCATCCTTGCAAAGCAAAATTTACTGGCAAGTATTCCGCCCTAGAGAAAGTTATGAAGCTCTGGAAATTGGCACCAGCTGGGGGTCTGCTGCTTTGGCACACTGCTCCCAGCCTTGCTCCTGCAGCCCAGAAGTGTTCTCCACTGCTTAAGGAGAAGCATTTCCCTGTTTCTCCATCAGGCCCTGGCACAGTTCTGCTGAGCCGGGACGTAATGCCATTCCACCACGGCACCCATCCCAGCCCCAACTCGGGGCTGCACCTCCTTGGCTGGCGTGCCAAGTCCACTGAGACCCACGTGGGGATCACGTTTGAGGGCAGTATCCGTCCTGGAGCAGGAACAAACACTGGAAAGCAACCCTGAGAGCAGCCTGGAAGGCTCATTGCAAGATGCATTTAAATGTCATTGAAAGTTAATGCATGCTAGGCCAGAAGTTAATAGACGAAGAGATGTGTTTACCTTCTGAACCTGTTTGAATCTTGGCATTGAAAAAATCTAGTAGTTATAAAACTACGACTGAAAACCACGATGTTCATATCATGTCCATCTGCTGAATGTTAAATAAATATGTTGGTTGGTTGGTTATTTAAGTATGTTGGCCAACTGGCATAGTATGAAATGTTTCTAGAAATAGTTAGGGGATATTTTTTTTTGTTGTAGGTTGAGTCCTTCCTCAGAGATACAGGAAAACGAGGAGACACTTAGCAGGATAGGGAGGTTTTTGTTTGTGATTTTTCCAGATACACTGCTCAGAATCAGTTTTAATTAATTGAAGATAAGCTGCATACATTTTGCATATGTGCATTTTGATTCTGGTATTTCACTGGAATTATTCCAGACGTATGCTTCAGCAGCGGAGACGAGGCTGCTGCGGCTCTGCGATTTGCACAGGTGTAACTCAGATCTGTAATTTTTACAGTGAATATCTTTAGTGGTAAGTGGTCTGGTCTTCTCTATCTGTGTGCACCTCTCATTGACATTACACGGCTGCTTCAAGGTCAGGCTAGAAGCCTTATGCACCGAACAAGGTTGCAAAAACATAGTGTCAGGTGTTTAAAATGTAAGGCAGCTGATGTTGGCAGCATTTTCATCTGCTTCCCTCCCATCTTTTCCATCTGAAACGGGAGTGAGTGTCCTCGCTTCCCAGAAGCCTTACAAACTCAGATTTTTTTGGTGACACTGCTGGAGGCATAGCTTTATTCACAAGCTCTAGCCCCATTTTGTGTGAGTTTGGAGGGTTGTAGATTTGCTCTCCTGTCTATAGGAGACCACCTTAGGTAAGGACAGAGGAGGTGGTGCGGGGTGCTCAGCTGCAGAAAGCCCACCCAGTGCCAGAGCTTCACAACACTTGGCTTCTTCTTGAGCTCTTCCCGTTTAGAGGGGTCAAGTGTCTCAGGAGGGGGAAATTTCATCTTCTGAATTACTTTCCTTAGATATTCTTATGAAGACAAAAGCATTTGCATGGAAGGACTCTTGAAAACCCTGTCTGAGCACCCACCCCAAATCAGAAAGCTGATTCTGATAGCTTGCAGCAACTTGCTGTTCTCACCCACATGCGCTAGAGGTGCAGAGCCGGTGCCAAAACTCTTACCCTCTTAGCAAACACCGAATGATTTATCACAAACAGACACGTTTGGAAAGTTTAGCAAAGAACTGCTTTTGGGAGGTTAGAAGGTTAACTACCGAAGTTGTATGTAACTTGGAGCTGATGCGTGGCAATTAATCAAGAAATTACATTCCACACCTTTTCGAGAGCCCACACGGCGCGCTGCGTCTGGGGGGCAACAGGCACATGCAGAGGGCAAAGCCGTTCTGCCGGTCGAAATGTGAATTATTTAATATTGAACAAAAAGTGAGCACAGAATAAATGCTGGCAGAAGGGGGCCATGGGGTGAAATGCTCTTTGTAGCAAGCAAAAGGCCTCCAAATTCTGAGCGAACCTTCAGCACATGCAGAAAAAAAGAAACACTAATTGTTGCTCCCATCACGTGTGTGCTTTAAAGCTTTAAATCTGTTCACAAACATCTATGTTCAAGGCAAAGGTCCTTATTCACATGCTCAGTAATTTACAGCAGGGCTTTTGGCTCTGTCAGGGTTTGGACAACTCAACTTGTTATCATCTTCTTTTCACCCTTTAGGTTGACATACTCAAAACCAATAGTTTTTGTCAATAAAAGCAATAGTGGATGTGTTGGGGTAGCATGGATGGTAGTGAGCTAGAACTGATGGACCAGCTTAACTTAATAAATTAAGACCAATTTAATGCCATCTACCAATGCTGCTTATGTGCTTTTACCAAAATGCTGTGGGGTTTGCCTGCTGTACCTTACACAAACGCAGTGATTCACCTGCTTCCAGGGTTCAGCGTTACCTAACCCCGCAGGCTACAATTATTTGCCTTTGTGATTACTGATATTTAGCACTGATTTTCCCCACTCTCCCTCCATGAAAGAGGCAGCATCTCAGTGACGCTCAGTACCAATACAGTGCTAATTATGGATCAGTGCTTTGCACTGGATTTGTTTAATGAAGTCGTGGTGGCAGCCAGAAAAGTCCAAGGAGAGACGCTTTGTGGGTGTAAATCCCAACAGCTGGACCGACTTGGTTTGACTCCCGTGGGTTAAAAGCACTTTACACCCACTGGGGACTTGTCCTTAAGTAGCTCTTCTGGGAATATTGCAAGTGTGAGAGCTGGTGGAGGGGCAGAGCCACCCGAGCACACAGCACTAGCAAGCTTGAACATTGTAATTAGCAAGCCGATCATTTTCCCTCTCTGACTGACATGTGACATCTCTGAAGCATTTTCAAAAGCTTCAGATTTTGAAAGTGGTGGGTGTTCTGAATTTTTGGGACGCACCTGTGCTCACATCCACACAAACACTGATTAGATAATATGTGTTTGCTTCAGACTGTGGATAATTTAGAAATTAAGGAGAATAGTTTGTACCAAGAAGCTATATAGAATGTAACATGTTATATAAAATCTATTATGCACTTATATTATATTTTACAATATTACATTATCTAATATCACATTATATCATATTATATTATATCATACCACGTGATATCATATCATATTGTTAGATCATGTGATATCATATCATGTTATATCATATCATTATGCTATACTATATTTTATTAGTATTACAGTGTATAAGTAGTTTGTATATAAACATACATATGTGTATAATATATGAATGTTCATGTGTGTAGATGATTATTTATCTTTCTTGGGAGTAGTCTAATACTGCATATGTATGTTTAATACATTGGTTTTGGCTTTGCCCAAATATGGAACTTTTGAAATTTCTTTATTTCTTTTTTTTTTTTTCTCCATTTTTTTCCAGTAGCCCAGCTGCTGAGCAAAAATGTTAGATGGCAAAATACAAATTTAGAGTTTTGTGTTGTGGGTGGCTAAATTCTTGTTGCGCCCTGTCTACTATCAGGGAAAGTGGCAAATAGTTTATCTCAATGCAGGGAATTGTCCATGTATAACCTAAGCTATCTTAATTTGTGGAGAATAAATAATTTTCTATTTCTGAATCCCTTCTAGTCCCGCACCCGCAGAAGCAGTTGGCGTACAACGTCTCGAAAGCCGGGGTCGTAAAATTAACACAGACACTGGGAACCGAGTGGATTGACAGAGGAGTAAAAGTCAACTGCATTTCCCCGTAAGTAAAATGTAGTCTCGTTTTGAAAGTACAAAGAGAATGAAATGTTCTAAAAAGCTCAAATGAACAGTATCTCGGCAAATAAAGTTTCTAATTAGCAGGTGGATTGCATCCCTTTTTATGTTGTCTTTTCCTTAACAAAGGTTTAAATACTTAGAACCAAGTCTGCTCTGTTGCTGTGTATACTCAGGGATTTAAGAAGAGGGTTTAGCATTTGATAATAGGTTTTCCAATAACGTGAAGGGTAGTTTTTAGCATTTCTCTTCCAGATGAAATATTTCCTTAGTCTGTCCAAGCCTTCTGTGGTTAAAGAAAAGGCTTTTGACACTTAATAGACAATACTTCTTTCCCCTTTTTACTTGAGACAAATATACAGGCACTTTAAAAGCCACATTGTACTGCTGTAATTGAGATACTGTTCAGCTCTGACAATCACAGGAGGCCAGGTATAATTTTGTAAATATATATATATATATATATATGTATTACAAATTACATTTTCCTTATTTTTAGAGGCTTAAAGCTGTACGTTTTATTTTATGGTGTTTATTCGCAAAGAAAAGTTTTCTTGCCACATACACTTTTTCTCTCCCTGTTTCTCACACACAAGCCCAACACAGTCATTTTATTAAACAATTAACAGTGCGCGATAGTGCTAAGCAGAAACCCAAGCGGATAGCATTAATTGGAAGCGGTCAAATTCTGTAGACCATTGAAGTCAATCAGAGTAAGAAAGAAGGGCAGGATTTTAACCCAGGAGTCAAATTGTAATAATGAAGATATAATGTACATCAAATTAGAAAAAACAAATTACATATTTTAATCCACAAAGTGGAGTAAAAGAAAATATCACAGAGCTCAATGGCAAGTGCCTCTGTTTTTACTGTCGGCCTGCTCTCCACTTCCTTGTGCTAGCTGTCTTCCTTATGATTATTTATTACTAATTATACCAGTGACTCTAGCCGTCTCTCTACATGATCCACAGATTCTTTAAACAGCATCTTACTTTGTAATGGGATTTTCCCCATGCCAATGCTAGCGGCACTGCAATAGTGTTCCCACAACTAGTGCTAGTGAATTTACACTGGCTTTTGGGAGCCAGGGGAGATGAAGGGAATTAGGGAAGCTCAGTAGGACCTGGCAGGAACTGTGTCTGAAAACACTTGGGTAATCTTTACCAACAGGGTTGGGATAGTAGTGCCAATATGGCACAGCAATCACGGATGAGGAGGCTCTTAGATAAGGAATTACCCATTTCTAGAGGGTTTACATAAATTACAAAAATATCCACTGAATGATCAAAACTCATTGTTTTGTGTAAGTTGGAAGCATGCACTCACATTTGAAGAAGTTGTGTTTCTGGAGGCAGTTGTCAGAGCATGGAGAAAGAATAGTCACGCTTCTCTTTTTCTGCTTTTCAAGCCAAAACGGGGTTGCATTTTGATTATCCCTACCTGTCTTAAGCTCGAACTCTGAGCTCAAAATCCTACAACAGGAAGAGGGGGGCTCTTCTTTGTGGAGGAATAGCCAGAAAAGGTGCACAGAGGACAAACATTTTGCTGTCTTTAAGGTCCCCCGTTGTGGACAGAGCAGTTCCCCCTAACGCAGCTGGGGACCTGGACTGAACCGCTCTAGGAGCCAGGCAGAGTCTTCCTCATGGCAGTTCAAAGCTTTAGCTGAGCCCCTCGTGCCGAGGCTGCCCAGGGAGCTCTGGGTGATGTTCAGAGGAAGGAGCCTACAGTGGTTCATGTATCTGAGGATCCCTGCTCACCAGAAGCAAAAGCTACATATGCTTGAGAGTGAATAAATATTCAAGTTTTCCCTTCTGCCAGTATGAGACGTGAACCTGCATTTCAGCGCAGATTTGGACCCATCCCCAGAACTGTGGACCCCACCAGTCTCGTTGTCGTGTTTCTTGACGTGACTCACTGAGGCACAGGGGCGTCTTCGACCCACTTGAAATTAGTACCTAAAGCCAGGCAGTAGCCTCAGTGCAACGGTGCCTTGTTGCAACTCTGTCGATGCTGTCAGAGTACTTTGCAGGGCTGAAAAACGTCCCAAATGCACAAGTCTTTCTGAGCATGGATGTCCAACCTAGCATGCGGCCAGGAGGGGATTTTGAGGAGTGTGAGGAGCACAGAGATAGATATAGGGCATGATGATACCCGAGATAATCTCTGGATAAGTAAAATATTTAAGTGTGTCCTTAAGTCCTTTGTCCTTCCTACTCACGGTTGCATTAATGCTTTAAGGCACTCTCAGCGTACCTCTGTCCGAAGCTCCAAACACTCCAGTCTGGCCTTAAGCATTATTTCACCATGCAAACCTTTTGGCCTTTTTTCCCTCTTCCTATCTGGTCACTTTTTATCAACTTCATTTCTTAATGAGTGCATAAAACTTATGCAGAGCAATGCATAAAAGTTATCAATGCATAAAATGTTATGGCAGAGTCCTTAGGATAATTTATTGCATTTATAAAATTGAAGATTCAGGCTTCTCTTGCTGGCCAGGCAAGCCTCATGCCCATGGGGAGAAGGTGGCCGAGACTCCCTGGATGCTTTGGCTGACTTTGTGGGCTGCTCCATGCAGCAGCAAGCGCCTCCGCGTATTGTGGAAATCGTGCTCAGCCCTTATGCCACCATCTAGCGCAATTGCCGCGTAGCCTGCTGCCCAGCTGGTGCCGTGCAAAATGAAGAAGGTGCTGGAGTCTTCCCAAGAGGGATGTGGGTGGGGGTCAGGCTGCAGAGGGGACCGGGGTGTGGACAGGGACCTTTACAGCGCACTGACTGGTGGATCATGCCTGGCTGCCCATGGTGCATTTTAGTCCCTTTCCTGGTCTCCTCACATGTGAAGTGCGTTGGATGCGGTGGAACAGGGGACTTTGTGGGTCTTTGGTTTTTGGCACGTGCAGCATTGGAATGTTTCATTTTTGCAAGCGTTGCACTGAATCAATGTCCATTTGGGGGGCTAATTGCATATCCCTACTTGATTTGCAAGGCATAAATGCCATAATGTGATGACCTTTGGGATGGGCATCTGGAATTTGATCTTCAGCTCAACCCACAGCTGCAGCCAGGCCAGCTTGTCAGGGATCCTGTGAAACTCAGCAGTCCCAGGGGATGAACCATGTTCCTCACTAGCGGGCTGCAGGGATTTGGGTTTGGGCTGCGATGGGTAAAGAGGTTTCATCCCCGGCGTGCCTGCCTTGCTCCCCGGGGCGGTACGGAGGCAGCCATACGGTGCTATACCAGGCTTTTAGGAGTCAGAAAGCAGACAAGGTGGGATCACCACAGATTTTGGGTGTACCCCATCATGGGGAAGGAGAGGGAAGGCTGGCAGGAGAAGGAGCACCCCAGCATCACCTGAAGGCATCCCAATTAAGCAGCATTACTATCCCCATTAAGCAGCAGTTGTTGCTGGTAAGTATCTTTGGACTTAAATCTAATTCCTTGGGAGATGTCCCAATTAAGTGGATCTCTTGATTAAACACTTCCTGATTAAGTGGAGTGTACTTAACTCATTCAAATTAATAACTCATCTGAAAGAAATCAAGTTACACACAGATGGAATCTTTTTTTGCTCTCATTTGGGGATTGAGCGCACGTAACAATTCCAGTTAAGTATCTGGTAAGTGATATTTTTCTAATGTGTCTCTCGAAGTGGAAATGTTTTAGGCAATTGTTTTTTGGTTTTTTTTTTTTTTTTCCTTTTCCTAATGTCTCAAATTGTCCTGTGTATCAATAATGAAATATTGATGCTCATGTCTAATGTTAAGGAACCAGCAGTTTGATATTACATTGACATGCAACAGAAAGTACTGATAGGCTCAGCACTGCATACGAGATGAGGTAGGGAATTAATGCATTGGCAGTTGTCTTTGCTGGAACTGGTTAGAAGCCAACTAAAATCTGCCTAAAAGGGTTCGACAACATTAAATTGCCCAACTTGGCACCAAAGCTTTCCCAGAAGATGTGTAGTATCAATGACATGCCTAATATTTATAGTGCCATCAGTATGTGTGTTTGCAACTTTTAAGTTTTGTGCTATATTTTTTTCTCATTTCTATAACAAAAACTTGTAATGAAGTTTTGTTACACATCTAAATTTTTGCTACTTGAAGCAAACCTAAAGAAAGGTCCAGCGAGAGGCACAGCGCTGTGATTTCCAGGTTGCAGTGAATCAGACCAGAGATCATTTTTCTGAACAGATTGAAAAATGTCCTCTTTTTAGCAAAATCTGTTGTGCTGGAGGACAATGTGTCGTTTTCCCTAATCTGCATTCCCTTGGGGTTAAAACATATATGTAAATTTAAAACAAAAAATTTAAAAAAATCATATGGATCTTGTTTTGGTCTCTGATAGCGTAAAGCCAGAATGATTATGTTGATGGTTTTGTAAGCACGGTGAGAGGCACGTAAAGGAAAGGAGTCCAACATATTTCACGTCTGCTGCTCAAAGCACGTTTCTCTCTGAAGAAAACCAGTTCTCGAGGAGTTTGGGAGAGCGAAGGGGGAGAGCAGAGGGCTGTGCTTGGGGGAAATAAGTAAACTGTCTGCAGCCCTATACTGGAATGTGTCTGATTTTATTACGTTGCCAGAGCTTAAGTGAGCTGCATCGCTCAGTGTTTCTGAACTGCTCTAGTGTTTATTGACAATTACAATAAAAAATAAAGCCGGTATTTAAATCCTGCCCGATTAGTGAAAACAGAAATGTTTGGGGGAAAGTCTGAATTAGTTCCACTTTGTAACAGAGTAAATAGCAGATTTCAGCCTTCATTTAAAACAAAAGGTAAATCTCATACCCAGAATCCAGTGTGTCTCAAAAAATTATTTCCTTGGAAGTATAAATTGGGATGCTGATGAAGTTTCAGAACAAAACGGGTATTTTTATACTTTGTTCATTTCATATTTATCACTAGCTTGTTTGCTAATTTTCATTTGCAAGAGGCAATTCTTCCAGCTAACTGGCTGCCTCAATGGGCCACTGATTTCTTTGAAGTGACAGTCTGTAAATATGCATAAAAAAGAGATGCAATTAGCGTGTGTGTGGTTCAGTGCAGCCTGATTTCATTGGCAAGTTTACCCACAGTGTTGATAAGCTACATTATCTAGAAAATTGGCCGCTGAAAAACAGCACCTCTGATTGCCAGCAAAGGTTCCAGATAACAGGGTGCTGAAGAGAAATATAATTGAGGTTGAATATGTTAACCAAGGTGTCACATGCTCCTTAGAAGCGCTAATTTATCAGCATGTTGGAATTTTTATTAACATTTGGAATGCATTTCTACCACACTAATGAAGTGGAATTGGCAGTTCAGGTTTTAGTTATTGTAATTTCTGAGAAGTTAAATGTAATTTCTCGTTAGACACAGTTATGTAAATATATTTGTTCAGGGGCTGAAAAAATTATACATTTTGCAAAATACAAATATGTTGTTAAGGAGGAGTATGACAAATCAGTCGCAGTTAAAGTCATAAAAGCCAGTCAAATGTTCACCCTGCATTGTGCTTTCTGGAGCATCACTCATTTTTAGGTCACCTGAAGAAAATGAACTTAGCAGAGTTTTAATAAATGGTGTAGTCACTCATTAATGTAAAAGAGGCAAGACAGGTAAACGTGGTGTGATTTGTCGGGGTACTGGTTTAAGGGGAATTGCACTGGGCGTGCTGTGCTTATCTTTGCCTCTCCTTTTTCGCGTGGAAAAGGGTACTGGCTTTTGTTTCCCCCGTTTTTTGACATACGGGAAGTCGGGCTGTTTTCAGTTCCTGGGCTGTATACAAACATGCTGTGTGACATTATGCTGCGAAGAGATGAGAAGAGAAAATCGGTAGAAGGATGACAGTTCCAAAGAGCCGCGACACCTGGTTCAAGGCACTTTCGGTTCCAATGCCATGCTTGTTTTCTATAAAAAAAATTAAACTGGCGATTACGACGAGTAACCTAAGTGTAAGGGGGTACTGCTATCGGCTAAGAAGACAGTATGTGTGTACTCACTTTAAAGAAAACCTCTAAGCCTGCCTGTCGGCACTGAAAGGCAATAGCAAAGAAGCGCTACCGAAGTTTGCATCATGACTTTCAGCAGAGGCAGAGCAGGTCTGACTTGCGCGTCTCCTTTGTGCTATTCCACAGTTTTCCTTCTGAATTAACACCTCAAAAACCTAGAAGTGCTGCCTGTCCTTCTGGGGAAAACCCGATCCTAAACTCTTGGTGCGTGTGCTCGTTGCAGGGGCATCGTCGACACGCCGCTCATCCGCTCCGAGGACCTGCGGCCGCTGGTGCGGCGCTGGCTGGTGGACATCCCCGCTGGGAGGCTGGCTCAGCCCACCGACCTGCAGGCTGCCGTCGTCTATTTGGCCTCCGAAGCCTCAGACTACATGACGGGCCATAATCTGGTCATCGAGGGTGGCCAGAGCTTGTGGTGAGGGGCATCCTCCAGCCTCCCCTCTCTGGGGCATAGCTCACTTCGGAAGGCACGTATTGGAGTTTAGCTTAGTCCCAGTTTTGGCCTGTGCGGCTAAGTGGCCAGCTGATGTGGAATGATTGCTTTTTTTCTTTCGAGTGTTGCTTTGGTTGCTTTGAAGACTCATATAATGCAAAAAGAAAAAAAAAAAAAGTAATCCTTCATTTTCAACATTTTCATGTTTTTCACTATGCATTCAGATTTCTTTTAAATTAGTATTTAACGATATAAAGGCACATTTACTGCAGTGAGATTTGGCTATTATTTAGTTTAACAGGGGGCATTTTTAAAGCAATCAATATTAGCTGGTCTGTGTAGTGTATTGTTCTTAGGCAATTTTTTGTATTCAGGTTGTTCCAGTGACATCTGTGAGTGGTGAAAAACAATTGGACGTAGTGCTAAAAAAATAAATTAGTTCATTGCATTTGAACCTGAATGTTGCCATTTTATATTTACTGGTGTTCTTAGTTTTTGACAGTGTTTTTATACAAACACCCACATAAATGCCCCTGAAAGAAAAGTACTGCACTTAATAGAGAAACATGGTTGGTAATTATAATAGCTCTAATCCAAAGCCCATTGAGGTAAGTGGGAACTGCTCATACACTTTAAGTTAAATGTATGTGTAAGTGTTGATACAACTGGGGCTTTGTTTTCCTTGATAGGCAGATGTAAGCAAAAGTCGTCTTCCAAAATTTCCCCCCCACCCCTGTAAAATTGTGAAGACAATTCTTGGTGTAAATCAGGGCCAGCTCAAATGATATCAGTACAGTTCTGTTGGCTGAAGAGCTCATTTGGGCAATAGCGCTGGGTTCATGGCTTATGGGCAGTAAAATGTGACACAGTAACACCACCGTTTCGATAACGCTCTGAATTTATACGGACTTCCATCCTGAGGGCCTTTAAGCATAACCTAAGGAGAATTTACGGGAAGGAATTCACTTGCAAATCCTCATGTCATTTGTTTTGCATTTGGCAGCTCTTTGTTACCATAACATAAATAATTGTGGATGAATGTCATTACTTTGATTAAGTGCTACAAGTCCATACATTGGCTAGCCATTATTGTGGTGAATTGCTATAATGGCTTCAGACTTGACATTCACCGCCACATTGTAAGGTATGCATCTCGCTGACGTACTATCATCGTTATCGTGGATAAAGTGCAAGAAGATACTTGTCTTCATTAAATTTTCTATTAGACCATTGATAATTAATACATATCTCATGTTTCATCTCGAGTCGTTTTTCTGGGGAGTGTTGCTGTTAAGCGACTCATGGCTAGAGCTTTTTGGCTTGAAATCCCTGCCTTGTGTGCATGATCTAATTTATTGACAATGCTCTGCAAACTCACAGGCTTAAGGAGAGCTCAGTTTTGGATAAATCTTCAAGAAAAACAATTAAGGATTTAAACGTTTTATTATTTTTCTGGGCTCACAAAACCTTTTCTCTCTCAGCTCCCACACTTGCATCATTTTGTGTCATGCTCTGGAGGGCTCGGTGGAGTTCTCACATCCCGCTGGCTGGCTTTTCACCCAGAGGTTAATGTGCAAACATTGGTGAACTCATCAGGAGCTCTTCCAAGGGATCCTAGAGGGGCTTGTATACTATCGCTTGGACTGCTGGTGAACAGTTTGTTGCAGCTCCTACCTAAAGTGTAAAATAACAAAATTTAGCTAATTTGAAACATGAACTGCAGTTGGCACTGGAACTGTAACCAATGTTCTCACTTTCTCAGTAGAAAGACAAAGGGCGGAACAGGCTGCTGAGGCTGAACTCCCTTTTCCTGTCTGGAGATGGTTGCAGGTTAGCACCGAAAGGAGCTGGCAGGGCGTTGCAGGAAGCTGAAGTTCATTGCCCTGGTGCCGGCTGTTTTGGGGAAGATTTTCAGCCAGCAAGGGTCATGTTGTGACTTTTGCAAGCCTCAAATTAACTTTAGAAACAAAACCCAGACAGAAAAAAACAACAACAACAAAACCCCGAAAACCAAAAAACCCAAACCCCAGGCTTTTAAAAATAATAAAAATCAAAATTATCTCTTAACTAAGCAGCCTTCAGCGCTTGGACTAGCTCAGATCTGTTTGCCCCCAGGCTCTGCCTTTGAAGGGCTGAGCGGGCAGAGCAGGGAGGAGTGAGTTCACCTGCACAGGTTGATGTGGGGCTTGGCCCCTGCTTGGAGACGCTGCCCTGCGTCCACGTGGACCCCGGCTCTGCCCCTTGTTGGCCCAGAGAGGCTGATGGAAGAGGTTGCACTTGCTCCGTGACCCAGGCGGGGCTCAAGACAGCCCAAGGGAGTATGGCACTCGGTGCCAAGTCCTGGCGTGACGGGCAAACACCCTCCTGGCGCTTTTGGTTGGTGTGGCATCCTCACTTTGGCCGAAGAAATGAATCCTGGAGGAGAGCAGCTGTCAGGAGGGAAAAGCCTCTCCCCACATGTGTGAGCTGTAATTTCCTGGGGGAAAAGGCTGATTTCCATTCAAAGGCAGGGCTACCCGTGCAGTGATGCTTCTGTCTGATCGGACCAAACTTTACATTCGGGCTGGGCTCTGCGCCTTGCTGTGTGGTGGCTGCTCCCCAGGCACGGGGCTCCCCACCGGGTGCGGGGTCGCACCCTGCCTTTTGGTCAGTGCTACAGCCCTAGGGTCTCTTCTGGCCACACAGCCCTAAAGCAAGCAGAAGGTGTGATTTCCCCTTGGGAGAGAAAAGCAGGAGCTCAAGAGGATGCAAGAAAAGCCTCCCCTTATAAGAGAAAAGCAAGGGATGCAAGAAAAGCCTTTTTCTGTCCTAGCACAGAAGACCTGGAGTTTGGGGGGGAGCGAGGGAGAGAAGGAAAGGTTTGGGGAAAAAAGCGCCTTTCTGGGGGATGCGGGCGCAGCTGCGGAATGGCAGCACCTGTATTTGGTGAGGGTGCTGGGGGCAGCTCAGCCCCGGGGCCGGCGGTGCGGGGCGGTGCGGGGCGAGGCGCCGTTCCCGGCGGTACCTCTAGGAGGAAACCTCAACCTGCGCTGCGCCGGCGGGAGCCGGGCTTCCCGGCTCTGCTCTTCAACTTTTATATTGCAGCTAAGTTAGTACTTTTGATATTTCTAAGTTTTTTTTTTTTTTTTAAACATTTATGTAGAACACCACATAATTGCGGAAAAGATAATAGTCACATACCCTAGGGCTTGGTGTACACTTATGTTAAAAGTACAGCTTTTATTGGCAACTAAAGTAATAACCTTTCCATGTCAAATTGCTTTAAATTAAACTTAAAAAAAAATGCTGGCTGATACCCACACTTAGTAATTGTCAAACATTAGCATAATGTGGAATACTAAAGCTGCCTAAATCTTGGGTTTAAAAATAATTATTTACTTAGGTAAATTCTCTATTCAAAAGCATAATATTAGATTTTTTTTTTTTTAACACAGTCTCCTCGATGTATATGCTAAAACACAGACTTAAGCTTGATGTGGAAGTGGGACTGGATGTTATTGTGGTCTCTGAGAGGAAAAAAGGGGGACTTTATACCTTTAGCTTATCCATCCATCATTGGTTACCCTCAAAGAAATGTGTTAAGGTGATGCGTCCAAAGGCGTAGGTGCTGTGGGTGACATCTGGTGACCCAAGACCAGTGACCTGGACTACCTGCTGATTGCACCCCACACCGCAGCCCTGAAGCTCACACATAACATTTCTCATGCTGGAGGACATCTGGGAGACGGGTGTCTCAAGTATGTGGGTATGCAAAGCCAAGGACAGCAGGGCGGTAAAGTGTTTCATACAGGTGCATTTTACTTCTCTGTTTCAGCACGTACTGGAGGAAATGTGGTACGGGCCATTCAAGTTTCTGGTGCAGCACAGGAGAGGAAGCTGTGCATCATGAGATGTGGCTCTCGGGGCTCTCTGCTGCACGTGGAGGAAACCGGACCTACAAGGTGCCATGAGGACACAAGTCCTTGTGGTTTTCTGCTTTTTGGGAGGCCCAGGCTCTGACATGCCCCGCTGAGGACTTCCATCCCTCTGCTAGGGCTTCCCTGTGGAGTCCACCACAGCACTATGAGTCCACCACTCCTTCCTCAGAAATATGCCAATGTTTTGCTGGAAGTTCAGCAAAACCCATTTTGGAACATTTTCTTAAAGAAATCAGCAGTTCCCTTAGGGCAAAAGGTTTTGTGGCAAATTCCTGCACCTTTGGCTAGCAAGGTAGAAAGGGATTGCCTTTCCCACTCCAGAGCAAGAAGATCTGGGAGGCTCTTGCTGCCTTTCTGGCCAGCCGACGGAGGAACAGAAGGGAGTGGTAGCACCTGGGAACAAGAGGCTTATGATCTTCAGGAGAGAGAGTTAAACAGTACTTGGGAGGGGAAACACAAGGAGTTGAGGACTGAAAATTGGATACCTTTCCCAGCCTTGCCTAATGCCATGTGTTTTACACTGTGATTATAAATCTGATTATATATTAATTTCCACACTGTTTTAATTCTTTAAAGCAGGGAAGGAAAATACATGCTCTTCCTTGGAGAACCCCAATGCAGTCTTACATCATATGCCTTCTCACCAGAACAGGTTGAAATTCTTCAAAACTCTCAAATCACAGTGAGTGTTTGCTGCTAGATTTTCACCTACCCCATGTCTTTTCTCCATTCAGCACCTCTTTCCTCTTTCTCTCAAGCTCTCCCTTCCCCACCTGTCCTATCTGACCTCTTTCCCCTGCTCTGCTGCCAGCGCTGCTGCTGTCACCCCGTTGCACCAAGGCAACGGAGAAGAGTGGAGTGGGACCAAGCAGAGTACGTTGACAGTACACACGGGTTACCCAGAAGTACCTCTCAATACCAAGGCCTGGATGTAGCCTTCATTTACTTGCACCCCAAATGACTCCATCGCAATCCATGAAGCTTCTGACACCAGGACTTTATCGGCGGTAGCAAATGCAGGAAGACTCTTGTTCCTGGGTGAGTACAAGTAACTCCCACCTCAATCCCATCCTGTTTGAATACGTGAATGTGTTCTTGAATCCAGGGGTGGCCCGAAAATGTACCCAGGCGTAAGGGAAGGCTGTAGATTGCATTCCCACTTTTGTTAAAGTCCTTTCCCAAACTGGGGCTTGATGAGGACTAATTCAGCCCTTGCTGGCTTGGGTGTGAGGACAGTATGCCCTCCCCTCGAAGATGTCCTTCGGGACACAACCCCACACTGCAGCGGCAAGGGCTTTCTGCCATGCTCTATTTGCTCCCCTTTCACCAGCATAGCATGCTCTATACAGACGCAGCTTGTGTCTTTAGGAAGCCTCATTAATTCACAAGATACATATTTTTTTGCCTGACAGTTTGTAACAGCTTCTTAAATGTGTAAACTAGCATTTTCAGATTTGTATTAACATACCGACAAATAGATTTGTATTTCAATAGGCTACTTCCTATGTCCGGCCAGACTACTGACACTACCTTACATGTACAGTTGTTGCATAAATGATATGTTAACGCATGAAAGAAGCCATTCATTTGAAACTGTTCAGAATGATTAAGGGCTTTAATTACAGCCCTGATTAAAACAAGGCTTTTGGTAAACAGCAAAATGGCAAATACTATGCTATTCCATTACAAACCTCTCTTGATGACAGCGTGGTTTGTCTCTGTTGCTTCTCTTATTGTCGTATCACTCATCCAATTCTGATGTTCAAATCTCTCCTAAGAAATGGTAGCAGGCTTTAGTTCAATGCTTACCTGTGAATAAGGTGTTGAAGTGTTGATTTACTTTTGATATGCTGCACAATGCCTATGCTGTAATAGATGAATTAGTTGTGGGACTGAGTTCACTACCATATATTACCTCTTCCAGATCTCAGGTAGATGTACTCACCATCTTGCATGAAACCATGTTAATGCTCTTCAGCAGGATTTCTCAGGGCAGTGCGATCGTCTGGGAGACCAGTTTTCTCCCCTTTTGCAGGGGACTGTTGCCTCTGCTGGCAGAAATGTTGGTTATATTTAGAGCCTCCAAGCAGCACCATGCAGCACACAGGCTTCAATGAACTTCAGCTTCTTTCCGTCCAAACATTTCACACGCTCCTTAATCTTCTACATAAAGTTTTTTCTTTATTTCTAATTTTAAACAGATCTTTCACTGCAGAAATGTTGGGAAGTCTCTTCTGAGTGGTAGAAATGGCTTGAGTGGGTCGCAAATGCTAGGAAGTCATCCTCCCCCCTTCTCTCCTCCGGTACTTTCTGGAGTTAGTCTAGTGGTCCTGAATGAAGAAGCAAATCTTCTCTCTTCCGAAGCTCCTCATAAATGTGCTTGCAGTTAATATGAGTCCTTTTATATTCTCTCCCTTCAAATTCTTTGGATTAAAACAAATACCGTCTGGTTCTTTTAGCTCTTTTGATTATATATTCAGAACTATTGTGTATCCTGGAAAATGAGTTCTTTTCAGTTTTCACTTTTCTTGACAACAAGCTGAAAAATTTCCCCAAATGAAAATTTTCTGCAAAAGTCTTGGTTTGTTCCAAGACCCATTTTTCAAATAAGTAACGTTTTGATGAAAAAATGCCAACCTGTTCTACTTAACAACTGTTCGTAGAACTGACGAGAGAAAAACAAGGAATTGGAGAAAAAATTTACCGAGTCTTTTATGTAGAGTTAATCTTTGAATATTCCTGTTGTTTCAGTAACAGACAAGATGTTGGTACAAGTAGATGAATATTTAAACATTAGCGTTGACACTGACTTATCTTCTCGATAACATATTGATTGCATTCTTTCTATAGAGATTATTGTGGACTTTCCATAGAGTCAGTGAGCATCTTAATGAAGTCACAGGCTGGATGTTTATGTAGGTATTTCCTTAGAGGCTGGTTATACAGACAATCTATGCACTGAATAAGCCCCCCACAAACGCACCTCAAATGTAAATCCGGTCCATGTTTCTGCCTTTTTATCACCACTAGCATGTGATTAGGTAGAAAGGTTGGCTTTTGATGCAATCTTAGCTTAGTATCTGTTATTCATTGCATTTAAAATGACCCATAGCTTTTCTCTTTACGAAAGCATCTGGAAGCTGATTTAGGCTGTCCTTCCTATGGAAATGGATGCTTTTCAGGCATTAAAATTATGCCTGGGAAGTGAGAAATTGCACAGCCCTTCCCATGGACACCTGTAAATCTGTGTCCGTGCTTTTGGGAAGTCTCTGAAGGGTGCTGTGCTTGCAAGGGTGTCCCAGCGCGCCCAAGGGACCGCAGGCGGGGAGCTCGCTGCTGCCGCTGACACCAGGTGAGAGGATGACTGCCAGGCGGCTGCCACTGCTACGAAATTTAACGGCAATAGAAGTATGGCGCTTGGATTAATACAGGATCTGTGTTATGTTAGTGGCACCAAATGAATTTAGCAGTGGATGGAGATGTATAGAAAGAGAGGTTTTAAAATGAAAAACATATTTAGTACAGTAGAATATATGCTAGTGTCTTTCAAGAGAACTTTTTTAAAAAAATGAACAGTACTAAGAAGCAAAAACATAAGTACATAATAAATTATGACTCAGAGCAAAACTCTCATCGACTTT
This sequence comes from Pelecanus crispus, assembly GCF_030463565.1. Lineage (NCBI taxonomy): Eukaryota > Metazoa > Chordata > Aves > Pelecaniformes > Pelecanidae > Pelecanus > Pelecanus crispus. Next base: position 45,779,353 of record NC_134649.1, read on the forward strand.
AAGAGGAAGGCAGGATTTAATTTTCACTGTAGTTATTAAGAAATGTCTCTCACTGACACGAAGATGAGAGGCGGAGAACAGTGATCTGTGGGACAGTGAACAGTTGTTAATTCTGTTAATATTTAAACTGGACAGTAGGCCTGGAGTTAGTCTTATAAATAGCTGCTGTTTGCAAGACTTGCAAAGTCATACAAGTGCTCCAAGATCCTAAAAATCTTCAAAGAATAATTTGTCAGTCTTGCAGTTCTCAGCCTACGTCTCTCTCTGCAGGCCTGCACAAAGAGTGTCATACAAGCAAGAGGACTTCTTCCAAAAGGTGTTCAGGACAGTAGCAGTTTTGGGTTGTTGAAACTATTTTTGCATGGAAGGTGCCCCCCTCTAGGTTGAAGGTGTCAGTTCTTGGGGGGGTGGGCATCTCTTCTCCCCATCAGTGCTCTGGGGAACAAGCGGGTGGGTTTTCTGAAACTAGGTAGTGTGGACTTCCTTGGCGTACAGAAATGTCTCCTTGCTGATATCCCATGCTGAACACCATCACAAAGTGATATTGGAAACCACCTATTCCCCTGGGGCATTTGTGTGCTTCTCTGAGCATCAGCTTCGGGCAATAGGAGAGGCTTTATGTCATGGGCTTGCTCTAAATATAGTTAGCCAAATTGTCTTGCTTGGCTGGGTTCCATATGGACATTTTTAGGTTTCAATCCATGTAGGTTTACCCCTAATTTGAGCTCCAGCCTTGAATGAACCCTAGATTTGGAGTCAAACTGGAGACGTATGATACAATTTTTGATAATACAAGGACCTGAAGTTTAGACAGGGCCAGAATAAATGCATATATTGATCCAGGGTTGTTTTAAATTAAACTGGGTTTGCTTAAAATATTCATGAACTGGAAAGGGTCAGTTAAAAGCTTCAAGCTGTGAGATTTATAACAGTCTTATCAAAGCAGATGCGTTTTGCATCATTTCTAACTTTTGACTGGTGAGAAGTTTAGATTTTTTTATAAATACATATACATTTTCTCTAGCAAATGTGTGTGTATATTTATATATATATAATTTTTTTTCAAATACATCCCCATATGCACCCTCACTCTCAGAACATTTTGCTTTTACTCTCCCTGCATTTCAGTAACTTGCCTCAGCTGTGCGCCGTGTTGCCTTCCAAATGCAATGCATCATAAATTCATGATGGTTTGCCAAGCAAAAGAGGGCATTGAGCTTCTTTATGAACAGGATATTTTTGTAAACTGGACCTCATCTATATCCCAGTGGAATTTTCTGATGCTTCCATATTACTCCCGCACAAAACTTTTAGGGAGTTATAGATCAGACGTCAAAACCAGTAATTAAAGTCCAACTTACTCTTCTTCAATATCTGTCTGTCCTTTTCATTAGGGAGCAGAGACATACCTTTCCTCTCCTATAACCGTCAAATCCAAACAGTCAGTTTAATGACCAGCCATCAGTTCTTCTTCTTCTCAGATTTCCAAACCTTCTTGGTTGGAGGATACTGCTTATACTGTTGTGTGTACCATTAGGTGTGTGTCATGTAAGTCCCACATCATAGCTGGGAATTCAAAAATATTTGCACACATACAATTAAGTGCAAAAAGCAGTTACCAGGTGAACACTTTGGTTTTGTGCTTGGAGCCTGGATGCCAGCTGTGGACGTGGGCGTTGAAACTGCACTGGTACCCATTTACTGAGAGTAGTCACAAAGGACTGGGAAATTCTGAAATGTCTAAAGTAAGCCTGGTCTCTTTTAGGGATGTAACTTTTTATTCAAGCATATTTTGAAAGCTCACAGAGTGAAATAAACCTGAAGAGGCCTGTATGTAGTACTGAGGATCAAGCCCAGTTTGATACTGCAGGTCATGGCATTGCTGCAGTTTCCATCACTATTTGTACCAGCTTTGCTGTACCACTGTATACACTCCACGCACATGTCCTGCTCCTGTGTAGTCTGCTCTCCTCTGCTCATACCAGCCCAGGTCACCACCTGAAAACCTAATGAAAACAACAAGCATGAGAATGCAGCACAATTCTCCTGGCAAACACTTCTTGGTTTTTTGGCTGGTTCTTTTTTTTTTTTTTCTTGAGTGCTGGCAGAACCTCACTTCAATGACTCTAACCAGGCACCCAGGCGCTTCATCTGGTTCTGAGTCTGAAGAAGCTTTTGAGATACCTGTAGAGAGGAGAAACCTGCCCATAGCCAAGTAGTGGACCTTGTTCCCAGTATTGCTTCAGTGCCTTACGGAAGAAAGCCACCCTGGAAAAGGAACACAGGTTTGGTAGACCTGACCTCACGCACAGGAAGGGTTTGGATGTGTAAAGATCTCACAAACCTCTAAAAGCCACTTTTAACTTTGGGAACAGGTCTGGGAAAACCCTGTGCAATGCATCACTACAGCGTTATCTGCATTGGTCTCAGGAGGAGGCATATGATGCTCTATGGAGACCCAGGGTCTCCCTGCTTCAAGAGCCGAGTGAGCCTTTATCACTGGCAGATGAGAGCTCATGCAGAGTACAGCTGAGGAGTTTTCATTAGTCTGTGGTCTCTGCTTTAATGACCTCTGCTTTAATGTCCTCAGGAACACGGAAGCTCCTGGGGCTCTTGCTGGGATGATGGGCCTTTGCAAAGATCTGGTTCTTCGCTGCTATTCAAGCCTTAGAGGGGTAATTATGCTACAACTGACTCACAAGCAAGAGAAAGCTTGTAGGCTTTCAGCTGTCTTTAATTTTACATTAGACAAAAAGCGATAAAGAACTTGTTTTCTGTAATCTATGGATTTAACTTTGAATAGCAGGTGGTAAATGTTCCAACAAATATGTATATATATATCAAATCTGTGAGTGCCCAAATATTTACATCTTCAGCCAAACAAAGGCTGGAGACTCACGTTGCCTGAGGGGAAGATTGTTTTAGAGAAACAGGTTGAAAGGAAATCAAGAACGGGAATTATAAATTTTCTTTCAGAGATGAGTGGTTGTGGTAGGGAGGAATCGCGTGCCTGGTAGATCGCTGGCTTAGAGAGATAAGCCGGCTTGCAAAAAGGGGTGTCCTGTTGTGTTCTGAGCCACGGTCTTGTTTCTTTGAGTACTGTGCGCATTTGAATTGAAGCCCGTATAAGGAGCACACCAACAGTAGTCAAAGTTTGTACCAGCTTTCCCAGAATGGGCTGTCAATCTTGATATATGGCAACAGTATATGATCTGTAGCTGATGTATGGATCTGTGTTAGATGGCAACGCTAGTAAGTCTATCAGTTCTCCATTGCTAGGGTGGGAATCAGTAGGAACATCAGTGGATTTATGGTGGTCCATGAGCCCCAAAAGTCTGGGAACTCCAACATTTGTAATGTAAAACACAACAACAGGGAGACATGAGCTTTTTGCTTTCCAAGCTGGTCTGCCATTTCAAAATCTCAGCCTGGCTAAAATCATGATGTGTTGTGTTTACCAGCAGGCTATTAAACAGAGCTAGGACTTGGGTAGTGAAATCTGGGTAGTGAAATCAGTACAAATGACTAGTCCCTTCTAGCATCTTGCAAGGTTGTAGGCTTCAAGGACTTTCAGTTGCACTTAGGCAAATTGGGAAAATACAAGTAACTATCAGTTTTTAATTTCCCATCTTTCAATGTTCCCCTTGTCTTTTGAGCAGGGAGACCAGAAGGTCCTAGTCGATCTCTATTACCCACTTCTCTTGTATGCTCTTCTCTTTAAGGTAGACAATCCCAGTCATTTCCATCTATTCACATAGGGATTTTTCCACAGCTTTGATTAGTCTATCACTCACCTATGAACTACTTCTGAGTAAGATGTGCTAGCCTGTAACACAGCAGTTCTGGTCCATAGACTGGAACTACAATTCACCAAGTTTTGTGGTTTCTTCTCCCAAAGAGTGCATCAGTTGCAGAGGCAGAACTTCAGTTGGACTTATGGATCCCAGCGGTGTAACTCAGCAGTGTATTTTCCCAATGGAAAACTCCATTTTTTCAGATAGTGACACAGGTCTCTGTTGTTAGATTATTGCTAGCAGAGGACAAAAACTTGTGTGTGTCTGTGCACTAGTGGGAAGTCTTAATCTTTAGGAAGGTTTTCTAGAGTGTCAAGAAAAACACTGCTGGTATATAAGACACGAGGGGTAAAGACTGCCTTTGACCTTTGCTTGTGGGCTATTTCCAACAAGCTGGAACCAGACTCACACTGCAAGCCTAAGCGGTGCCAAAAACAAGGCAAGTGCAGGATAAATGCCAGGACAAACAGGTATACTTTGCTGTGCTTTTGATGTGTTCAGTGACAGATGCTGAAGCTTGGGGTTTTGCATGGGTATGTGTCACCTGTCATGAGCTGCAGATAGATCCAGGCCTTTTTTAAAGAATTAGGGGAATGCAGGCAGGTGCAGTATGCTAAGGCAGAAGGAGGAAAACAGTGAAGAATGTTGTCTTTCCTCCCATCATGGCTGATGCAACCTTTCCTGTACATCAACACATGCTAAATCTTTCTCATCCAGTCTTCCACCATCTTTTACCTCCTTTGCTGCTACATCTTTTATTCTCAGACACAAGATGCTGATTTTTCTATTCAAGGCTCTTGGTCTATCTTGATACATGCATTCATCAGTGAAATTTCACCATCATCTCTCCAGTAGATAGAGATGGGGCTTTTTTTGCCAACTTAGTGTGATGGTATAGAGGCTTCCTTGTATGTTGGTCTTGGTTGAACACTCTGTAACAATGTGCAAGCCTCATTTTTTTCCTTCAGATCCTTCCCTTGGTTCCATGATTGCAAAATTAGTTATGGATGGAGTTATGTGTTACCCACCCATTTCCAAACAGGAATAACTGACACAACACTTACAGTACTGATAGCTGGTGCTTCTTGACCAGCATGGCTGAGGTAATAAGGAGTATATTAGTGATCCGGATGTAAAAGTAGGAGTTGGCACCATATAAAAATAAACCTAGGACATCATTAGTGGCAATGTCTTATGGGTAGGATTCTGAATAGCTTGGTAGAAGAGAAAGAGTAGATGGAAAAATGAAACGATTAGTTGTCATACATATCTGAAATATAGCAAGTAGAAAATAACTGTGAAGTTAAAGGGACATTTAATTTTTTTTTTGGAATTAGATTCCAATGTATCTGTAACTTTGTGAAAAGAAAGATAAAAACATTCTGGAATTCAGCTTTTTGGTTTGCTATATTTTACCATATGATTGAGTTTAAATGTATTGGTGCATTGGATATGTTTTTCCATTTAAAAAGCTCTTGTAAATGAACTATTTATTTACACGAAAGAAAAGGATTCCCAGTGCAGCCCACGATACTTCTCCCTCCAAGCCTGCCTTGAAAGAAGGTTGCCATTTCATATTTGGCTCTAGCTTTCAATGTTCTCAAAATTAAAAAAAAAGTATTCTTAAAACTAAATAAAACATATATATCAGTATTTCTGGCTGAATGAATGAGCACTTCCCTTGAATAGACCTGGTTGAATGGCTACTCAATGTTTTGTTAGAAAAGTATATTAAAAAGTTGAAACAGCCTGCTGAATGAAGGTGAGGGACAGAAACAAAATGTAAAATGTGTCATGTGAAAAAAAGAGCCCCTTATCCAAGAAGATCTTGGTAAAACTTTAAATGGAAAAGTGACACTCATCAAACGATTTCTATATCATCTGCACTGAATAATTTACTTTTGGGTGAGATTCACTAACATCATTGCAGAGGAAGTGTAATCGAAAATTATGAAAGCTATATCTTTATTGTGTATTACAGCACATGCCTTTGATATGGCGTTATGTCTGCCACAGCGGGAAGTGTTTTTCAGAAAAAGTAAAATCTCTGAGACAGATTCTCAGCGGTGTCAATCAGTGTTGCTCCACTGAGAGCATCCTATGTGAGCAAGCTTCTGCCTGTACACCCAGAGGCCCTATATCTCTGCAATCACCTGGACAAATTACTGATTTCAGGGAAAGTTTACATGGGTAGAGCTAAGGAAGAGCTCTGCTATTTTGTTTATAATGGTCAGCTCCAATGTGATTTTAAAATTTCGGGGTCTTCTGTTCAAAGTTTACATAAATATATGTTTTCTCCAAGTGCAATTTAACTAAGTCTTGTTAATGATCACTATACAATGTCACAGGTGCCCATGACACTGCATATATCCTTGATCTAAGCAGCCTGTTACTTGAGGTCTTGACCATGCACTGGCTTTGATAGCACAGACCCTTCAGCTTCAAAAGGTGCTTCAGAAGTGGAAGTCTGAGTAGGAGCCAGTGTGAATACAGAACTGGTGTCTAAATCAATGAAGATATGCTGGCTAAGGACTTGCTAAATTTCTTTTACAGTGTACATGGCAAGTCCAATATACTTTTTTTAATTCCTTCAAGAATATCTGAATGGCTAAAGCCCCATCCCCAGGTGATTTATAGAAATCCACCCTTTGCCAAGGGCTGGCAAAAAGGGGCAATGCTGGTTTAAGGCACTTCAACGTTTGAGCAAAGGGTTTTAGCCTGGCCACGTGTGCCGGGGTGAGCTCCGGCTGGGCAGAGCCCCAGTGCCCCAGAACTGCCACCAGCTCCTCCAAGCTCAGCCGTTTCCCAGATGACTTGTACTGGTGGAGAAAGTCTGCCCAAAGTAGAACACCATGAGTGACATTAGCATTCGGAGAGCATCTGTTCAGCCATCCCCAGTTAGCGTATGACTGTCAAACTGAGACACACGTCTATTCCCAATCCAACTCCTTAACCCCTGCTTTGCCTAACCCACTGCCACGTCTCCCAGGGCTGTTTCTCATGGGAGAGGCAGGCCAGTGCTGTGCTCATCGGTAATAGCGTGAATTAATTATGAAGGCCTGACTACCTTATTAGCAAGTGTCTTGCTTGCCAGTGTAAGGAGAGTGTGCATGAACCCCCTATGGACAGTTCTTTGATGTACCATATATATGCCTTTCTTGGCCATATGTGCTATCCTGTTCAGGGAAGTGGTTTTACTCTACTGGAAGGAGAGGTGGAAATGCTGGCAACCTGAGTAGCTAGGAGGTATTAACTGTCATGAGTGAAAAATATGCGAGTGTGGTGTAAGGCACTGGACCTGGTGTGGTGCTGGTTTCTTCATGACTTTTTCAGGTGAGCCTTGGCTAAAGAAAGGCCAGCAACCACTCTCAGAGCCCATGAGAAGCAGTGCCCAGGATGCAGAATAGCACACCAGCATTTCCAGGATTTACTGGTTCTTTTCCACAAAGGGAAATGCCACAAAGCATTTTTTTTTTTTACGTGAATTTCCACATGTCCTTAGTGCAACTTGCATTTCCACTGCTGACAGAAAGTCTAATCTGTCCTGCCCTCTCACAGTATGTGTGTGACTGTAGATGAGTCGAATTTGAATGTTAATCAACACTTGCACAGTACTTCGGAGCTCTTTGTGCAACAATTGCCTCTTTGGAAGAAAGGACAGTATTTTTGTTACTTTTAAAGAGGTTGATGGATAAGAACTTGTCTTGTTGGCTCTGTGTCACAGATATCTCCAGAGTCTTCATCATTAAACTGTCAGCATTTGCCAAGAGATACCACACAGTAAGCACAGGTTTTGCTGTGCTACCCACCAGGGAGTGCTGGCTCCCCCAAATTGCTCAGTGCAGGACCAGGACCTGCGATATTAATCCAGAGAGGCTTTTGGCATTTAATATCCTTTCGATGGCAGTCATTGCCAGTCCTGTGAGATAGGTATCACCCAAGTTCCCATCATTACATCCCATGCCTTATCCCTAGGCCAGCAAGGATATTCTATTAGCAGCTGGCCTTGCAGTAGAGAGAGATTGAAACCCTCAGGGCTGCAGGTTTGACTATCCAAAGGCCTCCTTGTGTGACCTTGAGCAAATGCCTTAATCCCTATGCTCATGTGGCCATCTGCATTCTACCCAGATGTTTGGGGAGGTTCTGGCACACTTGTGCCCCGATCTTGTTTTGAGCTCTCGTGGTGCAACTTAACATGGATGTCAGTACTTACGAGGATGCATTGCATGCTTTGCTTCTCTTTTAAAGGCAAGAGATTTTGAACTTTCTATGAGTTCATTTATTTATTAGCACAGAATGGTTTTTAATCAAGTTTGCTACTTAAAACTTTGCAAGCAATTAAGTGGGTTTGCTCAACAATGACAGATTATTATTTTCCAAGACTTGTGAAAAATGCCAGTGAGCTTATATTCCAGTCCCTGAACTGTTAAAAAAACCACTCTCATAGGTGTTTTAAATGTAATGCATTTTCAGATACCATTTATAAATGTCCAGTGGATAGAATTTTTTTTTTTTTTAATTTCCTTCATCTGATCTAGGTCTTTGATAAATACTACAGACAAACTGAGTGCTGTAGGATCAATCTTGACAGTTCTTCAATAAAAGGCTGTGTGGTTCTCTGTCAGTGTCTTCCTTTCAGTGACAGCTGCTTTGTTCTTTTTCAGTCAGATTTTCTAGTTAACACATCAAAAGTGTATCTGTGTACACGCAGTACTGAGAAAACAGTTCAAAGAGGCAGGAGATTCACTTTTAACTCTTCACTGCATCTCCCTGCACTTGTCACAGAAGATAGCTTATACAGAAAGCTTCAGAACAAGGTGAGGAGTTCACCAAGGAGCACTGTGAAGTACAGCACATGTGGATTAGTCTTAAAACACAAATTGGTCAGTCAATCCACTTACCATCCCAAATTAGCTTTCTTTCGAGCCAAGCCATTAAGTGATAAGAAGTTTTCAGGTTTAGGCAGCAAAAGCCTGGCATCGGACATAGATAAAGCCATATGTTTGATCAAGCACTGAAGTTTTGTCTGATGGTTCTTGCTGTGGTGTCAATACCTTAAAACTAATTAAACTGAGTTCAGTGTTCAGTTTAAACTCATTTCTTTGGAGGGTTGCCATCAGCTCCTAAACCAAGGTAAATAGTAAGGACAAGCAACTGCTTTGCATATCACTTCCTTCATCTATTGTGGCTGAAAACTTATTTCTGACTACGTTTTTAATTGCCCATGCTTCACCCACCAGCTCAGCAACGTAGCACACGACTTGGAATGCTTTCTGCTAGTTTATGGCTATTAAGTATTGCTCAGGTAGGGAGCCAGATCAGCAGAGTAAAGTGCTAACTCAGGAGAGCATATTCCAAGCATCATATCCTAGTCTGAGCAAGGTTTTAGACTTGTGCTAAAATCCAGTAATGTTAAGTCTTACAGGAAGGTCTATTTTTGAGTGCCTGTTGTCGTGACCTGTCTCCTGAATAAGACCAGGGAAAATGGCTGCGATTAGCAGCGGAGTAAGCTTTCTCCTGGAATTCTATCAACCTTATGGCACTTAAGTCACAGATGCACACTGTTGCTTGTACCCACAGGTAGCCTTGGATAACAGGAGAGCCTGTTTGCATGTCGGGTTGTGACCCTCAGGCATCGGTGGAGGCAGCATGATATTTCTAGCAAGCACTTGTGCCTGTTGGGGGGAATCATTCCCCTGTCACGACGACCCTCTTCAAGTCCCGCTGATGGGCTCACTGCACCATTAGGTCTCTGCCTCTCCAGTTTGGAGGCAGAGTCCTGTCTGGCAGGTGGGGATGGCAGTGACACCTCGTAATGTGGGCACAACCAAGGGACCCACTTCACAGCTTCATCATCGTAGCTGGGGAGCAGGCAAACCCCCTGCCTGCCTCAGCTTGAGCTTCTCCTTTCTCTTTTTATTGTTCCATTCATTGCTCCTATTTCTTTGTTTCATTCTTGTTTTAATTGCACAGCAGTTCGGAGCATCTATGCGCCTCTGTAACCAAAAGCTCTGCTTTGTATCCTAAGCAAGAGGATGTGCCACACATTGGTGGGAAGCAAGAGGAGATCTTGTTGTCCCAGCAGTGCCAGGACACAGGAGGTGAGCAGTGACCCCATCCTTCCCTCCCTCCATTCTTCACTCGGTGCCGCTCCTCTCCCTTGTGTGGTCTGTGTCTGCAGGTAGGGGCTACAGCATCTGGTGGTGAAATTTCCTGTGTTATCCAGACCTTGCCTGTGAAGTGTAAGTTGTTAAAGGCACACAGGAGCTGTATTGGTTCAGACGCGGCTGTGTTCTCCTTAGCTCAGCGCTACCCATCAGCTCGCACTGACACGTCCTCTGTTTGACTCCTGCAGATAATGGAGACCAGAAAAACACGTCTTCCTGGAATGAGCCCCACCAGACAAGCTCTCCTCAGGCTGCCCTTATTGTACCCTCCTGCGGTACATACAGCCTCAGACATGAGGCGACAGAGCATGTGGGAAGACAACATCAAAGCCAGTGCTTGTTACGGATCCTTCCTCAGGTCCTGTCATCTCAGGAGTGGGCTGGATACCCTGGTGGCAAAATTACCACATTTCCACAGAACAGGATTTATACACTCTGGGGACTTTGTGTAGCAATCCTGGTAGAAACCATCAAAGGAAGGACAGCTGGTTACAGGAAGCAGATAAGGAGGTATGTACCACAGAATAAGGATTCTTCCAGGAAAACAAGGGGGAGCTGGTGATTTTTGTGTGATGGAAATTAGTCATCATTAAAACAGATGGGTTGGAGTAATGAGGAGAGCTCAGTCTTAGGGTGGACTCCGTGGAGGTGGAGAGTGAGTCCAGCAGACACGTTCTCCAGGGGAAACACAAAACTGCTAGGCTCCTCTTCAGTACAGAGGGAGCCTGAACCATGTGCAGGACAGGGCCTCTGGACCTTAGCATCTGAGAACGTCCAATTGCTCTGCAAACACCAGCGAATGAAGCAGCATTGCCTGACAAGAGTTTTTCTGATGAGACATAGAGCTGTAGATGAGGAGGCATCACTGGAGTCACTGGAAAATAGCGATGGCCACATCTGAAAATTTGTGTGGACATGTTTCAGTTAGAGAGGAAGGGTGAAAATGAGTATAATTAAAGACAAGAGGTAAAGAAAGCACTAATAAATGGGAGATTCTGGTACAGAGTATATGTTTTCCATTAAAGAAATAATTTCTAATTTAATGTTATTGAAGAATACATTCTTGTAGGGGCTCAGTAATCATTATTTCTGGAAAAATAGGCTTTGACCTCTCATCTATACTGTATCACCAAATGTTACATGAAATTTGCCTAAACTCAACAAAATAAAAAGTACTGCAAGTATGATTTAGGTTGGAAAATTAGGCACTAAACAGATGTTACAAATGTTTTTAGTATTTAAAAATGCCCAACAGAATACTCCCTTGGGGTAGCTGGATATATATTTATGTATATTTATTTTGCAGAAAGATGACTTTGCAGTTAGCTGGTGAAGGAGATACAGTACAGGGCAATTCCCTTCCAGAGAAGGTGTATGGGTACAAGAAAGAGGTGCTGGAGCAACCAGGTCTATCACTTTGTCCTCCCCAATCACTTCTGTGTGCTCACATTTCCAAAAAACAGGGCATTGTCCAGCAAGTTTGCAACTCCTTGGTGGGTTTCTTGCACCTCCACCCCCATCTTGCCTCCCTCACACTGCACTGGCTAAGAAATAAAATCTTCAGTGTTGGCCCCATTTTAGCCAAATTTCTGAATTCTTTTTCCACATTGGAAAACGTCAGTGGGAATAGTGGTGTTAATTTCGTGGTCCTCTGCCATCAACTGGAATTAGCAATAGTGAGTGAAGGGTATGGAAAAATATTTTTTATATACTGTCAGGCAGGTGAAAAGGTGGCAAAAGGAGTGCATTAAAAAAATCTGCATTTATTTGTCAATATCAGAGTGTGCACTGTCAGTAACCTCTGGCTTACATTGTTTTATCATGTCAATATTTCATAGCATCATAATGCTATTATACAGCTGACTAATGGGAATGGCTATTAGCAGTGTTGATGTAGTTTGAAAATAGCAATCCATATTTTATGGACCAGAAAGAGACCAAGCCTTTACCTTAGACCTTAGCAAGCGTAAAAAGGGAGATAATGTAAATGAAATTTACCTTCTCATTTCCATCTTCCCCCAATTAGTTCATAATTCACATATTGTCCGTCTGCTTTCATGCTTTGAATGCACTTACACAAATTAAAATATCCTGAGGAGGTCTGTTGAAAACTCATCCTTTTCTAGCTTGAGGTAACACAGACAGCTCTGCTCTGTCCAGCCCGAGAGCCTTACTAAATCACAGCTGTCCTTTATATTATGGGCTAGGCAGTATTTTGAATGATTTACTAAAGTTAGCAACTAAGTATATGGACCATTGCTGCTGGGTCTCTTGGTAGGGAAGAACACAGGACTGTGAGTCCCCAAGGTCTCAGCTGCTGACCGTAATATCTGTGACCACAGTCAGGCTTGGTGCAGACGGAAGAGTTTAACTGTGAATGCACGTGACCCAGACCTTACTGAGAGGTAATACATGCTGATGGACTGATCCAGAATGTACATGGCTTGAACCCTTGCCCCAGCACCCACCTGGTCTGAAATCCAGGGCTGCATGCACAGACTCTTCCCCTCACTGCTCACTGCAGCAGTGGACCTGCTCACGATGCTCCATCCCTGCTGCTCGGTGCACAGGGGAAATACCCGGTGGCAGATGAACTGTGCTGGTCCCAAGCACAAGCAGGAGCTTGCATGCAGCTGGCTTCTTGGTCAGAAGGAAGCACAGTGGTTTTGACCCAGTGGGATGCAGAACTGGCATTGTACACATCATGGACAAGTATGCCCTTGGCCACGACCCCAAGAGGAGCTGAGGTAGGAATACAAGAGAGATGTAACACATTGTGCATTGCACTGGATGTGAAGTCCTCCCACAGTGGATGGGACTCTGGTATTTCCATGGGCACTAGGTTTAAGGTGCTGGCCCTGTTTACCTGCCTTGAATATCCAAATATATTAAACACTTTTGTGCCTAGCAGAGAAACACGTAGCTCTGCCTGAGATCCCAGTTCCTCTTACCTAACATGTTGCTCCCACTTACCTTGGAGGCCAGGAGGACACAGACACATTGCTGCTCTGAATCTGTATAGGCTTCTAATACACACTGTGGAGGGGCCAAGGGAAAAAAAAAAAAAATACTATTAGGCTGTAATCGTCAATCTTCTGCACTAACCTGCTCTAGACCTTCATGAAGTTAAGTCTATGACATTAAAGAGAGAAGAGAAATGAAAATTGCAAATGGCCTGTGAATAGCCTGACTCTGAAAAGCTGCCATAATGCGGTTTTACACAGGCCAACTAAATATACTGTAATAGTAACCTAATGGTGGAGCTAGAAATTAAATAGATTGTGTGTTAATTAGGTATTGGTTAATGCTATTATTTCACTTCATTATTCCATATTCCATCCCTGAAAACTGGTATCCACACTTGTGCTGAGAGGCTGAAGTTCTCCCAGGCAGAGCAGACCTGAAGAAGACCCTGTACATGCATCACTTACACCCTACTGAAGCTTTCAGCATGGGACGTAAGCACATTTACTCAGTGAGGACAGCTGGAATAACACATCTGAACTTTGCTACTTCAACACTTAGCAGCATATTATTAGTACATTATGAACTTGTTTCTAAGGAAAAAAAAAATAATCTCCCCAAGCTAGGAGATCATTAGTAAAGTATTTAGAGAAGGTGATGGGAAGCTTTCATCAAGACATCCCATTAAAATGTTTTACATTTTTTACCTTGGCCTTTATTGTCCTCATTACACAGTATGCATTATTTATTAAAAATGCTGTCCACACAGTAGTGGGCAGCAAATTGCCCTTTAAGCTAAGTATTAATGAATAAGTGTAAAAACTTCCTGAGAAGGGAAGGATTTGGAAACCCAGTGGTAAGTCTGCTGAGTCCCAGAGAGCCAGATGTGTTGCCAAAGTTCATTTTACAGTTATGGACATGATGTCAGCGCTTCATGTGAGTGCAGTGGGTTGTCAGTGCTGAGGTAAGCTTGCTGGAGAGAGTGGTAAAGTAGCTTAAATTAGTGAAAACTGAATTTATCCCAAGGCTTCTTAAAACTTCTTTGTCATTTATGTTTCCCTTTGGATCAAGGTACTAACTGTATGTGGTATTTTCTTTTGGTACAGTCATTGATGGTCCAGTAATGGGCGAGAGTTATACTGCATTGTCACAACAGTCAACTGTAGAATGAAAGAAGAGGAATGTAAAAGATAACTAGGTTTTCCCAGTGAAAAAAAAAAGAAGTGTTTGTTGTATTTGACTCAGCATTATAGGTGCTCAAAAATGAGATAATTTTCTAGTAGGATTTTGCAAAAAATCAATCTTTTCTTTTTTTCCCCCCCGAAATCAGATATTTTTATTGTGCTGGTTATGAACAAGACTTGGACTTGTTTCATATTTCTTCTTTTTTTTCTTTTCTTTACTTTTTTTTTTTTTTTTTTTTTTGGTAGTCATGTCATGTTTAAAAGCCTACACTTTCAAAAACAATTGGCATGTCTTCACCTGTCCCTCGGGACGTTTTATTAGCTCCTGATTCACAGTAAGCCCAAGCCTTTGCTCTCTGGCAATCAATTCTCTTGGGCAGCCACCCAAAAAAAGCAACTAAAATGAGCTATCGTTTTCTGAAATTGAGAGCGATGTGCAGTTTGTACCATCAGCTCTCTGCTAGGGTGAATTTTAGCATTCCTGTAATGCCAACATGGAGGTGCTGGCTCCCCACATGAAGTAACATGGGGGTCCAGCATGAGGGAACAGTACTCTCCAAGTTCAGTGACATGATTTTTCGCCCCTCTGGGATCTTGCACAGTCTGAACAATTGCAGATGTAGGTTTACAGGATAGGAAGACCAGATTATTTTCTTCTTTCACTTACTAATAGCCCCAGAGAAGCATTTTGTTCCATGTAATTTATGTGACTAGAGTCTATATTCTTCCTAAAATTTATCAAAACATCCTTTGCATACTTTAAACTTTTAGTACCATGGCACTTGCCAAGTTAATTTTCAGTCTTTTCTTTGTTACTCCTGGCTTATCATTTCCTGACTCCTGCCCTGACACAGCTACAAATCCTCTGATTGAAAGTCTGCACCATCAGAGACCAACACCACCTTACCTGAGCAAGAACAGAAGAACCCGGTCTTCAGTAATTAATGTAGGAACCATCAGATCATATGAGACCCCAGGCTATGGAGGCCTAATTCTGCAGGTAAAAATGACCTGCAAGAGCTGCCCTGGAGCTAAATGCAGTAATCTTTACAGGAGGTCAAAACGAAAGAGCAGGCCAAACAAAATGGCTCCTCCTTGCTCATGTTCTATACAGGCTGGTGCATGTCTTAAAACACAAGACACTTCAAGCCCTTTCTGCTCCAATTATGTACAATGGTCTCTTCCTCCCACCTCCTTTTTTTAAAAAATTTGCTAAGATCCGTCTTTCAGGGATGTCTTTTGGCAATGGGCTTTGTCAGCTGCCTACTGTGCGGCATTTCTGTTTTATCTATTCCAAACTAGCGTTGCTCTATTAGCGCAACTCGATTGCTTTTCATTCCCCTCAACTAGCTGGGCTGGAGTGCTGCAGGAAAAGTGTCTTGGTCATTGAGTGAGGTTTAAAAGCATATGATTTAATCTAGGAAATTTAAATGGAAATATTTGAGGGCAATGTTTTCACTTTTCTGGTAGTTAAAAGGAAATGGGAAACGTTAGCTTGGAGAACAGAGTGCAAAGCGAGCATTTGTATGGCATAGACAAATTATTACCACCCCAGTTCAGTGAAACAGAAATCATAAGTTTGCTTTTTTTAAAGGAAATTGTAAATATGAATTTGTAATCCAATATTTATTGGCCTTGGTTTCTTCAAAATATATAGTTTACAAATCTGAATTTAAATATTTATGCAGTAGCACATATTCCTGTTATAGCTAATATAAGTAATATATTTATCTTTCAAGGCAGCAATATTTTTTCACTCAACCTTGACTTTTAAGTTTAAATATGCGGATAGGAAGTGGTGCTATCTAGAAGTTGTTGTCACTTATTTCTATGTACAAATCAAGATAATTCAGGCTGCTCTTTTAAGAGGCAACATTTTTTATTTCTGTGCTCCAGCTGATCAAGCATATTATGATAGTTTATTGTCAGTTTTCATTTTTCTTTCTTGAGTTAGATAGATTTCTGTACATACCTTCCAAAATGAGGAGGTGAATTTCCACAGCCAGTGGAACTGTTGGGAAAAAGTTTAATGATAAATTATGCTTTTCCCTGTAAAAATCCAGGATAAGATTTTCATACACGTGAAGTCTGTCTTGCATCATTCTCACACTTTAAAGGGCATATGAGGGGTATATATTTAGAAAAGCATGAGAGGGATTCAGGGGAACTGAGACTCTTGTCCATATCTCTGAGTAGGTGGAAACATCTGTTTCTGTAGGACATTTTTGATAGATCCCTGACATATTCTTGTCTGGTATTAAATCCAGTGCAGTTATAGTCATTTACTCCTGCCGAGGAAGTGATCCTGAGACCCTTCCAGTTCTTGCACACTGTGTTTCTAATCCTCAGTTTTACTTTGGCACTGAGTTTTCTTTTTATCAGACAGAATCCCTAGATACCGTAAGTTTTATTTTATTGTCCTAGTGCTCAAGGGATAACTTCTCCCCTAGAGAGGCCTTTCCTCCACCAGTTTTTCTTCCTTTTCTTTGTCTTTCACCCAGTTGTATAGCAAAAGCAGGTGACAATGCAGTAATTTTTTTCCCCTCTGGAACAGGCCAATTTGCCCGCATTGGTATCCCAGTCAATGAGCCCCTGCCATGAGCTCACTGCCTGGTGAAGGGACGGATCTGTGCTACAGCAGGTGACTCACTGGGTATGTGGGGAGGAACCATGCCAAGTGGCACCCTTGTCCTGGGAAGCAGTTTTGTCCTCTTCTGGGAGATGGCAATGTTGGTTTCCTTCTGTCCTGCTGAGGAGGTTTGAGCCAGCTCTGGGAAATACCACAGTCAACTCTTAAAGAGTTGTGGCTCCCAAACTGATCCTTGGCCTTGTCTTCCCAATAGCAGAATACGTATAAAGTCTCATTTTCAGCAGCACTGGTTTGTAGAGGGAGCTCCCACTGGTTTTCACTGAAATTTTGAGTGTGCAACACACCAATTACTCTGAAAAGAATTTCATGGGCTGGAAACTCAGTGGCTGCACCTCGTTCACTTATCTTGAGCTCTTCATCCAGGAGGACAGCAGTGGACAGAAGAGTCCTCCCTTCCCCCTTCCCAAAAAGGAAAGTCTCTCATACACCAGCATTGCAACAGAAGTATTATTCTGTCAATACAATGGCCCTTGGGATGTCAGTGGAAAAAGTTAAAAAACCTGAAGTCAAGAGAAAAGCCTAATACAGTTGCACTGACTTTGCATACACTTTGAATGAGCCATCACTGTGTCAATCAAGTGTCTAAGACTGAGCAATCTCACAATGTCAATGCAAGCCCTCTACTAAAATCAATGGCAGAGTTCCTATTAATATTTTGAATTTCTATTTTCTTAGACTCTTAAAGCTATTTTCATATCTTTTGAATATTCAGTAATGCATGTGAGAATTATTGCTGCTCTTCGGCAATCTTCTTGTTTTCTGCATTAGAAGTTGCGTGACAGTAAAGGGTTTTTTATGAAGCCACTTGCTGTCTCCTTTTTGTACAAGGATGTCTTGAAAACATCTCTGATCAGCTCTGTACACATGTACTAAAAGAACAAAATGTTCCCTATGTGGTGAAACTCCCTGTGGTTTCTAAACCTGTCATCACTTCCCCTTGCTTGCTCAGGCCTAGCAGAAGAGCCCAAGCAACCTTACAGAAGATTTAATTTGCAAAGGCTTGAGTGTTGGTACAAGGCAGACTTCTTTCTGCTTCTGTACAGACGACAGCCCTGCCTTAAATGCCTGCGAGAACTTACTGCATAAACCCATCCACCTGGAATTATCTGACTTCTCCCATAATTTTGTAAACTATAGGGGCACTTATCAATGGCTTTAAAATCATTATCCAATGCACCATTAAATCTCCCTGCAGCTGAGTTATAAGATGGGAAATAAGATGGCAAGCACAGAATATCATTCCTCGGCATGGTATAGCCACCTACAGTACCAAGAGAGCAGAAGGTGAAGCAACACTGGGTTTCTGGAGATAATGCCGGCACATCAGCATTAGGCAATAATGGAGAATGTATTCCTCATCCTTCTTCTCCCCTAGACAGCTAGAGGTGATATATCTTTTGGCGCTGTCAGCCTAATCTAGGTCAGTCCTATTGTCAGGCTCCTCAAATAGTACCTGTCCACAGTTAAAATTTATGTTGCAAAAGCATTAATGCAAGCTTTTAATAAGATGAAGAATTTAACACTATGCTGTTATCTGGAGATGATATATTTTATATACAGGAGACATATTTAATTAGCTTTGGAATAGTCAAAGTGGCTCATGCAGAGGCAGGCATAGCTGTACCTGCACTCCTTCACTCCTGTAATTAGAGACAGCAAATGCAAAGCACATATTAACTTTTCTGGTGGCTGAGCTGCCTTGCCTAGACCTCCATACACATTGCTGCTCAAATATAAATTAGCCCTTGCAAAGCATGCTTGGTGGATAAATAAAAAGGAGGAAAAGGACTCCTTGAAGGTTTTCTGTTAGGTACCCGTAGCAAGGGAGAAGGCCAGGAGCCGCACAACCTGCGAATGGCTCAGGTCCTGCAGGGATGAGGACAACGCAAAGCGGTCGGCGTGATGTTCCACATTCGAGGCCTTCCCTGCACTCAGGGCTACCTGTACAGCCAAACCTTTCTCAGACATCACTTGATGTTTTGGGCTCAGTGGGAATGCAGGGACCTGGGTTGTCCCCGTCCTTGGGGAACCCTCCATTTCCTCCTACCCAGCCTGTTTCAGAGTAATGATGTCCAGGCACCTGTCAGAAGGCAGTGGGACACCTCCCTCGGGCCTGGAGATGTTCTGGAGTTAACAATGTGGGTGAAGTCCATGACACTGTTGACTGGAGCTACCATTGATGATCCTGTGCAGGTGCAGGTCATTACGAACAACACTTCAGCTGATCTCATTTCTCTCTCAGCCCTCATCTCTTCCTCTCCGTGCATGCCAGAGCTTGTCAGGAAAGCACACATTTCACTGCCATGTGTCTCTGGAGGCCCCATGCAGAGCAGTGGCCAAGGACGTCCTTGAAACCCTGTGAGTATTTCTGCTCTTCAAGCAGAAGGTTTTGCTCTGCATTGTGGCCCACCTGTGCACCAAAATGCAAGTCCATGGGAGTAAGAAGGTTGCAGGGGTGAGTGTGATGCTAAATGCACTACACCTGGTTTCTCCTCCCTTATCTTTCCTGCCCAGGAGATGGTAGACAACCTTGGCTAACAAGATGACCTTTTTTTGAACCATAGTCACCCTGCTCATCCCATGTGCGTAGCCCAAGCATTGGGATGCTCCATACCACCGTGGATGGGGTGATGGCAGCAGATGGCTGAGAGACTGCTGTATTGGGACACCACAGCAGTGTGACAGCCAAGATAAGCACACCTCTGCCGTGACCTTTCTCTTTGGGATGGCTTCCTGAAATACTCCATGGGGGAGAACTTATTTGTTTTTTTAATGCCAAAACAATTTTTAAGGATTGGTGATAAACAGCAAGTCTGTTTTAGAGGAGTCACATTTGTTAATGCATTGCAATGAAATATCTGGGAAAAGGAAAGTCAGGAAAAATGCTTCAGTTCTCTCATAATGATGATACATCTGAGGTTAAATAGACAAACACGTTTCATAAATACAGTCTTCTAGGCTATTAAGGCATTTCTCCTGGCTGAAAAGACACAAGAAATCACCATAAACTAACTAAATTTAAATGGCTTCTGTTTGAAAAAAAACAGTTCCCTATTAATAAGTTGTTGAATAACAGGCATTTAAAGAAAGACATAACTATGATATTAAATAGATAAATGTAAAGTACTCTGTGTGCATTTAAATGTGAAGATCACATTAGGAATAGAAAATTACAAAAATTTAAATACTGTAGGAGGTTGTTATGTAGGTAGTCTATAAAAAACAGGCAATTTGGAATTCCTCTAAAGAACATAAACCCTAGATAGAGCTGCTAGTTCCTTTGATAAAGACAGGTCTCAAGCTGAAGGTTTGATGTTTAAAACCCCCAAAAGGTGTCTGAGCTATCTTTTTCTAAGGGATTATATAAGATAAAAGCTTGCACTGTAAGTCCCTATTTTAAGAAACAGAGTTGCTAGGAAGTTGCTAATACGAAAGGCTAATTGTGCATGCAATAAAAGTATCGCTCCATTCACAAAATAAAGCGCTAACATTTTAATAAGGGCTGAAAATTGTCTGCTCAGGAGCTGCTGCGGGGTGCGTGTCGCTCAGGGGCTGCTGCCTCGTCCCCCTGGCACCGTGGCTGCTTCTAGTCTGATTTCAGCACCGGGATGTCCCATGGACATCATGGAAGTGCTGTTGTTGCTTACAGCAATGTTGGCGGACTAAGAGGGTGACAGATCGAGGTTTTGTACAGTTCAGTCTCCCCAAACTGTTCACATCTCAATTACCTACTTATTTTATTCAGTTCAGCATGTTTTCTTCCCCTTCTGACCTCCAGTGTCTTTCCCAGAAGTTCCCATTTGCCTGCATCAATTACATTGTTTGCCCTGGGATATTTTCTCGTCCGGATGTCAGGACCCAGGTGTCCAAGATACAATGTGGTTGCTCAGCACTCCCTTTGCTGTCAGAGAAATGAGTTTTGCACCCCTCATTTTAGATATGCTTCATATCTTAAAAGGACTGCATCCCCTTCTGGACGTGCCTACCTCTTTCTGTGGATTAGGAGTGCAGACATGGACTGCTAATTTAAGCATTGGAATTAGTTGAATTTCTACAGTTTGGTGAACTTAGTCTAGGCTTTAGGGGCGGAATTCAAAGCTGGTGTGAAATATTCCTCCATTGGATTTGCTGATTTATGTGAGCTAGATCCAGGAGGGGACAAGTATTTTAATGTGGGGTGAAGGAAAAAAGAGCTGAGCCCAACTGGGACAGGGTGGGACCCTACACCCAGCACCACCGCACGGCCTCGTGGCACAGGGCAGACCCCTCTCCTTTCCCCTGCTCTTCTGGGCTGATGAATGCAGCTGGTTTAGACCGTGCAGTCATGCGTTCCCACCCACGGCATTTCAATGGCTCATTTTAATCATCGAGGTCTTGTACTCCTGGCAATGCAGCAAGTTACCTCTGTGTACAGGAAATTGTATCAAAATTAGGAACCAGATCCTCAGCTGATGTAAATCAGTGTCGCTTCATTAATGGGGCTACCCCGGTGCTATCAGTGTAGCTGGGTTGATTTACAGCAGCTGAAAATCAGGCCCCAGAGCTTCCTTTTATTAAAACATTCTTGATCTGTAAAATAAAGTTGCGAATAAGATGATGGTGACAGAAGGGGATAGCCTGCTTTGTAGTACCTTGTTCACTAACATTATAAATGATATGGAAATTCAGTTGATGTTTTGCCTTTAAAATATTAGTTAAATCATTCTGTCAACACATATTTTTTAATACGTATCCTCCCTGTCAGATTTTACACTTAATCTTGGAGTCTGTAGACAGCTCAAGAGCATCGATTTCTGCAGCGACTCCTGCATCAAGGTCTCCTTTTCTGTTATATTCAGCTTGCATCTGTTTAAACACAAGATACGAGATAAATGATAGTGCCAAGCTTAAACATACATCATCAGGACTCTGATGTGAGGCTCTGGAAATGGCAGGCCAGATGGTGTAACGCAAAACTCAGACATCACAGTTTGTCATGCCGTGCTCCAGTCCACCGTACTAAAAATGGACTTCCCTGCGCACTTAGTCAATCATCTCTCCAGTGACCAGAAAGCAGGGGTCAAAGCAAGAGATGTCACGAAACAAAGGTTGTGGTCCTGCTCGGCAGCTGTTCAGCCCTCCAAATCTGGACATCGTCCTTGCTAGCTACAGAGATGAAATTAATAGTGGAAGGAGATTATTCCACATGATATTACTGGGTCTGAACAGTCACTCTAACTTTTTTTTTTATTAACATAAAAGAAAATGTGCCTACTAATTTTGTAGAACAGAGTCAAGAATACAAGGACCCATCTGGAATAATGTAGTATTGAAGAACCGGGTTTTTTGGAGGACACCGGAGAGATCAATACATAAATAAGTTCCTGTGATGTTTGTTGTAAGGGAACTAAGTAAATGTCATTCAGAGAAAAAAATTAGCAACTACCTCGCTATATTTATTGGAGAAGAATTAATCAGAGAGAAGAGTGGCAGAACCAAAAGACACTCGTTTGAATGAAAGTTTTTGGCATTACTTTTGACTTATGATATACAACCGCATTTGAAATGTGGCCACACTTTACATTTTTTTACATGCTAACCTCATGACTGTATTTAGAAACTAGTCTTGCTGCTGAACAGGACTCAAGAAGAAACTGCTAGGAGTAATTGTCTTTCATATTCATTAGTAGTCAAAATACTTGTATTTGGAGGATAATTCATTACCACTTTACTGCAGTTTTCTGTGTGTGCAATTTCAGTGAAACCTGACAGTTCGATTCTTTTGAAATTGTTTGAAAACAGCCAGCAGTAAGGGTCCTTTGCTCCAGTTGTGTAGTGGTGTAAATCCCGGAATAACGTGGTAGTGAACGGAGCTTTCTGGTGCTAAGAGCAAGCAAGGAAAGGAAAGGAACCGCAGCTTGCCTCCGCAGATCAAACACCTCACAAACCCACTGAATTTGAAACGTTGCTCCTAGTTATCAGAAGAATGTTTGTTATATTATGCAGGGCAGGTTTGTTTGCTAAACTCTGCCAGCTGGGGAAAAACATTGTATGCAGAATTTGTTTTGATTGAGCAAGGTAAGTTACTCCTGTCACCGTTACGCTTAACTTTGCGGTAGAAGAGAAGGTTTCTTATCTCATAAAATGCTCATCTCTGTGAGATTCTGTTTTATCAAGCAGCAACTTCAGCATGCGTGTGAGGAGTGGAAAAGATTCAAGTAAAACACACTGGCATTTTTTAAAATTTGCTTCAATTTACTGTTATTTCTATATTTTCAAACTGTCCTGAGCGGAGACAGGGCTGAGTAAGAGGCCAATGTATGTTAAAGCTTTTTTACCAGCATTGATCTATGCACTATGAAATCCAGTTTAGCCTGAAATAGAACTACAAGAAACTTAAATGCTTTACTCAGACTCTGGCTATCTCCACGCAGAGGTTGTGCTTGCTCAGCTGGACATGTCCTTTGAACAAGGTAAAGGATGCACTGGCCCAGCAAAATACTGTCCTGTTTGAAATAAAAAAAAAAGGATTTAGAGTTTTCCCCTGAATACAAGTAAGTGGAATTGGTTTTGATTCTTTACTTTACAAGGAATAGATCATTATTTGTGCCTAAAAAGAGGTTTTTGAAAGTACATGTTGATGATACAGTTAACTTGGTGGAGCAGGCTGGTAAATGTAGAGTCAGCCTGTTTTGGAATTGTAGAGTTAAGCTGAATTGTATTTATGGGAGCAAAACACCAAGAGCCCATTGGTATTTTATAGAGCTTTGATTTGATAGGTTATTGATTTTGGCTTGGGGGGATATAGCCCCTGTTGAGAAAGTATCAAACTCACACTGAATAAAATTGTCAAAAGCCCTAAAACCAGTAGTGAGGGACTGGCTAGCTCTAACTGTAGCGCTTCAAATGGAGTGGGGAAGATATGCCTTATTGCCTTCAGACCTCTGGAAGCAGTTATGTGTATTAAATACTGGAATAACTTGATATTTTAAAAGCTTATACGCTCATCCAAGTAAAATGGGTTTAGAAGACTGCTGGGAGTTTCATTATTTTATGACTAAATCGATACCCAGATTTATGCCTTTTGGACATAGAAACTTGAATTTAATTGAGAAAATGGATCTAATGAGGATAGACATTTTTTGTGCAGGTGCCCTTGTTTAAAGACACACATGGACACAATTCTGTACCACGTGAAAAAAAAAAAAAAGAGCAACTGAGTTTTAAGGGTTAAATATACCCACCAAAAGGGTGACACACCCAAAATACTGGGGAACAGGCAATGGCAAAGAAATAGTAGTACTTCTGAACACCTGAGAAACCGAAGGATTTTTTTTTTTTTGCTCCTGAATACAAAATTAATTAGTTAACACAGAAGATCACATTATTTTCCAACCTATGAGCAAAATTAATGGCCAGATGGCAATAACCTGGCCATCAAAATCAGCACTGCTACTGATTCAAGTGCAGCGTCAGTATTTCCTATTTGCCCGTTCTCTGGCAAATATGTGATATTTATGGTACACTTTTCCTAATACAAGCTATTATCTATAGTGATGAAAATCAGAAGGAAATTGTATTAAATATATTTAGCGAAATTCTGCGCCCTGTATGGAATCAATTTAAAAAAAAAAAAGCCCCAGACAAGTACTTATGCATGTGTTTAATTTTATTCCTGTCTCCAAGACCAACTTCAGACCACATGCTTTGCCAAATCGAAATCAAAATGCAGAGTAACCCCATTGACTTCAGTGAAATAACTTGTGATTCAGTCCCATATATTTGTCTCAATATGTGTTTCATTGGCTATAATAGGCAGAAACTATTTATGACACAAATTTCCTGGACTTTTACAGGCACAATTAGCACTCTGAAGGGCAAAAGAAAACTAGTAGGAAAAGCTAACAAGTAGAGAAACATAGATGGAGAAGTCATTAACATTTCATTTCTTCTATACATATCCTCACACACACACACAAATGACTCTCCGTTGGGAATGTACACATCTTGAAAATCTAAATTACACACTGAGAATAGGTTTGTGTTGCAATGTACTGCAAGAAATTTTCAAGTTTATAGTTGGCAAGAAATTAGCATTTACTATATAGAGAGACAACTTGATGGAGTATATTTTGCTCTTTATGCTAAACTTCCATTGATTGCCATGGGAATATTCTATGTGTGGAAAGGCGGTAGGAGCTGTGCCTTTAACAGTAAACAACAGTGATAGTCAGTGATGTTTCTGTCTGCACTGAAATAAAGTGCTAATAAAAAAAATATGCGTTCTTATTGTTTAAAAGCCACAGTCGATAGATTTTTATTTTCCCTACTGACTTGAACAGTAAACTTCTGTAAACAAAATCTGACGTGCCTATCTTATTAAATGTAATTTAAATGAGCACACTGAAAAAAACCAAAGATGCCTTCAGTGAAAAGATGCAAGGGATGGGACTTGGAAAGTCCCAGGCGGCACTGCTTTTCCCATGTAACTTCGGGCATGGTCCTTGAGTTTTCTGTTTCTTGCAGAAATATCACGGAGCCACATTCACACGATGTGCTTGGGACAGCGCGAGGACAAGCTGTGCCGGGGTTCAGCATCCTGCCCGCTGGAGCTGCCGTGGTTGTGGGTCCCGTGCTTTGGTGACCTGTACCCAAACCAGGTCTGACCCATAGAAACACCCCTCAGCAGATCGGGAGCCTAAGCAGGAGCTGCACAATTCCCCAGCACCTCCTCCCTCCCCCTGAACTCCCCTGCATACCAATCAATGTCTATTTTCCTTCTTATGCCAGCCGGGAATTTTAATGACTGTTAATAGGTCTCATGCATAGGCTTCAAGGGTAATGCAGACCCTGCCGTGGCACACGGTGTGTGCTCCACCCACCCAGGCGACTGGACCAGACATCGCTTTTATTTGGCAGCCAAATTTATCCCTGAAGTTAATGGCAGATTCGGGTGCAGGTATAAGCCTGCACATAGCACGCAGAGCGCCGGCTGCAGCAGATAAAGATGGAGAGAAGAGCCAGCGTGCCTCTGCTGCGCTTGGGATCGTGCCTGGGGAAACGCTCTGTGATCCAGGCTGGCCTGAGCATCCGCAAATGTGCAGCTGCAGATACTTCTGTAAATAGCTCCCAATAAAAATAAATCTCCAGAATGAATAACTGCAGGCTGTACGCTTTGTATCTATTACTGCTCACTGTGCTGATAGAAATTCCCCGGCAAGTCTTTCTTGTTTTATTCAGGCGAGCAGATTTCTATTGGAGTTAATGGCATGACTGTCATGTACAGTGAGCTGGATTTGTGCATCATTTTGCCCCAAGTAATTTTATAGGCAAGCGAATCCCGTGACAAGCCGATCGGATGTCCTGCACAACGCAAGCCGTATAACTTTGTCCCGTGACTCCTGTGAAAAGCCTGACTGTTGCTAACTAATTCTGCAAGTGTGGCGTGCTCAGGAGGAACTAGCTGCTTTTTAAAAATAGATTACTTCCCGTCATATTCCAGTATTTTTACTGAGTGTTTTCACATGAATTTTCTGTGTCTCACTGATACTAACATTTCTGAAGATTTTTTTTTTTTTATAAACAACATACGATTAAAAAAAAAAAAAAACTGGAAGAAAATCTGTAAGGATAGTGCCAAGGAACTGTGAAGTACTGGAAGAATGAACGTTTTTCTGCATTGATGCGAGTTCAAAATGGATCTCATTTTTCTGAAATGTTTGCATGAAGCAGGAACATAGGGGAATGAAATTGCTGTAATGGCTGTTAAAGCCTTTCAGCTTGGTTGTGCCCATAAGATTTGCTGCGGGGACCGATTCAGCATCTCCATGGCAGGGATGATGCTGGGGCAGAGGTGCCCGGCGGGGCCGTGCAGCATCGCCCAGCGAGGGCTTACGCGTGATGGCAGACCTCTGCGCAGCGGATACAGGACCAGCCCAAAGCCCAAACTTCTGCCATAACATCACTTTAATGACACCTCCCCCCCCCCCCAGCCTCTCTTACAGTTGTAATAAGGTGTAAAATATACTTTGGAAGATAAAGGATACACTTTTACCTGTTAGTAGCAGTTTGTAATGGGATATTCAGAACGACTCTGACAGTCCCATCCTTTCTCCCCTACAAAGAACACCCAAGCGAGGGCTATTCACTTGGTCTCTCCTCAGAGAAGAAGGAGGATTTCAGCTTTGTGATTAAATCTATCTAAACTGCTTAAAAAAGAGTCTGCACTTTCATGCTAGTGCAATTTGCATTAGGTTTTTGCCAAACAATTTTTTTTTTTTTTCAGGCATGTTTTTTTGCTTTATTCTGTACATGAATAGAGTCCAGGTAAAATATTTTTAATTCATTTCAGGCTGGATTAGTTATTGGAAAAAAAGAGGTTTTTTTTTTTCCTTGTTGTTACTTGATTTAATTAGTGCTCTGTTTTTAAAGTGGCAAGCCAAGCTTTGCCAAGTCTGGCTCTGTGACTCATGCTAACAGGGTTTTATAGCCCCACCTGCATCTAAGAGAAGGAAAAAAGCCCCAAAGCTTTATTTTTAACTCCACATACATACCTCGTCCATTCCATTAAAACACGCACAAGTCCCAGCGCCCACTGTCTGCCCAGTGCTGGTCTGCAGGGGGCTGAGCCGAAGCCCACCGAAACCGGTGGCACTGGTGGTCCGTGGGATCTGCGGGAGACTGCTGCTGCGGGCAGGGATGGAGGCAGGCAGGGAAGCTCAGTGGTGCACCTTGTTTGCTAGAGACAGTGCATAAGTGAGCTTGAAGGAGAGAGAGCTTTTAATTTTGCATTATCAACATTCTTTTCTTATAGGAATTTGGGCCTTCTCACCCCTCCAGCAGCCAAGCGCCATGCAGGTGGGTCTGGGGCTGCCTGCAGTGGGTGACCCAAAACCTCATTTATTTACCCAGCCTCCACCCGAGGTCTGGGAAAAAGAAAAGATGCAACTGCAATTCCCCTCTCCTTTTTTTTTCCTCCCCTCCCTTCTCTCTTTTCCCTTTCTCAAACCGGAGGCCCGTGACTGTAGCTGTGCTTCGTACTCCTGGACCACGCGCGGATGCTGACGGAGGCTGCGGGTGTGAGCGTGCTGGCGCGCACGTGTGTGCATAGCTGGTCCAGGACCCCTGCTCCGCAGTCCCCTTCCCACCTCACTCACCTGAGGCAAGTCTCCCTCCTTGGGCTCGCCAGGAATCTGGACGTGAACCTTTAATCCCATTGGAAAAACGTCATATTTACTGTTGCTGAGACTTTTTCACAGGATGGGGCCTGTTGGGGTGAACCTCTTCAGTTTGAAAAGGTTTTGGCTAAAAAAGCTTTTTTAAATCATGAAAACTGTCCAGGTTTTGACATTTAAAATTTTCCTTTTTGCTTTCAAATTTTTGTTATTCTTTAGGCTGAAAACAATGAAAATTCTGTAAGGTAAGAAATTGAAGAAAGTATTTCAATATTATCAAAATGAGATATTTGCTTTAACTCTGCTTTTTTCCCAATGGTCAGCTTAGAAAGGATTTAAAAAAAAAAAAAAAAATCCCCCCCCTTTCTTTATCCTGAACAGGGGCAGAAAAAAGCACCAAGATGTCAAAACCTCTGACAAGGTAGGAGAACCCCATCTTCCCAGGCTCGGCACGGAACAACCCTCCTGCGAAGGTGTCGGGGTCTCCTCTCTCCATCCCTCCCTCCCTCTGCGGGTCCCAAACCCCCGTGCTGGAGGATGGGGAACGGAGAAGGATGCTCCCAGGGGGGGCTGATTCCCTCCTCCCGCATCTCTCAGGGCCAGGACAACCTGGCACGGGGCTTGCTTGTCCGCTCTCCCTCCACCTTGCCTCATCCTGTTGGCCTGCAAGGGCCCCGATTCCGCTCTTCCCAATGCCGCTGGCAACCTCCCCGCTGGCTTTGGCAGGAACGGGCCTTTCGCTGTTGATTTTTTCCCTGTCAATCAGTTACTTTGACATCTAAATGTCAAATGACACCACATGGCATTTTTTTTTTTTCCCCCTTGTAATTTAATTGCAAGCACAAAATGGTGGGTGCAGCGTGAAGGGTTTCAAGAGAATGTATCATTAGCAAATTCAATTAGCTGGCACTTGCGCTTGCTGGCATGGAGGGCTCTGACGCCGGTGCCAGGGAGGCTGCTGCCACGCAGAGGGGGCCCCGACGGAGCGGCAGCTCTCCCAGGCTTTCTGGCTCACCTTTTCTTCCTACCCTTTTTGGGTTTTGGAGAGCCGTCCCACCTAAAAAGCCCAGGATAAGAGGCTGTACAGTCAAATTCTCCCTCTGCAATGACAATAATATGAGGGTCTCTCCTGCTTCCAGGAATTGTCTCACTGTACCAGCAAATCAGCATTTCTTCAATTGTAACATCATTCCTGGAAATAGTGTTACGTGACATGCCCTCGCTGCCTGTCTCGGTGTGAATGAGAATACAGCAAAGCTCATGTTTTCCATTGTTGAAATACTAGCATAAATCTTTCACTAATGCGCTGCTGTCTTTTATTATAACAGTCAGTGCAGCATAGAGAAGTACGTCAAATCTCTCCTTGTTGGTACAGTTAGTCGTTAGCATTGCCCTGACATGTTGTTTCTTTTCTTAAAATGGCTTTGTAAAGGGACTAAAATGAGTTGCTCAGCCTCTGGCAGCACCTTTGCGTGTTTTGACAAATCTGAGGCTTCAATGTTGTACGTAAGAAGGTTCAAAACAGTGGGGAAACAGAGTCCTAATGATAGGTTTTGACAAAAGTCAGCCCCGCGTCAGAAGTGACGGTCCCAGATCTCATTATCGGGGCAGATTCCGCGCTGGTGCCTGCACAGTGAGAGGGAGGTGATGCAAGGGATGAGGGCAGGCAGGTGGGGAGGGATCTCCCTTCGGTCACAGGGTGGTCGGGAGCATCCGTCCAGCACCGTCAGGATGCTCGTGTGTCCTCTGCAACACCTGCGGACACAGAGGACCTGGGCCTCCCCTGGTAGCCATTAGCAGGGACCCTCACTTCAGCGTGTGGATGCCAGCTTGCAGGAGCTGAGGATAAGGCACGGCTGTGTTTAGGTCAAGCAAAGGACAGATTTAGGCTGACCTGTGAGGGCAGAGGTCTGGGACCTGCTTTTGCCCGTGCTTTCTGAGGGAGGCTGAGGTTGCTCTGGGGTATGAAGGTACCTCCGTGCTTTGTCTTTCCCCTTCAGAACTGAGTGTTTGTGTTGTGTTTGAAGGGGAGCTAACAGTTGGAGACTTAAGGCTGGTTAAGCAAATGGTTATAGAGAGAAATAATAACACCACACTGAAGTTAAGTAATTACTGACTGGCTGCCGAACCCCAGAGCATCCTGTATCCCTCTGTCTGTGCCTTCTCCTGTTGTTTCTCTTGTGTTCTGGTTGCCTTCCTGTGTTGTAACCTCCTCAAACAGGCGTATTCCTTCTTGGATGTCTGTGTGGCCCTTTGTGGCTTTTGAATACTCCCCCAGTGGAAGAAATTATTCTTTCCTGATGAAAGGCTTCACTGCAGCTTCCAGCAGCACCAGGAGCTGAGGCTGTCCTGCTGCCAGGGGGAAGGCTGCAGAGGCAAAAGCACCCGGTGCTTCACCCTAGGTTGCCAGGACCAGCTGGTGGGGAATGACCACTGGTAAAGGAAACAAAATATGGAGAGGGAAAGCTAGTTGGGGTAAAGTCTATTCATCTGCAAAGTACTTATCTTCATTGCTCTTCCTCTGACCAGTGCTTGGCTGGTGCCTTGCTGTCTCTCCCACTCCATGTGCAGTGCAGGATGCTCCCAATCACCCACCCCAACCAGGACACTGGCTTTTCTCTACTGCTTAAAAACTGCTGCTCTTAAAACTCTATCTTCTCTCTCTGCAACAGGCGAATGCAGCTCCTCTCAGCTCCTTTTGAAGCAGCGAAGGGCACAGCCTAAGTCAGCAATCCCCGTGGTTCACTTTCCCTCCAAGCTTTGTTCCTTCTGGGCAAGAAGGAAGTTCTTCTTACCTGTAAGACCCTCCTCCTCCATCCCAGATTGGGGAAAGCTGCTTCTCCTGAAGCCAAAGATTCATGTTAGGTGAGGGGAAGAGCTCACCTCATATAGGTCCCTACAGGACAGTGTGGGCAGCAATGCCAAACCACTGCAGAAGCTCAAATCCTCTTCAAAAGGAGCTTAGCTCATGTCCTGTATTTTCCCGTTTCTCTGTTTCTCCATTTCCAAACTATGTGATTCAGAAGTGGATGTCCCTTCACTGCCTAAGAGCTGTGTAAAGGGCATACTAACTTTTTTTATGGATAGGGAAACTGAGGTAGGAGTCTTGTGTACGTCAGCAGGGCTGCAAAAGGATTCTGTGGCAGGACTGGAATTAAATTGTGCCTCAGATGAAAGTTTTCTCTTCAAGGGCATCAGGCAGCCTAAACTTTATGCAGACATCTCAAAACTACTGCAGTTCCTTGGGAGCACGAGCTCTGCCCCAGCCCTTCTCCGAGGGCTCTGGCAGAAGGGACATCCCTGCTTCCTGGGGCTGCCGCAGGGTAACTTTCTGATGCCCCCTGCAAAAGACTGCAAAGCATTTGGCATAGGTGCAAATAAGCAGAAAGTGTTTGGCAAAGCTCCCTGGCATTTTTTTTTTTTTTTTTCCCTACTCGGCTCAAGATGTTTTACAGCCTTTGTGAGCCCATATAGATGCTGGTTTCTGGCATGTGGTGTGCTGGAGACTGCAGGCTGTTGCTGAAGCCTCGGGAGTGCAGCTGGCCTTTAAAGCCGGCTTTATAGGAAGGAAACTCTCTGGTCCCGCTGGAGGGAGGTACGATCTTGTGACAGCTAGTGGAAATAGAGCAGGTTTAGTTTGGTCAAAAGGGGAGCATTTCCAAGGAAACATGAGGTTTTTAGGAGTGTTCCAAAGCCAAGGCAAGTCCAAAACTTTTCAGTTCAATTGTCTTGCTTTCCCAGGCTAATTTTATGAGGAGGCCCTAAGATGTGAATGAGGAGTGATCTTGTTCAGCCTGAAAAATAAAATTAACACCAGTTTGAAAAGTACTGAAGCCCAGAGAACCGCAAGTGTCTTATTTTTTTTTAACTCAAGGATGCAAAGGTTCAGCTCAGGATGTAACTGAGGTCCATTTGGGATAATGTATTTCATACTTGCCTAGAAGAAAGTAAAGTAAGAGCCCTTTGGATGGAGGCAAGCCCATTTTTAGTGCAATAAAGGAGAATAGCAATGTTCTTTCTCTTCCTTCTCTTGTAGGACTTTCTACCCTGTCCTGGGTCCCTTCCCCTAAAACCTGCCATTTCCCTCTCTTTTAGGTAGGTAACTCCAACCCTCACAGATCAGCCTGTCCTTCATTTTCTTTCCGTTTCAGTGCCTAGCACCATTCTCTGGTTCTCAAAGTTCAACTAAAAACTGTATCCCACTAGCCAGGAACAAGCCTGGGCTGTACCACCTCCCTCCTCAAAACTAATGGTCATGTTTCTTTTTCTTGCCAGCAACTTTGGAGTTCCTCTTGAGTGTCCGTACTCTGTTTTGTGCCTTATATGCATTTTGATCCCCTCTCCTTCTCTTCCCCTCTCCAGCCCTGTGCACCAGCTCACCCTCTCGCTGTAGGCATCCCTGGTACGCCAACTCCAGGGTTTCAGAGGGGTTGTTAGAGAGCAGCGAATGACAAAACCTGGGTAACCTGGGTAGTGGTGGATGGCTGCAGCATCTGCCAGCAGCAGCTGCTGTAGGTAAACCCGAGCACTGATATTTATACCACTTAAGTTGCCTCACTCCCCAGAGTGAATCTCCGCAGAGTTGCTTTCCTAGATGTGACTGTTTAGAGTACAGTCCTCCCTGTAAGTTAGATATTCTGCAATAAAATAGACTTCAGCAACTTCATTGCTATATATAAAGTTTCCCTCAAACCTTTTTCGAACTAAGTCCTGTCTCCTCCCTAGGAAGCATCTGCTTCCCATTGCCAAATTCTTCTGCGTTCCTGTCCCTTTGGTCGTGTTTTCTCTGAATCCTTTAAAAAATGTGCATTTTGGCTGCGCGGTCATGCCAAGGAGTGTGAGAGTTTGCACATTTCAAGCAGGGATTGGCCCGTCTTGAATTGGTGCATCCAGAGAACCTGTCACAAGTTCCTTGAAGCACTTCTGCCTTCTGTTGTGCTGGCACCGAGTTGACGGGCGCTCATTTTGCATGTCTCGGCTCCGCGCTTGGCTGGTGAGGATATTTGCAAGGCTGGATATTTCTGGTTCTACTCCACAGAAGCCTTAAATGGAGTATTTGCTGTGCCCTGCCTTACAAAAAGGAGCCTAGTAATAAAACTTCGAAGGCTCCTGTTCAAAACCCTTATGTCAGACCTGCCTGGGTGGTGGTATGTCTCTCTCCCTGTTTGCTGAAGGAGTTTCTGGATTTTTTGGCTGTCGCCACACTCCCTCAGCTCCCCTGCAGCTCTCCTTGCTTTGCCTTACCAATGGGTTTCATAGGGCTTATAAATGCCATTTCTTCTTATACCATTCAAGCCATTTTTCACACATGGATTCAAAGTGTCTTCCAAGGCAGTTCAGACTACTTGCCGTTGTGCGGGACTGCACTGGTGCTATTCCCTATACCTTGAACCACCCCATAGCGCTGTCAGCAGGAAGCGTTTATGGTCTGAAACCCCAGAGCAGGTCCTTTTCCCTGAAATGATGTCTTTGGAGCCTTAAAAGCTACATTTCTGCTCAGCTTAGGACTTTTCCATCAGGCGGCGGCAGAAAGAGCCTGTGCTGACCGATTAGCAAACACCAGCAGCTGTAGATCACTATCGTGCAGCGTGAGCCACATCCCTTGAGGTTACCAAACTAGAAGTGATAGCATATAGATACAGGTCTATCACCTGTCTCATCTGTCAGTGGTGACTTAATTATCTGGCACCTGGAATCCTCTTACTGCCCAAACAGAAGTAAGAGGAAGGAATGACTGATTTAAAACCTCCTTTCTCCAAGTAGATGCCGATCTTGTGTTGCCAGATAATTTTAATGGTGCCTTCTGACCTTAAGAGGGATGAATCTAAGTTAAATATCAGGCATTTGGATCTCAGCAAAGTTCAGATTTCCAAAATGAAGAAATACAAATAGCTAGAAAGACGATGCTGCGCCTTCTCTGGATGGCTGAACAAGTGCCATTAGCGCTTGAGTGTATTCCCAACTAGATATAAAAGGAATCAGGAGTGTTAAGGAAAAACAGAGTAAAGTGAATGCCTATTACAGCTGTCGCAATAGGAAAGTTGCAACATTTGCTTGTAGGAAAAGATGCAGAAGCACACAGAGTACCTGTTAGTTCGAGCGAAGCCAGACTTGGGCAGGATTTCAAGTGTTACAGACACAATCCTGAAGGCTATATGCAGAGCAGCGTGACTTTTCCATGATGCTGGATAAGAAGACATGCCATTGCAAATTCTTTTTTTTTTTTCTTTTTTTAAGGCTGCTTAAGTTTTCTTGGGCCTTTATAGAGTAGACGCAGCTTAGGAGCATTGAGTGCGCTGGGGGACTGAACTGAGGGAACGGCGTCCTTGGCTGTGTTATAAACATGGCTTGTCCATTGGCCCCCTCACTGCAGATCAGATTTCTAGCTGAGAAATAAAGTTCTCAGAGGAAAAAATCCACCCTTTGTTCTGCTTTCCTGTTTGCAGACTGTACAGTCTTATACTTCTCCCTCTTTCGTCTTTAAAATTAGGAGCTCTCTGGGTCAGACATAGTCTCCTCCCATGCCTATAAAACACTGGTTATGACAGAGCCATTACAGGCAAAGTTAGCGGGGCTT
The DNA here is from genome assembly GCF_030463565.1 of Pelecanus crispus. Taxonomy (NCBI): domain Eukaryota; kingdom Metazoa; phylum Chordata; class Aves; order Pelecaniformes; family Pelecanidae; genus Pelecanus; species Pelecanus crispus. The sequence goes on from NC_134649.1 coordinate 45,813,842, forward strand.
ATTCCACCAGAGATTCTGGAGCTTGGGGAAAAATACCGGTTCACATAGATGTTAGAAAATGAAAGAAATCATGTAGAAGGATCGTCAAAGAAAACTCATTCTGGAAAAAACCCAAAGGTTTCTGTTCTAGTTCTAATTTTATATTTTAATGAAATAGGACAGATGGTTGACCTGAATCTCAAGGACTTCCCAGGCTCCCACGAAAGTGCCTGGGTCATTCTTCTTTCTGTGGGCTGCCAAAGCCCCGTGGAGCCTCCAGGGAAACGAGCAGTTCCCAATGCTACCTTGCCCATGATGCTCTAAGGTCTGCTTTAGCATATGATCACTCTGTCATGAACAACTGTTTTACTGGAAAATTGCTGCTCAGCCTTAGCTCTGATAATTATACAGCTTCTAAAGGTATTAACAAATAATATTTGTTCTGGCTTTGCCTTAAGAAGGTTTCTATCACAATTAATCTTTGCCCACTCTCCATCCTTTCTTGCTTCTTGGAACATAGAGGCATTGCTATAAATATCTGTGAGTATAAATATGGATTTCTACATACACATATACACTCAAGTGCACAAATTGATATTTTATCATATCATACCCTACTGTGTCATATAACCTAATATAATATTGCATGTCTGCAATGAGAAGGCACATTTTTCTGTCCTGGTTAGTCAAAGTGAAGCATCAAAGGTTAATTTCTTTCTGTCTGAAATTTGCACAAAGTAAGTTAGATCTGACTTTACTGTGCCATGACAAACTTTGTGTAGTATATCTTGTAGAAAGGTAAAATACATTTTCCATGACTTAAACCTTTGTGGATCGGTGCTATGTTAAGGGCAATTAGATTTAACATCCCTGGAAGCTCCAAAGGCATTTTAAAGGACTCACTCTTTTGTTCCAACTCTAGCACTCAGAGAGACTGAGACATTTTTGGAATGGGTTTTGATGGACTTATATGAAAATTTATATGACTAAGAATTGGATTTGTTTCTCTGGAATATTATGGATTATTTTTATGTTGGAATTACATAAGTGTGCAAAGCTGCATGCAGTTGGCTTAATGTAGCTAAAAATATATCCTCTGATTTCCATTTGGAAAGGTAGCTGGATTTTTCCAGCTTTCCCTCTCAGTGATGACTTTATGGTGCGTATAGGTTGTAGATTATAGGAAAAATTGAAATGTGTAGTAAAATCAAGGGGTTTAAAATGGATTAACATTTGATTGTATCTTTGAAAAGACAAATACTGATGCATGTCCTTTTCCACTCCTGATTTTGAACTCTGTGGAAATCCCTTAGAAAACAAAACTTATTTCGGAGAGACCATCTGGATGTAAACAAGGACAGGAGCGGGCAGTGCATGAGGACGCAGAAATCTCCAGGAGCTGGGGCAAAGGCCCGCTGATACTTGTCCTGCTTTCATACCATGGCTCATTTACCTCTGGCGCAGTAGAAATCACAAACATTATCCTGACAGGAGAAAACTGTTCCAAGGAGCAATCGGAGATCACGAGCTAGTAACAACTAGTTACTATTGCTATCAGTTACATTACCCAAAGGTACCCCATCTCTTTCTGCTTCTTAATCCTTTACCTGTCTCTCTCTATATATATATATACAGTAGACTTTGTTGGACACTGTACTATCCAAAAAACACTTCTTGGAGAGAGATTTTTCCAGCTACGTTTTTGATGAAAAGGCTCATAAAGTGCAGGGTGACCTCTCCTCTTCCAAAAGAGAACAGATTAGAAAACCTGATCCTTTTGTTTTAAACAGTTGACTGTCCCGTTTAACATCAACCTTCGGCACATTTTCCTTCACCCTCCACGTGGAGCAAAGACACGTTACAACACCCAAAAAGTTTTTAGGAGCTGAAAGTGTGGTTCTGTGGGCAGCTTTGCTCTTTCCTGAGTAGAAGAGTTTGTGTGTATGATGACTGTATCATGTGATAAGGCACATTGACTCTCTGAGAAGATGAATGATATAAATATACTTCAGTAGAGATGAACAAACGGTGTCCCTGTAAATTAACTGCACACTTGTTATTTACCTAGAACAAGTACAGTATAAAACTGAGGAGCTAACAGGGTGCTTCCATCAGGTTTTTAAATGCTGTGTAAGATGGAGCATGTTTTACAATGCAAACCCAAAATTCTACTTTTGTTTTGCTTCTTCTGTCCCTGCTCTGTATGTTTTCTAAAATGGACATGTCACTTTGGCTGCATAATCTTATCATATTTAGATTTGATTTAAATCCTGTCTTTTCTGAGCTGAGGTTGCTAATGGAATCACTCATGCTTTTTATACAGTTGATCTAATAATATTTTCTTCACTGCTCTCTGGCATTATTTTTTATTTCATAGAAATCATGGCAAAACTGGCAATATAAATTGAGTCTGCATTTTAATGATATTGATGGTGATTTTCTTGTGCGCTTGTATAAGGTGGGGTTTTTTTTCCCCTCTCTCTTTGTACCATGGCCATTTTAATATACTGTGGCATGAGCATGTGAATGACTGTTTCAGTTGCAAGATTCTCTAATAAGGAAGCAGACTTTTCCAGTATTACTTTGTCACTTAAACTGCTCTGTTGAGGCAGGCCATCAACAGAATGTCCATGAGAGGTCATCTTTTTTTGCTTTTTATTTTATAAGCAAGATACTCTAGTGGCCTGTGAACTGGCCTGTTGGAAGTCCATGGTCCCTCTCAGTACAAGGAGAATGGTGGCTCACCACTGGAAAAACACCAGGAGATGGTATGTCAGTGACTTTTGGCTTTTTCTGATTTGCAGATTTCTTAGATTTCAAATAGGAATTGATGAATAGACACTTTTTATGTGGTGACAATATATTTTTTTTTCTGGATAAACCTAGAAAGAGGACAAATTACGTACTCTAACAACGACTAGCCCTGTTTCATTGTATACTTGTGCAACCTCCACGATGACTATGGGTGCAGGGGGAAGAGGTGCAATGAGTGTCCCCCTTAAGAATGAATTTTCTCCTTATTTTAAAGGGGATCTGAGATGCCAGCTGCTACCTCAGGAGAGTGAAGCCCTTTACAGAGGCAGCAGATGCAGTTCAGCATTGCTCTTTCTATTGTGCTTCAACTCTGACCACGGAAGAGCTAGCTCTTGGGACAGAAAGTGTTCTGTTTACATTCAGACCTTGGCATTTTTCCTAAGGATACCAATTATAATGGTGTTTTTTGTGATATGGGCACACATCCATTATGAATTGGCTTGCACCCACTGAATCATTTTGCACAGGCCATGGAACATGCATCAGATGGCAATGATTCCTGTTCATGTGCAATGTTAAGGAAATCTAGATCGTTACCAGCAGAATAATGAATTCCATAGAATTGTTCCATTGTGCAATTATATGAAGTATGCTAAGAGAAAGTGCAGTTTCTCAATAATTCCCTCACTTTTTTTTTTTTAAACCACAGGAATGATAGATTATTAATTATGATTAATACTCAGTTACTGTGAATTATAGCAGAGCAGTGCCTGGAAATCCCAGCCTGTTTGGTAAACTTATTATCTTGCGTAATAGGAAACTTACTTTGCATGTAAGAGGCCTAAAATATAGCTTGACATAGATGAAGGTTAAAGCAATGGAACCACCCATTTCATGTAATTAAAAGAAAAATTTAATAGATACATACATTCTTAGTCCAACACTATTGAACATTTTTTGATACTGTACAACCGTAACTATAGAAGAAATACAATTGCAAACATCTTTATTGTTCCCGTATTTTGCTTTCTTCCTGAGAATCAAAATTTTCTAGAGCTCAGCTGTAGCACTCAGCAGAATCCTTAAGCAGCACTGGAGTTAAGGCAGAGTTGTGTGTTGTCTTGACATTTGGAACACGTTGGTCATTCTGGTTATGGTTGCTTAAGAGAGTATGAATGATCAAAATGCTCTAGGAAGCAGAGGAAAGTCAAAGGAGATAATATAATATGCTCCATCCCTGTATTTGAGGGTGTACGTGGGCTAATTTTTGTTAGCCCCATATCTAAAGGGATTCATTGTGTGCATGGAGAGTAAGGCACCAGAACGACATTATGGAAGGGCCCATGTTCAGTCAGAGAATTTCATTTCCTTTGAGATAACTGGTCTTTAACCTTTTGGAAGCACCCTGAGGCCTTTCACATTCAGTCCTCTGTGTGCAGTAGAATATTTAGCAAGTGACAATTTCTGCTGTAAAGAGTTTACGTCCTAATGTGTATTGTGTCCTGAGAACACAGTGAAAGGAGGTGAAAAGACATTTTCCTCTCAAGGATGAGACTGCTGGGTCATTTCCAAGAGGAGTTTCTTAGAGAGCATCCCATGGTCCCTTCCTGTAGAAGGTAGCAATATAGCTCTTCGTTATTATCTCTGTCTCTCTCTTCCCCCAACCAATCTGTTGGCGCATTTATGGTGCTGAGGAGAGGCGGTGTGTCGGAGCGATGTTCCCGTTTGCAAAATGGTAACTTCTATTTGTTGTTCTGAGGAGCTGGTTTCACACGCTGCAGAGCTGACATCTCTCCGGGAGCACAGCTGAGTCCAACATGTTCAGAACAGCCATCCACCCAAATGCCTCCCACTCAAGCACTCAGACCTTCCTTCCCAGTAAATAAAAAATACAGAGAGTGCCTTGAATTGTTCCAAATATTTCTGTTTCACTGGAATGTCTACCCATGTTCAAATCTGATAAATGGGTATTTCTTTGGCCTAGGAAGTCAGTTTAGCGTAGGAATAGGATGGCTCTCCAAAGAGGAAACCAAGTTTCTGGAATAGTTAATGGAAAAGTCTGACTGACTTTCTCTGGTGTCAATGTATTAAAGGATTCCTGTGTGTCATGAAAATACAATGTTGCAATTAACAATTTTATGACAGAAAACAAAGTGATCAGAAGCTGCTACTTCTACCATGTTCTACGACATAACATGTTTTTCAAGGTTTCATTGCTCATACAGAAGGCCTCTGAAAATGTACTTCCTAAACCAGGAAACCGAGTAATGTGACATTGTACACTTTAGGCAAGGAGGTATTGCTGCATTATTTAAAACACCACCATTTACTACAACAGCGGCTCTCTATATATCCCACAGTGTGATTCAATTCATATTGTTGGGACATCCTGTCCAGCCATGGCTATGGCCGTGACCATTGTAATTCTGTCTTTGACCTTACTGATGCCCTATAGTAGACATGACCTCAGTTTGCCAACCTATGGATTACAACATGAAAAAAGGCTCTTTTGAATAATGATTCCTAGGAAAACAGTTGAAAAAAAAATATTTGTGCTAATAGTGCTTAATTCAGCTCCACAACTGACACATGGAGGCCTCACTTGCCATGGGTGAACCCAGTACAGTCAATGCGTGTTACCTTGCAGGCTCAGAGCTAGAACAAGACATCCAGGCCTGCAAGACAAGTTCCCCATCACCGTCAGCATTCTGGGGTATGTTACCCTCTAGTTTCCTCTCCTGGGCTCCTTCTAGCCATTGCATGTGAAATCTCCCCTTTTGGATGGCAGCATCAAGAGCAAGGACTGCCAACGTGTATCTCTATTGGTACTTCTCTAAGAAATGGTATGTGGGACAAGTTTTCTCCTTTTTTGACTCTTAAGTGCTTTGGGTCAGCGTCTTTATTCATACATGCCCACTTGCCACTTTGTCGAGGATGACCTATGGTAGAAAGTGGAATGATCCAAGCCTCTGTGGCCTGATACATTGCACTGAGAGTTTAGTTGTGAGACTCAGTATTTAAGATCAAAAATCTATGGGAGAGTGCAAACTGGAGCGTTACAACTCAGCATTGCCCAGCCCAGGTTGTGCAAAACCAGTGCCTCCTGGATGGTGGTGGTTAGTGCATTTTGGGGTTGGGTTCAGACCCAACTGGCAGGCTAGTGCTGGAGTGGCAATTAAGGACTAATGACTTTGTTCCGTTAGGCTGCAACTCACAATGTTATGTTGCAATTAAAATAAGCAAACTTCGTTTACTCCCCACCAATGTCCTGGAAGGAGCACAGAAACAAGGTATGCTAGACCGCTCGCTGCATTTCTAAGTTTGTTGTCCTTAGGTCGCTAAGCTTTGTAAGATACCTATACAAAGATTTTTAGCGGTTCTACCTACTTCTTACTTTCTGATTTTCTGAAAACAGGAATATTCCAGAAGTGGGGGGAAAAAAGGAAATTCACACCGATTTTTGTTTCTGTTAAATATTCATGTGTCAGGACTCCAGATTTGAAACTCAGGTTATTAAACAAATGGCTTCAATGATTTCAGCAATGCTGAGTATCCCAGCATATTGTCCGGGATCCTTGTTTGGGATTCCCCAGGCACTTCTGCATGGAGATCTGTGCGGTTTTGAGGAGCAGTTTTAGTGCCTATACAAAGCAAACACTGTCTTTGGAGTTAGTTTATAAATGCCTAATGCGAGCAAGCAACTCTGTGTTTTCCTCTGTGCTTAATACATGTGTTCTGCACCCTCAGGCAGCTGAATTTACATGCTTTTGTTGTCATATGTGTAATGTGCAATATGTATTTCCTTTTTATTAATCAGACCTGCCATCAGAAAAGAGATAGAGGGAGTTTGAAAGCACAACCAGGATAGATACTGTCATTTTGTAATCTTTTGTGCACAGGTGGAGATGCCTGTTTCCACTAGAATAGGTGGCAATATTCTGCTGCTTGCAGAAATCTTACAAATGAAAATCAGGCAAAGGAGTTACTGGCTATCTACAGGGTAATTCTCCTCTGGAAGTGTGCAGTCAATTCCCATTTAGGCTAATTACACTTAAGGAGCCCTTTCCTATAACTAATGAACAATAGGCATAACCCGTTATTACATAACCATAGGCACGCACATTAATACACTGTCGAATTGCACTACCCTGTTAAAATGCTTCCTCTACAAAATTCACTGGAGATTTTTAGAGACATTTGCTGTAATTACCGCTAGCATGGTTTCTAATTCATTTAATTTTCTTTTCTACCTAAACTGAGCATATAAGTATGTTTTAAGAGATTGAATAAATAAATTTTTAATTATAAAATGATGCTCTATCATACATTATTAATAATAACCAACAATGTGTAATACATGTTTAGGTATGAATCCATTAGGAAGATGAACTAATATATATCAGTCCTAAAATAATGTCCTAATTTGTCCTGTGTTTATGAATGGGGAAATCCGTGTTTAAAGCAATTAGAGGTTTATAAAAGCCTTGGATTGACAGCGGATAAAGCATCGGGCACACTTGGCACTTAGGAATTCTGTTGTCTATGGCAAAGGAGAAGACCCTTTTTTGCCCTTTATTGGTTTCAGCAGTTTGTGAAATCATGCAACCAGAATGGTACAGATATACAGACCTCCAGGGTGGGAGCAGCATGATGCACATGGTCCTGGTTGGCAAACACTCTGGTTATTATTGTTATCCTTAAAAAAAAAAAGAACCCAGTGATCTCCTTTGTACTCTGTCAGTTCACTTTCAGGCAGTTTCGAGACATTTTGTCACTTATTTTCCTATTAACGATAGCAGACTTCAGAAATCTCCATGGCAAGTTCCAGGCATTCACCAGTCTCGTGGCAGGACTCAAGAAGGCTGCAATCAATGTCACAGTCACAGTCGCAGTCGTTGTTGGCGTGGTCTTCGTTGGAGGTCTGGTAGTATCTATTGGATGGACAACAGGTATCTGTCAGCCAATGTTCACAGGTATCAGGCAGCATTATAAGAAAGTCCCAAAATTGGCAGAACAAGCAGGCCAGGATAAGTGTTGCGCATTCATCTAAGAAAAAGGAAAAGCAGCGAGACGTAAGAAAAAGGGTGTGCTTGATTACCCAGGTTCAGGCTAGTGTGACTACACAGAAATGAGATGCAAGACAGCACACAGGGTAGGCTAAAACCACGTTGATGATAGCTATTTCCGTAACGCTAAATGAAAGGATTTATTTTCTATGTTGTTTTTTCTGGAAAAACAACAGCGGCATGAAAATAATTTGAATGAAAATATTCTGCGGCAGTGAAGTTCAGAGGAACAAGTACTCTGAACCAACTTTACGGTTGGACTTAATGATCTTAAAGGTCTTTTCCAACCTAAATGATTCTGTGATTCTATACTCTTAAAGTGTTTGGCCTATAAATTTCAGCACAGGGCTGAACCTCACCCAGCAGGGATGCTATGATGGGGGGTTTGCAGCCTTGCAGGAGTTTGGAAGTGCTGCTGCTTTGTGATGCCACACGTGCTACCTGAACAACACACATGACACTGGAGTTCATTTTCTTTTTCACAGGATTTTGCAATTAAAGATAAAAATCATCAGGCTGCCTCTGCTATTTCTAGGAAGGGGGAAAAAAATAATCAACAAATAAACCCCCCCGCAAAACTTTCAGGGGTATTTTTGCCTGTACATGAAGAGTTCAGAACTGAATCCTTCTTATTTAAACAATTCCTTTCTGGCTGTAGGTCTGTTATGGTCTGAACCAATCCTTGCTGGAAATCAGCGCACAGACACCCAAAGCTCCTGTGGAGAGTGGATCAGGCCCTCAGACTCTCCGGGCCTGGTTCTTGCTGTTCTACTTGGTCAGTCTGGATGCGTGGGAGTGCGTCCCGGGCTCATGAATCCGATATGGCATCTGGGTAAGCACTGAGATGATCTTATGAACAAGACCAAATCCACACACGCAGGCGAAAAAAAGAGTGCAGATTCATCGTCTGCTTATAGTTTGATTTCTGTAAGTAGTGTGTTTCAGTAAAAGTGTTTAATGACAGCTAGACTGCCTAGCCAAAGACAGGGAGGAAAAGCAAGCCTGGAGAAGAGCATTTACAGAGGGCAGCGTGCTGATCGATTCGCAGCCCAGTGTCCTTCCGCTTCCCCACCGCAACGGGTTTCTCACCTTTTCATTCACAGGCTTGTCAATTTTTGAAAGGAGACAAAAGTTTGGAAAATAGTATCAGCTAGGATGTGTGTCTGGAGCCAGTGACTATTCCCGAAAACGTGGTCACCGTGACAAAAACTGTGTGTTATATTTGTTCCCCTCAAAAAACAACTAATTAACTCCCCACCGTTCAAACTACAGCATCTGGGGAGGCTGCCTCCCAGTGCAGCAGGGCTCGGAGCAGGTGTGAGATTCTGACTGTGTGAATCCAGTTGGAGCGCAAAGACCCAGACCTTTCAATTTTTTTTCCCTCCTTGTTTTTGGAAAGGAAAAATGCCTTCAACAATATGAATGCCTTTTCATTGGTTCTTTCAGGAAAGCATATGGTTATAACCACATTTCTTGCCCTAGGATGACTAACTGTGAACTCATTCAACTGCATTGGTTCTGTTGTGGCATTTTCTATCTCACGTAACATAAAGTTCACTGCCAGGAAGTTTCCAGAATTATGTTCTTTTTTTTTTTTTTTCCTTTTTAAGAAAGCTTTCTTGGTGAAAAACAAAATTAAAAAATCATTCCAGCTTCTTTATACAAAAAAAAAAAAAGCACAGTTAAAGCAAGAATAAATAGTATGTGATTGAACTTCTATCTAAGTAGCATATCATCACCAATGTTATCAATTTTAATACTTATTTAAATATGTCAAGATCTATTTAAGTTCAGACAAGCACAACTAACTTCTAAGTCAGTTCTGCAGAATAAGAATGACTAGATTTTGGTGATACTTAGTAAATTCATGCTTATATTTTTTTCTAATTAAATGAGCTGAAATAATTATAAAATTGAAACATTTTATAAGGTGACACCGCTACATTTAATTGTATGAAATTTACAGTGTAGAAAATGTAATCATTTTATCCAGTAGTCCATGGTGTAATTAAGACTATTCTTTTTAGATATCTTACGTTTATGAAATTTCCTTCCTATATATGAGAGATGAAATTCAAAATTATATATCAGTTAAGGATCTTCTAATTTTTTTTTTTCCCTCCAAAGATCTGTTTTCTATTAACAGTTTTTTTCCTGAATGTGTTAACCATAATGGTGTTTATGTAATCTTGAGAGAACAGATATGATTCTTAGGGCTTCATCCAGGAAAGAGAGCACACAAAAAGCGCAAGATTTTAATAATAAAGTAATGTTTCAGCACAGAGTCTGTGATGTGCAGTAAAGATGCTTTTAAATTCCCATCAGAGCACACACCATGAACTGTGATAATGGATGTAACACATTTCGAAAAATCTGCATGTGTGAGGCTTTTTTGTCCTGTTTTAAGTGGGGTAATGTATATAAATAATAGATATTAGCAATTAAACATCCATTCCTATGCATTCATTTATATATTTGAAAATAAATTAGCCACAAACTGCATAAAAGAAGATGCAATCTCCTGTTTTCTCTTCTGTTTTCCCTGCTGTTTGCGAAACGGCATTACTGCATTTATCTCAGTGAGAACAACAACCTCAGCTCTCATTCTCTACATTAGTAGATTAATTACCACAAAGGAAGAACTTCTAATGATTTTGCTAGCCTGCCTCATCTCTAAATTTTCCTGCTTTTGTTTGGTGGTTGTCAGCTCACCCTCTGCTCACGCAGACGATGCTCTGAACAAACCTGGTCCAAAGCTCGCTGAGGCCGCGATGGTCACTGCTGGTGAGACCCACGAGCTTTGGACCTGCTCCTCTCTGAGTGCAGGGAACAAACTAATCGCCATTTTCCTCAGCTATCGCTCTGCCTTCAGAGGTTCTCCATGCACCAGCAAACAGGATTTGGCCTTGTGTGTGTGGAATAAGCAGTAACTTGTCAGAGTAGAGTGAGCAGAGTATGCAGTGACAACCACAAATCTGGCTTCCTTTGGTTTTCTTGGCTTCCATCCAGCCCTTAACATTATTAATTGAGCACAGATTGGGGTTTTTTTGTTAATTTCCTTCACTTTTAGCTTTTTTAAGGAGTATGAAATCTGTTATTTGCATCACATGGTACACACCTGTGTGCCAGTAATGTTTGAGGGGCCTGATCAGATAGTCAGCAAATTCAGAAAATAGTGAGCGTCTGGACTAGAGGATGAGTCCCTTAAATGAAATGAATATTTCAGATCCTTCATTGAAATTAAATGCGTTCTAATAGATCTATCAGGGACATCCCTTTTATTACAGGATCAGTGATGCAATGGAGGTGGTAATGGCTCCTGGAGAGCATTGTGGTTTATTGTGTTGATCTGTATTTAGAAGTTCTTAATTCAGGGACTGGTAATATGATATATGTGATAGGTACCAACTCCATTGGATATAATGCACTAATCCATTATTGCAAAAGGCACACATAAGAAACTTCAAAAATGCTTCATAGAAGCACTTTTTTCATATCCGTTGGAATAACCAGGAATAGCTGGTTCACAGCATAATTCTGCTAAAATCAGGGGTGTTATGTTATTTAGGTTAGCAGAAGCCATGGCCCTTGGTCTATAATGAGTGTTCACAACCCATTCTATTCCTTAATTCTTGGTTACACTATTGCCTCGAAAACTCTTACAAAAATAATACAGGCATTCGGCTGTTTAACTTGTGCTTTTACACAATAAAAAGGATCAGCTCCTTTTCTCAAAAAGTAAGACAGCTCTGATTCATAGTCCCAGAAGAAGTTATGTTTGAGCAATGTTCATTTGCAAAAATGCACTGAACTATTGGGCTTCTGCTGGAATTTTGGTTTGTAACTACCTTTCATAGCGCTTTGTTTTCAAATATGCTTTTTCAAGACACAGAGCATGCCGAATGAACCAAAACCCTGTCCACGTGTATCCACCTGGCCCAGTCATCAGAGACAGTTTTCTGCAGAAGCAGGGCAGAGTATGAAGAGAGCTCCTCATCCTGACCCACGTGAGTTTTGCAGTGTAGGCAGCAGAGGGAGGGTTTGGTGGTGGGTCAGCAGAATGGAAGGGTTGGGTGTAATGGTCCATACAAGAACTGCACATACACCACCACAGAAGTAATGTGCAGACCACCAAACACAGCATCTGTTCAGCAACCACAGCAGCTGCTGCAGTACCAATGGCAAAAGCAACAACCTCTACTACTGGGGAGAAGTTGGTCTTTGTGAGATGCTCTGTTTATCTGGTACCAACACTAGTACCTCTGTGCAAACACTCATTACAGAAGTACAAACGCTCTGTTGCACAATAGGCTCTAAGCTCCTCTTCCATGACTTTAATATCACTGACAATATAAGATCATCTTCTACAGATTCTCATCTACCTGCAGGGCAACTTAATGCTGCTTTTGGCTATGTTCTTGAACCTCCTGTTCAACATGTAAACATTTATTTCAAGTTAGATACAAATAGTGCTCTTGCAAAGGGCATTATTTAGAGATCAGCTTAAATGTGATTTGTTTTATAAAACATACCGTCGCTGTCTCTCTGATGTACTGATGTATCATCTTCAATGTAAGTGAATTCTCTGCATTTCTCCAGGGAAGCAATGGATGATGTACTTGCGCCTGACAATTTCTTCTCATTTTTGGTACACTTTGATGAAGGGTCTGTGATGCTGAATTCTGCGACAGAACTCATAACAATACCTTTCATAGGCTTTTCATCTGTATGTTTTTCATTTGTAAGCTGGTTATCTGGTGGGATTAGGAAAAAAAAGAAAGGCTTGTTTGCGATACTAAGACAAAGATCTGAAAGAATAACATATGCAGAATTTCCAAGCCTACAGTTGTTTACTTCCAAAGCCTAACCCTACTTACCTAATGATTGCAGTCTCTTTACGCAAGTAAAGTTTATTCATAGTGTAAGTATTTGTGAACTTGCATTCTAAAGTTTTCTCTTAAGCCCACTGGACTTAAAGGCTAAGTAATAATTCACTTCCACTGGGTGGGATCAGCTTAGGGGAGAGAACAGAACTATTACCTCAGTTGACATCTATTTTGAGTGTGATATCCTAACTTCTATTTGTGATATAAAAGAAGGCAAAACAATGATCTTGTTATTTTTCAACAGCAGTTCTGTTTCCCTAAATTTACAGCCAACAATGTGTGTGTAGGTGTACCTAGATGCAGATGTGCCAGCTCGCCATGGCTCATAATCTTGTAGAAAAGCAAGCCAGATGGTCTCTGTTTAACATCCAGATTGGTGATTTCATAACTTTATCCACACTTGTGTTGTTGGCCTGGAAGTCAACTAGAAGATGGGATACTTCACTTGCTGTCAGCATGCCAGAGAGGCAGCTCAAAAACCAGAGGGAAAGCTTAATTTTAAGCCCCAAGCAGGGGAAAGGTTAAGAGGAGTTCTGAGCTCAATTTATTCTTGAAGAACTTCTCAGGCACAGATAAACATGGGTTGATGTATAGTTTCACTTACTCTCCAAAGTGATCAAGAGGCCAAGAAACACAGTCATTCTCTCTATGGCTGGGATGATAAAACCGCATCAGTTCTTATCTAGAGCTGATTAACTCCTGCACCTCACATCAAACACAGCCTCACTTTTTATCTTACTTAAATCTTGTGATATGCTTGCTCTTGAGCTATATACAGATAATCAATCTTTACAAACACCTCAGTTTTGCAAACATTACTTCCTGAGAGGAACAGTAAATGCTCTAAAGCAGCTAGCCTGTGCTCTGCTGCAAGGAGGAGCCAGAAGAGAAATCCTGCACATCTCATTTTCAGATACCTTTGACCCCTGACATACATTAAAGAAAAGCCAAGAAAAGGTTGTTAGAGAGTGAAACCTTGATGAGACTGCAGTTGTGTCCCATAGTATCCTTGCAGCCAAAAGGAGGAAATGTGGATGGGATGGTCAGATTGCAAGGCAGGTGAAAAACCATGGGGACCATTGGGCTCAAAATGGGAGCAAGCAAGGATTTGAGGTCTAACTGGTATCTGGAACAAGTCCAGTGAAGGCCACCAAAGTGGTGAGGGGTTTAGAGCTCCTGATGCATGAGGAGAGGCTGAGGGAGATAGGCTTGGTTGGCCTGGAGAAGAGAAGGCAAAGAATGGTGCTAGATTCTGCTTTCCACTTCATAATGAGGGTAACAGAGAAGCCTGCCCCAAACTCCTCCCGGCAGTGCACAGAGGTGAAAGGACAAGAGGCCACTGTCACAGGCTGCAGCAAGGGCAATTGGGATTGCATATGGGACAAATTCTTCATCATGGGAGGCGTAAAGCACTGGGGCAGTCCCCAGTGAGTCTGGAGAATTGTGGAGAGCTCAGTTGGGCACGGACCCCAGCAACCTGCTCTTACTGCAGAGTTAGCCGTGATCTGAGGCGGAGGTCAGATGAGGTGACTTCTAGAAGTCCCTTCCAAGCTTAATTTTTCTATGACTTCTATGATTCTATTTGCTTACCGAAAGAGTGAGCAGTTCATTTAAGCTTTTACTCATAGTTGTAATTCATGCCAGTTTAGATCATCTTCATGTGGGGAAATATGCAGAAGCAGAAAAGGTGGGTAGAGGTTAGCAGGGTAAGACCCTGGGAGAGGATAAGAAGAAATACTAAGCTACTATTCATTTTAACTTTAAATCACTTTTTTAAAAATGTGTGTTGGCAGATGTTTTGGTTAGATTTTGAGCTTGTAATAATGACAAAGTCTACTATGAAGGAAATGTGGATTTTCCCTGTCTCAGAGAGTTTACAGGTTGGCCTTAGGCAGGGAGCAACCTGTGGGATAGAAAGAAGTGGAGGGAAGGAGACAGGAAGACAGCAGTGGCACAGAAAGGAGTCTCAGAAACCTATAACTGTCAGGTTCTGTGAGTGTTATGACAAATGAAAACCACAAGCGAGACTTGGAAAGGGCAGGAGAGGCGGTGGCTCCTCCGGGTGTGAACCAGCAGTGCAAAGCACAGCGGTGCTTGCCTGCAGGTTGTACACTTGGTCATAGGAAACCAACATCCTGGGCAAAACATGTCTGATTTTGCCCATCTGTAAGAATTTGTTGATAGTTTCCCCCCCAGAGTAAGTAAATATAGCTTATTTTTCCCCTCTCTGACTTCCTGGCCAGTCTCTTCAGTCCAAAATGTGAAAATTCATGCTTTTTGGATGCACCTACATGTACAGTAACCACTGTTTTCCATTGTTTATAAACCAATGACATACCACAATTTTTCCTGCACTTTCATTCAATAACATACTGTCTCCAGGGAGAGTTTTACTAATTGAAGTAGCAGAACACTGGAGGAAGCAGTGTCCCGCTTATGCATTGGATTTATTGGATAATAATTGATTTGTGAGTCTAAAAGACACATGCCCCACCTATTATTCAGGTGCCAATCTTACAAATGGATCTTGTTTGTCCAGACGGAGAGCTACACACAGGCTGAGCAGTTGAATACACATGGATCAGATTGAAAGGCCTAGGCAAGAATGACGATTTCTATCATTTTCCACTTTCAAAATTGGCCCAAAAGTCTAAACCGGATATATTTTAAATCACAATATATCTGTTGAGTTCCCCGTTTCTGCAACAATACAATAGCCCACAGAATGCATTTAAGCATTCAACAAATGAGACTGAAAAAAAATTAGACGGAAGTAATCAGTAAATGCCAGACTAACATTTAGTGTATCTACCGACTTCTACTATTCATGCTTCGAGTCATTTTTTGTTCTTGAAGTGCTGTTGAAGAGAAATCAAAACCAGAAATAGAAAGGCATAGACATAACCTGAATTTTTCAATACAGCACCATCAAACAAAAGGGTAACAAAAGCTGTCATTCAAGGACTCTTCTGTTTGTTAAAGCATACTACATCTTTGAATATACAGTACATTTTAGTGTCAGACTCTTAGTTTGAAAAGCCCCCTTTAAGTAATGTTATACTTGTCTTGTACAGCTAGATCAAGTCTTCATGCAATCACTGTAACAAGCAACTTGCTATGACAAGCCAGATCCTTGCTTCCAGAAAACAGTGCAATAGAGGCTAAAGCAGTGTACAATTATAGGTCTCCATTTCATTTTTATGCAATTACCTTCAGTTCAGCTGTGGGTCCATCTACATTATGTCTTTTATCAATTTAATGTTTGCACAAAGTGTCTAAAGAAATAAAGATTATGCTAGACCAGCATAAAAAAAAAGTGGTTAGCACTTTTTTTTTCTTCTATATTTTGTTGCTGCATGGAACAGTAGTAGGTTGAGAGATTGGAACAAATAAGTGGAGCAAAATAGGCTTTAAAAATATATTAGGTACAACTGATATTATTTATGATTACTGTTAAATTACAATGTAAAAAAAAAAATTAAATTGCAATTAGAGATGGGCAGAGGGTCAAACTTTGTTACTGTCTTTTAAGAGCCTGTGTCCAGTTTCAGATACCCACAAATGTCTGTGTTTTTAACGTGTAGAAATTATCCACTGAAGTGAATTAGAAGGGAAAAATAAGCATATCATAATGAAGAAAGCTCAGGCTATTCAGTGTTAGGCAAAGGCAGCTAGAGATAAAGCCCCACAAGGTGCCATTTTTAAATAGTATCCTGAAGTCGCAACTTTCTTCCTTAATTGGGGAAGCTGGGGCTTGCCTTGACTGTTGCCGTAGAAGACTGGGATCATTCACTCATGTCTGTACTAAAGACAGAGATAGTCCCAATGCTCAAATTAAATTTCTTTTTTTTTTTTAAGTTGGACGATTCAGGTATGGAAGGCTGCTGTAAGGTCTTCCTGGAGCCTTCTCTTCTCCAGGCTGAACAACCCCAACTCTCTCAGCCTGTCTTCATAGGAGAGGTGCTCCAGCCCTCAGATCATCTTTGTGACCCTCCTCTGAACTTGCTCAAACAGGTCCATATCTTTCTTCTGTTGGGGGTCCCAGAGCTGAACACGGTACTCCAGGTGGGGTCTGATAAGAGTGGAGTAGAGCGGGAGGGTCACCTCCCTCAACCTGCTGGTCATGCTGCTTTTGATGTAGCCCAGGTTATGGTTGGCTTTCTGGGCTGCAAGTGCACGTTGCCGGGTCTTGTTGAGCTTCTCCTCAACCAACAGCCCCACATCCTTCTCCTCAGGGCTGCTCTCAATCTATTCTCTGCTCAGCCTGTATTTGTGCTTCGCATTGCCGTGACCCATGTGCAGGACCTTGCCCTTCGCCTTGTTGAACTTCATGAGGTTTGCACGGGCCCACCTCTCAAGCCTGTCAAGGTCCCTCTGGATGGCATCCCTTCCCTCTGATGTGTTGACCGCACCACACAGCTTGGTGTCATCGGCAAACTTGCTGAGGGTGCACTCAATCCCACCGTCCATGTCGCAGACAAAGATGTTAAACAGCGCCGGTCCCAATACCAAGCCTGAGGAATGCCACTCATCACTGGTCTCCACTTGGACATCAAGCCATTGGCTGCAACTCTTCGAGTGCAACCATCCAGCCAATTTCTTATCCACTGCGTGATCCATCTGTCAAATCCATGTCTCTCCAATTTAGAGATAAGGATGTTGTGCGGGACAGTGTCAAATACTTTGCACAAGTCCAGGTAGATGACATCAGTTGCTCTTCCCTTATGTGCCAATGCTGCAACCCCATTGTAGAAGGCCACCAGATTTGTCAGGCATGATTTGCCCTTAGTGAAGCCACGTTGGCTGTCACTAATCATCTCCTTATTTATCATGTACCTTAGCATAGTTTCTAGAAGGATTTGCTCCATGAACTTGCCGGGCACAGAAGTGAGACTGACTAGCCTGTAGTTCCCTGAGTCTTCCTTTTTTCCCTTTTTAAAAATGGAAGTTATGTTTCCCCTTTTCCAGTGAGTGGGAACTTCACCAGACTGCCACAACTTCTCAAATATGACTTAGCAACTTCATCCGCCAGTTCCCTCAGGACCCATGGCTGCATCTCATCAGGTCCCATGGACTTGTGCATCTTCAGGTTCCTTAGATGATCTCAAAACTGATCTTCTACAGTGGGTGGTTCTTCATTCTCCCAGTTCCTGCTTTTGCCTTCTGCAACTTGGGCAGTATGGCTTGAGCACTGGCCGGTGAAGTCTAAGGCAAAAAAGTAACTTGAGTACCTCAGCCTTCTCCATATCCTGGGTAACCCATTTCTTTCCGGAGAGGGCCCACATTTTCCCTAGTCTTTCTTTTATCACCAATGTACCTATAGAAACTTTTCTTGTGGCCCTTGATGTCCCTGGTCAGATTTAATTCTATCAGGGCTTTAGCTTTCTTAACCTGATGCCTGGCTGCTCAGACAATTTCTCTGTATTCCTCCCAGGCTACCTGTCCTTGCTTCCACCCTCTGTAGGCTTCCTTTTTGTGTTTGAGTTTTTCCAGGAGCTCCTTGGTCATCCATGCAGGCCACCTGGCATTTTTGCCTGACTTCCTCTTTGTTGGAATGCATCATTCCTGAGCTTGGAGGAGGTGATCCTTGAATATCAACCAGCTTCCTTGGGCCCCTCTTCCCTCCAGGGCTTTATCCCATGTTATGCTACCAAGCAGATCCCTGAAAAGGCCAAAGTCTGCTCTTCTGAAGTCCAGGCTAGTGAGCTTGCTGTGCATCCTCCTCAGTGTCCTAAGGATCTTGAACTCCACTATTTCATGGTCACTGCAGCCAAGGCTCCCCTTGAGCTTCACATTCCCCACCAGCCCCTCCTTGTTGGTGAGGACAAGGTCCAGCATAGCACCTCTCCTTGTTGGCTCCTCTATCATTTTGAGAAGGAAGTTATCACCAATGCATTCCAGGAACCTCCCGGATTGCTTATGCCCTGCTGCATTGTCCCTCCAACAGGTGTTGGGGTGGTTGAAGTCCCCCATGAGGTCCAGGGCTTATGAATGTGAGACTGCTGCTATCTGTCTATAGAGGGCCTCATCTGGTCTGTCTTCCTGGTTGGGTGGCCTGTATCAGACCCCCACTGGTGACACCTGTCCCTGCCCTCCCTTTAATCCTGACCCATAAGCTCTTGGCTGGCTCCTCATCCATCCCCAGGCAGAGCTGCATGCACTCCAGCTGGTCACTGACATAGAGGGTGACACCCCCTCCTTGTCTCCCCTGCCTGTCCTTCCTAAAGAGCCTGTATCCTTCCATTCCAACACTCCAGTCATAGGAGCCATCCCACCACATCTCCATGATGCCAGTAAGATCATAGCCCTGCAGGCATGTGCAGATCTATAACTCCTGTTTATTCCCCATGCTATGTGTGTTTGCATAGGGGCATTTATTTGGTCCCCCAATGAAGCTGACTTACTGGCTGGAGTGGCTGGAATTCCTTTGTGCTGTTCTTCAGGTGCTCTCCTGCTGACCTGTGATCCTTCTCCAGGCTCTGGGCATCTATTGCAGGCACTGGCATCAAACTGGTAGGAGTGGGATGGATTGAGGTTCCCCTCCCCTGGCGGCTTTAGTTTAAAGCCCTAGGAGGCTGGAGTTTCTTAGCACGCTTTTGAAATTAGCTTTTATACAGTGGCATATAAGGGCTCTGAGTCTGGTTTTGGCAAGGGACAGTGGGAATAAGAGGTGCTCTGTTCTGCTGGACGGGGACTGCGGCAATACGGTTAATGCCACAGAGCTGTCTGGAGGGACTTGCCTCTGAAAGAGAAGGAAGATAACTGATCTATCATCCTCTGTAGGGATCATATACATCTTACAAGCAAAGGAGAAGCTCCACTTGCCGGTGGCATTTGTTCCAAATCCATCCTGGCAGCAGCCCTTGGCCTCACACCCCTGTGGTGAGGAGTCTCAAGGGTTAATGGTAAACTGTGTGGAAAACTCTAGCAGTTTAGGACGTATAACTTTTTAATTTCACCGTGAGGCATCTTCGTATATCAGTGCAGCGAAAGAACCAAAGGAACGCCTGGCTGATCTCCCTGCCATTCGTTATCCCATGCACCGCTGTCGCTACCTGTCTATTTAATATATCACATGCTCATCACTAAAAGAGCTGTGTGCCATGTCCGTTCAGTCCTGAGATGAAGCAGGCAGAGCTACATCAGACCTGATGGATGATAACTTGTAAGTATAAAGGCTTGAACTGAACTCACTTGGTTTGAAAAGTCTCATAGTAAAATGAAACCCAAACCCCAGGTTTCAATGGCCATGTTTCAAAAAAAGAAAAAGTAAAAAGAAAACCAAATGACTTTTTCTTGCCAGTCTAAAGGACATAATTTGTCTGCCAGCAGCAATGGGAGGGGATGCCAGGGGTGTCTCTGCATGGTGTGACACATGCATGGGGCCAGCAGCTTACCTGGATGGTCTTCGCTGTTCAGTGTCACCCCGGGGAGCGCTGGGAGGGGCAGTGAGCTGGTGCAGCAGTCTTGGTGGAAAAATAAAACAACATTGCAGAGGGACACTGTAAATAAATGTGGTTTGGCACATGTATCAACCCCAGCCACTTAGTAACAGTCATTGACTTCAGGAGTTGTTGCTTTGGGGGCAAATAGGAGCAAGCGTGTTTCCTTGCAGGGGGAGGTTACGTGGGATGGTGCACTGTTTCTGTTACTCCCTGTCTCATGTCTTGAAAGGAAGCCACAAGAAAAACAAATTGCTAAGAGAAAAAAGCGAGGATCACTGGCAAACACAGAAGTTCTTGTTTCAGATAGCTACAGAAATTTTGAGAGCTGGGAGGTCTGTGGTGAAATGTGGGGTATCATCCATGCCCAAACACCCCAGAAACCTTAGATGAGGTTCCCAGATCATCAGCAAAAGAGGAGGGAGGAAATTGCACCCCCAAGCTCCAAACTCTACAGCTTAGCCTTCTTGGTGGACAAGATGCCCAAGGTCCCCATGGTGGCAAGCCCAGGTCCCCACATGGGTGCTGAGCTCCTCCACCTCTGCTACGCTTGGCAAGACATCCACTCCCTGGATAGGGCTTGAAGGCTTAAATGTCCCTTCCTTCCCTCTCCCAGGGTCAGGGAGGCAAAGTAGGAGGTGGGGGTGTGGGACTGTCCCTACAGTGAGTGCAGCAGATGAAGCAAACTCCATGGGAACTGATCTCATCCACATAGCAGAGGCCAGAGGGAGAGCAGGCGTCACAGCCAACCCAGAGCAACCTGCTCTAGACTAATATATCATGGGTGTTTTCATAGTTTTGTGCCCCTTGAATTTTGCTGAGCACAGGCATAAGGATACAGGGGATTTAGGGACTGTTTATTTTTGTCGTAGGGAAACAGGAAATAGTACACAAGGTTATAAATATATTTTTGGCTTCATATGACATCATGAACCTGTGCAAGTGTTTCTCTTCTGATTTATGATGGTGGAGTGGTAACTCACAGGAGCTTTGGGTTTACTTTTTTTTGCTGTTGCAGTAACAAAGCTAATGGTGTGATCCCTGGAGGGGGTATTTTATCAATAGTGAATTTTTGACCTCATTGCATACGTTTTAACTTCATGAATTAGTGACCCAGCTGACTGTAAAGCCTTCTATAGGCTTATTATAAATCTATCATAGGACTGGCAAGAAATTTTGGCCCAGATCCTAAACTCTGATAGGCATGTGTTGGTGGACTGCATAGCAAGCACTTCCACTAATATTTCTCACTAATTATACCATATATTAAAAAAAAAAAGAATGAAGCCAATGTTTATATGCAGCTTTAACTGCTTTTGATATAAGAAAACAACACAATCCCTAATAAATTTTCACCTTCAACATTTCTATTCATTATAATTTTTACCATGATGAATGAAGTTAGAACTAGAGAGGGAGGGGGTTCATCTTGAAATCTGTTCAGTGAATGACTGAATTTACTTCCCTTCCCCAACTTGCGTTGAGGAAGGAGGGAACAGATGGACACAGGAAGAGGAGGGAGGCGAGTGCGGAACAAGGGAGATGGGTGAGGAACAGATGGAGTTGGGGGAAAGCGAAGAGGAGAGTCAGCAAGGATGGAAGGAAAGTTTTCCACTTGACCTTGAGTTGAAATGAAGATCTGCATACACCATGGGGCAGCTAGACTTTGGGATACATCCTTTTTTCTCTTTGTGGCACTTGTGCCTCAAAGTCTTGCGGGCCATCCCAGCAGTCCAGTCCATCCCAGGGGATCTGCAGAAGCAGAACCTAGATTTTCTCAAGGGGACGGCTGCTGCAGCAGGGCGTCTGCATCGTGTTCAAGACCCGTAATGGTAATGACAGGGGAGAAATGTGTGCAAACGCAATACCCGAAATGGGTTGGGATGTGGTAAGTCTCCCAGGCCTGCGAGCCAAACCAGAGGTTTGACCTTATGATTTTGAAGAGGTATCCTACCCCTGTTTGTTGTTAGGATCTGATGGCCAAAATACTGAAAGTGATTTATGATTTTACCTGCTTAAAGCAAGATATTCGAGATGGTCTGATTTTCAGAACATGCTGAGCATCTGCACTCTGAGGTGTATTCAGTTACATAGCCCAAATCACTAGTAAGTCCTGGAAAATCTTGATTATATTCTTAATTCTATTAAATTGCCTGCATTGGTTCTGGCTTTGCTAGCTGAAGAATGGAAGAGGTGAAAGTTAAATATTGGCCATGTGTGTCATTCCCTTTGAAGAAAATGGGAGCCACGTGCACTCACCTAGCAGCAAAGCTTGGCCCCAACTATGATTTCACAGCTGGGCCCTAACTTCAGGAATGCCAAAGCACTAAATGACTCAACTGGAGTAATCTGATCAATGCTGTATTTTCGCTGTGGATTTAAATTGCTCACACAGCAAGAGCAGAGTTAGTTTTCTTCTCTCTCAAAATCACTTTGCTCTGCAGATTTGATAGCATAAATATGAAGTTTTGCTCTCATCACACAAATAAGTGAAATGGCAGAAAATGTGTGTCAAATAAAATGCACAACATTACGTCCTTTTTACTTTTTGGAGGCTGTTTAAGAAAATGGCTTCATTAATTTCGACTGAATAAAAGGTTCCTTTAAGGGATTTCAATAGGTGACATGAAAAATTTTAATACAAATGATCAAGACAATGGAGGTTAAAACTGTTTTGAAAATATGTTTCTTTTATAGATCTCAGCTGTTGGAAGAGTTACAGAATAAATATACGGTAGTGCTGACATTCAGTGCTGTTTCATCTTAGCAAAAGATTTTTTAATAAAGAAAATTCTTTTCAAGGAATGCTTTCTGCAGCCAGTCTTCTAAAAGAGGTTTCCCCCCCTCCTAGTTTAATAAAATTAAAGTAATTTATGTCATATTGATATGTCGATATGTTTTTCAATAAACTTTTTCACAGAGATTTTTTTAAAATTCTCTTCACTTTCAAAATTATAATTATATGTCTTCCTCCCACTTTGAAAATGGCACAAGGTGCTCATTTGCAGAGCTCTACTGTTCAAATCTTCACTGAGAATAGAAATGTCATGACTCAGTTAACAATGCTTTATTATTCACATTGATCTTTTTTTATAGTGTTCTTTATCTCAAAAACATTGTAAATCAGATATCTTCCTCCCACTCTTTTGTTCATTTGCAAATTTTTATTATTCTAGTTTAAAAAAGCAATGGAGTGTCAAGAGTCAGTGTATATTGTTTATGTTCTTTTTTGCTTTAAAATTACTTTTAACTATAAAAAGTAAGATGTACAGCAGGAAAAAAAAAGCTGGATTTAAGGATGCTCAAAAAAGAATCAAAGGGATCAGTGTGTGTTTTGTGTTGTTCGCTTACACTTTAGAGTTGTAATGGACTTTGCAAAAAGGGGGACCAAACACTTTATGAAATGTTTTTATGTGCTAATTCAAAAGCCCCAATTGCATCTGACAACATCATCCACGTTAGACACCAGACATAATTCATGCTCTCAACAAACACAATAGCAAAATTCACATCTGCTTTTGTAGCGTGTTCACTGGATGGTTTACAGGTGCCTGCACAGAGACCTGCACTCTCCATCGCTCTGTGTCAAGAGCTTGGCGCCAGGTCCTCAGGAGCCTTTGGCTGATAAGCACCGAGATAAATCACCAGATTTTCACAGGAACTTCACAGCTTTGGTATCAAGTGCTAACTGCAGCAGAAACATAACATCAGCTGGTCAACAGGCACCGCAGTCACTGAAACCCATGGGCCAGGGTGCGGGATATGGCCATGCATCCTCTGGGAGAGCTGTGCCGGAGCCCCCAAGGTTTGTTCCTAGATTGGATCTTCCAGATTTTGCTTCAGCCACTGTTTTCTTTCCTACCAAGTTTTTCTTTAGGTCTCTATTTATGTCCTGGCTGTTGCGACTGTATGAAATGACCTCTATGAAATAAATCCATTGTAGTAATGGGGGTTAGTCCAGAGAGCAGCAGGACCTCTTGGCATTTCGCATACTGCTTGCTGAGAAGTTGTGGGGTTTTTTTTTTCTTTTCCCTGTTTTGAATTAATTTCCTCCAGTTTGTGATCAGGGCATCCTGGCCCCCTGTTGTTACTCCAGCAGCTCTTGAGAGAGATCATCCTCTCTGGGAGTCTCTGAGGAGTGGCAATTTCTGAAGTTGAATTTAAGCCCCAGGTTGGGCTTTTGGATCTTGTAGGTGGTGTGGTGGCTCTATCAGATAAAACAGCCATGAAAAGATTTGGTAAAGAAAAATAAAGTCGTCTTTCTATATTCTTTTGTTTCTCTCTTTCTGTTTCAAGGCTGCACTCTCCTGACATTTTGCTAAAAGGGATAATTAAACCAACTCAGAGCAAGTAAGTCTCAAACTGAACCTGAGCTGAAACCACAGAGCTCTGTCCTTGCCCCTCCGAGGGGAGGGCTAAGAATCTATTTGTTTTTATTAATGTCAGCAGGTCACCCCAGCCACCTCAGGGCCATGCCAGTCCCTGTCCCCTCCCTGGGCTTGGGAGGCACAGCCCCATGCAGAGCCCCTGAGGCCACCCCGCTGATGGGGCTGCATGCAGGTGCTGGGGCAGGTCCATCCCAGCGCTCACGGGCAGCTGCTTGTTGTATTGCAGGGATAACTAAAATGCTCAAATTCTCTTTAGTCTTCGCTGCAGTCTGAAGCTGGATTTTTTGATGCATTATCTTATCTGAATTGATCATGTTGTTTTCAAACTAAAGAAAACTCAAACCTTATTGTTATTATTATAGTCTTTGTCTTGACAACACTGCTGCATTAATTCAGTCTTCCTTCCTCCTTCTCACGGTTAATTACTCACCCCATCAATGAGGTGAAGACTGTCTGCCAATATGATCAAGTTTCAGAAAGAAAATCCTAACCAGAATGGAGCAGCCAGAAGTGGACAGGGCTGTATTTAATACGCTGGCACAGTAACTAAAGGTACGTCTCACCCATGGACATGCTTGTGCAATTGCTCACTCTGTTTAGTTTGGGAAATTTATAGATAATGTGAAACAGAAAACACAGAGTTTATTACAAAGGAATTTTTTTCCACCTAAGACTCTGTGTCATTAAATTTGGAAAGCACTTAACATTCTCAGTTTTATTTTTGGTAAGCACTACCTATTGAAAAATGAAAATATTAGAGAGATCTCTAGGCAGAATTTGTGAACTTTCCAATGAATAGACAGCACAGTGTCTTCGTTTCATGTCCTAAGGTCTTTGTCAACTGTCCCACATTCTGTATGACACTGAAATTATGTTCCAAGAGTTTATTCCCAAAGCAGGTATTACACATGATTATGGTCACAAAGATATCCTTGCACGGCATTAATGCTGGAGGAGCTCTGAGGCTGTCAGCCTTTTGATTTGGTGGGGGGAAACACCATCAAAACCACGTATGTTCTTAAAATATATCCAAACAGCTTAAATGCCATCAAACAGAGCTGCAAATCATACAAGATGCAACATCTCTCATAGATGGTCCTTAAAGCTCTACTCATGGTAAATTGGCGTGTGATAATATATAGCTACAAAAAAACCCATGTCTTCTAAGAAGTTTTAAAAGGTTTTCTTTGATTTTAATCCAATGATGAATGGCAATCTGTGAGAGTCTTATGTCTTCTAGAGACTTTCCTAGCAAACACTTCAATTTTTTTCTCTCTCATCTGTGTGCCATACTGGAACACAACTGGGAGCTGGACTTGTCCACCATAGCAAACATCATTAATCTTATTACCATCTCAGCACCTCCCTGGGTGCTGCTGAGCAGCCTTTGCCAGACCGTGCTGGAAAACCATTTATTTCTCTCTGCAAAGGCCTGATCCAGTATCAGCAGATGTATATGGAAAGACTTCCAGGGAGCTCAACAGATCAGGCTCTTAAAGAACCTCCAATATGGTAGCCTTCTCGGGGTTTCTTTGCTCTTTTCCTCAGAAAGAGTTGTTGGAGACAAAGCACTTAGCAGTATCTGAAGCAGAAGATGTATCATGCTATACATCTTTTCACAAAACATTTTTTTCCTGGGGTACACCGAAGATACAGAACATCTATTCTGGGGGCACACAGCTGACATCCACTCTTTCTTAATTATGTAATAAGTACTTTTAGGACAGTGTACTCTTGCCTGCTCTGGCAAAGGCAAACATGCTAACTGTTCTGCTCGCAGTATTAAATACACTTTTCTCACTGTGCAGTGGAAGGATGTGTTTAAACTCGCAGTCTATCACTATTCCTGGATAGTGTAGGAGAGTCCAGGAACACTCAAGATGTCTTTTCCTGTGTATATTAACTTGTTCAGAACAAAATAGTGTTCTTAGAAAACACGAATCCTATGGCAGAAGAAAGTTTCCTTCATGACTGTGCTACAAAGGTTTCCAAACAGCTGCTTGTTCATTTGGGTGCATGAAATACTGGGTTCAGCCTGCTCATAAGCACAAACACATAATTTCTTCTCGTCGTGGCACCTTCACTGTGGTCATTTCTGCCTGGCTTTGTAATGTTGGCAAGTGCAGTACTAGCACAATATCTTCATTGTATGAGCTTTCAGAGGAGAGCTGCAGGGTTCCTGCAATCTCGGTGAAATGCCAGCCTCTCCCCAATGCCAGCTGTTTGTCCTGCTTTGCAAGGAACTGCACTCCCAAGGAGTTTTGCTAGTGTCCGATGTGAGCATTGAACACCAGAGGTTTCAGGTGTTGTCAGATGGTCGGTCAGCATGTTCCCACCTGTCTGTGGACCACATGCAAGGATCGAAGGGTTAGTTGGGTGACCTTCGGCGTACTGAGCTCGCCAAAGCCCCAGGAGCAGCACCCCTTGTCCATCGCCCTCAGGGCTGCCCGGGCATTGGGGGCGGGTGAGAGCTCAACCCTCTCCCCAACACTTCCTCACATCAAAACTTTCACTGAAGCTTTTGCTCAAGGCTCAGGTGAACAACCCATTCCAAGCAAGGAGGTCACAGCCCAGGCCCTGAGAGGAAAAAGTGGGTGTCAATGAAATGGAACAGGTGGCACTTTTAACACTGAGATTAGGCAAAATCTAACCCCCATTAATCCCTCAGAGCAGGGCCTTTGGTTTGTTCTTTTTTCAATCTATTTTGTATTCAAAGCAAGTACATTTTTTCTGTCACTATACCGCCATTGTTAACAACTATAAATGTATTAAAAACACAGGGGCATTTTAGTATGTGTATTGTGCATAAGAAATATTGTTACATGACAAGCTCCAATTGGCAAGTGAAAAGAGGTTTTATTGAAGGAAATAGCAGTAGCAAACAGTGAACTATGCAGAATAATGGTAATTGTTCCTTTAACATTGGCAGCGCACGTTCACTTAATATGACTGCTCCTCTGTCTCTGCCTCATCCAGACCCAGAGGACCTGTTAGACAAGCAGGCAGCCACCTCTCTCTGGGATCAAGCTGTCAATGCAAACTTGCTTTCTTTCTATTTCTCGGAGCTAAGCTATACCCCCAGAGTTCCTGAAGCTTTTCCTGAGTGAAAGCTTTAAAAAAGCTCCACTCTAAATTACATCACACGAGCTGTTCTCTTCAGACTGACAGAACAAAAGCGGGGAGGGGGGGGAAATGCCAAAAGTACCATCTGAATGACTTCTGAGTTGCACAGAATGATTTACCTCCTCATGCTTTATCAGAGCAGACTAACATCGTCTTGACCTTGCCTACCAAACCCCAGCAGTGTCCTCTAACTAGCAGAGAAAGTTTGCATCGTGTGCATTCGCCATACAAATAAATGCAGAGCCGTTGGGTGCAGGCTTTTTTTGCCTGCAACAACAGGGTCTTGGGTACCCCATTAAGAAAGGTCCTAACAGGGCATGGTGCTTTCTAAACTTTTTTACATGACGTGGTCTCTAACACAGCCAGCTCATTGTTACTGGAAGAGCCCAGCCTGCAGGTGCTGCACAGCCTGGTATGTCACCCTCTAATCAGTGACCCCCCCCAATTAATGGCCATGGTGAGGACTGTGGAGGACCACAGCCACAATCTGAGAGGTCTCTCAGGTTGGCTCCAGCTGGGACTCTCCAATTAAAGGTCATCATCAGAAGTACAGGAAGCAGATAAGCACTACCCACTTCTGCTGTGGCTGAGTAGGAAGCAGATAAATTGGCGTTTCTCCCCCTTCTGAAGGCTTTCAGGTGGTACCAATTAGTTTGAGAACCCTCACTCAGGAAAACATCCTCAGCTGGGAAGGAAGAGTGCCATAGGCCTTCCTCCATCTTCAGCAGATAAATAAAGGTAGGAGGAAGAGGGTAATATCATGGCTGTTCTCTAGGTAAGGTGCAGAATCAGCAGCTCTTGTAAGGTGGCTAGGTGTCAGTTTGGGGGTTGCATGATCCCAGAGTAATCCACTGAGATCCTGCAAATTGAAACAAGCAGGTTTTGTGTGGCTCATAGACTCATTTTGGGGTTCTTACTCAACTTTCATAAGAAAATGGTTGTGAGGTTAAGAGCTTGTTATCTCATACTCAAAAGCTTGTAGGCTTAGCCCACTGCACAGCACTTCTCTGCTTGTTCTGCTGTTTTGAGTAAACCTTAAAATGTTTAAGTCACTAATATAAATAATAGTCTCATTTTAAAGATGGGTTGAAATCTGAAACAGATGAGTCAGTATTAAGGTAAAAATTGTTGCTCACATTCCCCATGGGATTAGAATAATTGGGCTTGTTTTCTTGCATGAAAGGGGTCACTTCAGTAGTCGCAAAGATGCAGTGCTATGCTCTATGTACTGTGGGGAGAAGGAACTGAGAAGGTGCAGGGACTTACCTGAGTCTCCAAGGGGCTGTAGGATGGGGCTGTCCAGTTCTGGAAAACAAGAATGGGAGAGGAAGGCTTCACTAAGCAGGAAAAGCTCCTCAGCTGGTGAGGTGGCTTTGTTATCCCACATAGGCACCAGAATTTTGTAAAAAAAGCAAAACTGTATTGCTATCAGAGGAAAGAGATAAGTCAAGCTACTAGGGCTGAAGACTTAGTCCCATAATTGACTTCACAAGTATGGAAAAAACAGCTTTTAATAGAATCTGGGAGATACTTCTTCCCTTTAAGGATCCAGTGTCTTCTGGCTTCTCACTGAGATGATTTTTTTTCTGCCCCCCCAGGGGACACAGACAGTTTTCATATGGTCAACACAACTTGTCTTACCCAGAGGAGCAGAGACTCCCTGAGGATCCTGACTCACTAATGCAGCCTCAGTTCATCCATGAGTTTCTGAGTGAGTAAAGTTTGGTTTTTACTGTCTTTTTGGTGGCTCATATCTGAGTTGTCTTCACGCACTTGATCAGTGAAATGGCTCTGCCTTGATCTTGCCTGTTAAAGCTGATGGAAATGTTTGGCTTCAGGGCATACTATATCGGGTGTTGTATCTGCTTCCTACGCCAAATCGTAAAAATCTTAATTAGGCAAAATCTTCATTAAAATAATTGCAACCGAGGAAAACAGTGGTAATGAACCTGAATACAGACCTCATCACTGTATGCTTTAACACATCCCTGTTCCTACCAATGGTACATATGAAGATGCTGGACTTTCAGTTTTTGAAGCTAGCAGAATAAGTTATTAAACATAACCACTGTGACACATGCAGTCTAGTTTTCTGAATCATGGGTTTACGATACGGTGGAGGTTCAAGTTTAGCTCACCCATCTTTATTTTTCTGCTTCAGCATGGCAATGCTTCCTATGCTTTTAGGTATATCAGGGCTTTGCAGTGCCTTTCACCACCGTGGTATCTGACTGTCTCAAAATCAATAATGATGGCAAAGCAGAAAAATTCATGGTGTTTGTAGTGCTATGCATTTCTCCTCTGCTTGGAGGGGAAGATGTAGTTCTTATCTAAATGACTGAATACTTGGGTGACATTGTGAGCCCACTGGATGTGGGATTTTGTGCCGCACAGGGGTCACTCAAAGAAATAATGCTCTGCAGTTTTTCTGGTAAATCTGGATCTGAATGCAAATTATGAAAAATACTAGCCTACCTTGTAAATCTCAAGTTGTGCTTGTAATAGTGGCAATCAGAAGCTTGCTTGCTTATAAAATGAGGAAAATATGATCTGGAAATAGCTTTCAGACAACAGACAGGGTGCCATGGTCCTATTTCTGGGCTCTTCATTCAAGCATAGCTGGCCTTTCAGGAGGACAGCAGCAAAGTTCCTCATGGCATGGGGACAAGAGTGCTTGTAGGCGAAGGCTTGTGAGACTCTGACACTGTGCCACAAGCAAGACCTGGAGTCCCTGGGGCACTATGTGGCTGAGAAGAGATTAATTTGTTTATGCCACCATACAGACCACACTACCTTCCCACTCCTACCCTGCAGTGATTCACATCCTGTATTGCTCTGCCTGGTTTGCTGCTAGCTACATGTTTTGGGGACGTACATAGTGAATTAGTTGTTCTCATCTGGACCAAGGTCCAGAAAGTTTACTTAAAAATCTGTAGATAACTTTCCTCTCTCTTCTTGAAGTATGTGTAAGCCAAGCTTTATGCTCTCTTTGAACTTTACTAAAAAGAGAACAGAAATATATGCCTTTTTCTGTGCATTTATTTCAAGCCATGGTTATTTTGGGAAGTGTGATTTGTTTATGTCTTTCCATAACAAATGACAATGGTTAAAGTTGCATCTCTGCCAACCTTTCTAAGTGGTTTCAAGTAGTTTACTTAAAGAGGGATTATTTCATCTGCCACAGCACATGAGGCAGCTCTGAGGTAGTGTCTAGCTTGCACAGAACACGACCACTGAACATTAGCTTAAGGCAGGAAATTTAAGGTCCAATAGACAGTAGGATCACAAGAGCATAGAGAGATAGTTTGCAAGTGTGCTGTACCTGAAGAAAAAAGAAATTGCTTGACTTTTCCTTTCCTGATGGTGCAAGAAAGACTGGGAAAGGCTAGCAACATCAACTGCCCATTGGAGGTGGTGACTGCTTAAATCCTGGCTGCCCTCAATGAGTGTTTGCACGAACCATTTAATTCTTGTGTGCCTCAAATAATCTCCTACAAAGCGGGCACATGTATAGTTCCTAATCATATATGATTGTTTGGGTGCTGAAGTCATGTCTGTAAGTTAATATATGCTCTGTAAACACCATTGTCAGTGTCTTGTGGTTGCCTTGTTCAGCTTCAGAAAGACTCTTAAATTTTTATGCAGCAAACTTCTACAGCTATTGCAGCTTATGGTCACTAGTTAGCTACAGCAGGAGGGTCAAACTTTGGAAACTAGTTTCTTTCCAGCCTGTAGTCTTCCTCCCCCTTCAAGTCTGTTTTCTACTCTTGCCAGTACCCTGCCTTATGTTGAAAGGCATTAGTAATACCAAATAAAGCTAAAGAAGCTTGTTATAACAACTAAGTTGTTTCCTTTTTAATCAGAGCACATGCTTATGCCAGGTTTGGCATGAAGAATCTGTGTATGTGTCTGGTTTAGGGCACAGTAAGCTGATCATTTGTTAGAAGACTAGTGCATTACATACAAGTTTGCTTTTAGTTGTACAATTTACTGTGAGGTTGGTATGAGCGTTGGTAATGTAATTTTTGCTTTGTTGGAGGTGGTGGAAATACAAAGAATGGGAAATAAAAGGTTATTGCCATGTGTGCTGGATTGTAGTTTGGTAGCTGCAGCAGCAGTTGTCTTGTAGTTAAGTGGCCATCAAAACTTTTCTTGGGGTGGCAATAAATTAAAAAAAAATCTTCAGAAAATATATCAGTTTTCAAAGAGTAAAGAAAGATGCAGCAATTATTGTGACACAGGTTTGAAGTCTGTTTCTGATTATCCTTTTGGCTGGAGGGTTGGGGTTTCTAATTGTAAGGTTAAGGAATCCTTTTTATCTATCTCTTGCCTCCTAATCCTATGCTAGACAGTATTGTTTTCTGTGCCTTTTGTCTTCTGGGGAAGGAGACAATCTCTGGCTCATGTGAACATCTTGTTAAAGTCTGCTGAGGATTAGGGGGTGTGACAGTTTTCTTGCTGAGCCTTTTTATTGGGGATTTTTATGCCTGTTTTTCTGGGAGGTCTTTGAAATGTCTTTTATGTAGCAATCATTTCACTCTTTCTTTGTTGTCTCAAATGTTGAGGCTGTATTCTTCTCATCTGTTCCTGTTTATATTCCATACTAGCTGGTCATAACAGTTTAGCTTGAAACTATCATCACACCGTGTGCTTCTGAATCACAGGAGTGTTGCTAACTGCTCTAGGACAATTGCAAATTTGAGCTTTATTTTAGGGCATCTAAAGCTTTAGCATGGTTGTTTGGTATGAAATACTGTTGAAGAGGTTCCAGATGAAAAACAAGAATCTAGGAGTTGGACATACAAGTGTACACAGCCAGGTATAGGCATTTAAAAATGCTCCTGCTATGAGATAGGTCCCCTACCTGTAGCTGGTATGACAAGTATTCAGTCTGGCCTAAACCCCTACAATAATCAATGGAAGACACAAGCCCATCCTGCTGGCAAGTCATCCCATCTTGACAGAGGAGTTTAAGCCAGGAAAAAATTGGTCTTTGGAAGATTTGTTTTGTCCATGTTCTCACTCCACCCCCCTGCAGCTGGCTACAGACAAAATACAGATAATTACCCAGCCCAGAAACCAAACTTCTAGGTGACTAAAGTTGGATAATACAAAGACTAATCCTGGCCAAAGAAATGAAAGAACTTAGGTTTTCACAAGAAATTTGGAAAACTTTGGTAATTTCACATTTCTGTTTCAGAAAGCTATGGGGTTGGTCAATGTACTTAAGTACAGGTAAAACACAAGATTTTGTTTCCTAAAACTTTTATTAAATCAATGTTTCTACATCTTGAGTGGCTATCTTAAGACACATGGATTTCTCTATCTTTTTTTTATTGAGATGGTAAGCACATTATTGCTTATTTCTGACACTATGTAAGCTAAGAAATCTGGGGAGATTCCAGATTCAGTGTTAAGCAAGAAGCCAGGGTTATGTAGTCTTGCTGGTAATGAAGGTATAAGAGGTGGGTTTCTGAGACATTCATATGGAAAAATTGGTTGCATCACCTTCCCCTTTGAGAAGATTGAGGTAAAAAATATGTTTTCATGAAGTCATTACCAAAACTGAGTGACTAATGTGCACACGATACTGTTTCAATTTTTTAATGTAGCTAAACTTATTTATTTTGCTAAACAGTGTATTGTATCTTTACAGAGGAAGAAGCTACCTGCTTAGGTGTTTATCTTTTGCTCCAATAAATAGCTTCCTAAAAGCTTTTTTTTCCTCTCCCTATCAAAAATTTGCCCCGTGTAACAGAGCATTTCCACCTGCTTTTGCAGCCTTTCTAGCCTAATTTTTAGTGTCTAAAGCCATATATAATATAATCCCATTTCACACTTAACCACAAAACCCACTCTTCCAGATATGACCTCAGTTTATTTTATATCCCACGTCTTTTTCTTAAAGTATTTTATACATAGCATAATATGCAATGATACGGCACTGATGTTTATCAAAATTGTTTCACACTGTACTTACTTCTATTCCCGTCTTTTGGATCAAGTACAATACAGCTGTAGATTAATACCACCTTTTAAAATAGGTTTAATGTGTTTATTTTCTTACCACATTCACTCCATCCACTAACTTGTTATATGGATTGTATTCAATGGGAATCTTGTGGGACTATCAAAGGGCATTTATTTTCTATTGAAATAACAATTAAGATAACACGCAAACTAATATAGTAATCAAATAAACCTGACAAATAACAAAAACTTTTTTAAAGCTGCAGAGGCATGCTAACAAATCTATTTGATCAATATATGGGATGTGAAAAAAGAGGAGACAAGATTGACTGATGAATAAAATGGAACTGACACAAATAGGCTGACAGCCAGTCGCAAGTCTCTTTAGGGCAAATGCAATTAACTTAGAATAATAGACTCAAATTTGATGGTTAGAAATGCATTTTTATTAACAATCACAGCCTGAATCATTATGCACTCTTATGAATAAAATTGTAGTTATACTGAAAGTCTGTGTATACATGTATGCATGTACATACAAAAAAGGCTTGTTGGAGGAGAGCTTTATTTTTGTGACAGAATAGATGTATGAGATTTAAAATATAAAGCATACACAAGTAAAAATCTAAATATTCAAACCAGTGATATAGAAATCACATATGCAGTATGCTAGTATTAATGATAAAGGTAATAAGCATCGGTCCCAGGACTGCTTGTTCTTTTGGGATGTGAAATTGCAATCAGGGATTTACAGATTTCATTCTGAGGCAGAGAAGTCATTACTAGAAACATAAGCTCATTCTCTTTACTTTAATAGCTATTTTAAATCATTCATTTAGAAAATACATTAACTATTTACTGTATTGGCAGTACATTTCTATTGGCATTCCATTTTCATGCTTTTTTATAATCCTTTTTAACAAATTATTTTATTAAAAGAAGATTAGAATTAGCAAAAGGATCCTACCAATTTTTGAAAATGCTACTCTTGAAGAAGGATATTTCCCATTATTAACAGGTATGCGGTATTAAAACTTTAAAGGGAGGGAAGATATTCAATTGCTAATGTGTCCTTTTTCTTTTGACCTTCATTGCAGAGGCTGATTGCTATTTGTAAATTACTTTCAAAATTATTAATCTCATTTAATTTCTGAATAAATACATAATCTTCTTTCTTCCCAAAAAAATCCTTGGGATTTAGATATGAAAAGAGCTGCCTATAGGATATGTTATGGTGCAGATGTCTCTTATTTGTGGGAAAAGATAAAATATTCCACTTAATGCAGGGAAACTCTGTATGGTATTAGCAAAGTATAATATGAATAGGAAACCATGATACCTGCAACGCTTGGTGCTTAAATATCTTGAGAAAAAAGGTGTGATGGTAGAAAGTAAAACTGCACTGGAAATTATTTAAATCCAGTGGTGGACCACTGGCTGGGCAGGGACAGGATAGTGGCAAAACACGATGATCTGTAGTTGCCTACAGGATGAAGAAGCTGGCGTAAAACATCATCGTGGTTCTCAGACAGTTTCTGGAGTTGCTGAGCTGGATCTGAGAAGCAACCACACTTGGTTTTCTCCACTTCACAGGGGGTTTTAGTCCTCCCTGTTTCTCAGAAGTGAGATGTGCATGGATTTACTGGGAAGGCCTAGTGTCTGGTAAGGGAGAGGCCTGTGGAAACCATTGAGAACAGGGACAGCATGTGGCTGGGTAACAGATTTTTCTGGTAAACACGTTGTGCCTGGGGAATTTGTAGGCTGCCATGTTGGCTTTCTGCCTCTAATTAGCCTTAAAGTCATTGCCACGAGGGAAAAAACTTCTTGGGAACTCCAATGGTTGCTGGAGACTTTCCAGCCGTTTTTTCTCCTCTCATAATCTATTCTAGATACTCAGAGCAGCCCACCACAACATTTCCTGAGCTGGCTTCTTGAATAGCTGGTATTGCCTATTCTTAGATAAGATGGATGGATCATATGTAGTTCTAGCACCACCAAACCTGGTGTGTGCCTAAAAAGGGAATAATACTGTCGGGTCTGGCATAGTTGTTTTACTTTGACACAGAAATTGTTGTAACATGCTCAGAGATTTGGACTGCTAAAGATTTCTCACAGAACTGCATTTGGTGTAGAGGGAGTCTGAGTAGTCAAATTTATGTTGTCTATTCAATTTCTCCTTACTGTCTCTGTAGATGTGTCACTGGAGACTGATGGAAGAAAAGTTACTTCTTGAATATGATGCCAGAAAAAGAATATGTGCTGGTTTATGACCACAGTTACTTAATATTTTAAATGAGAAACAGGTCTTAAAATAACTTGTATGAAGGTTTTAGTAGGTAAACAGACTAAGGAAGAAAGACTGGATGATCTGCTGATTTAAACAGGGCAGCTTCTTTGTAGTCAATGCACAACCAGTATAGGGGACTGGGGCTGTGGGCTCAGTTCTTCCATCTTGTTGGTTTTAGGCTAGTGAAATATTAGTGAACTCCACACAATGTTTCCCGATGTATGGTGATGTAAGAGAAAGAAGGCTCAGGCCCTGCATGATGATAAACTAATTCTCCACTGATGTAATCATCCAACCAGAACAAGAATGACTCATTCCATCCATAAATAACTTGGGGCCTGCTTTTGATCACATTTAAACTCGTTCACACCAACCTCATCTCATTTGCTTGAATGGGCTTACTCCTGAGTTAGGATGATACATGTAAGAGAAAATCCAGGCCCTTAAAAATCAAATCATAATTAGTTTCTCTTAATAGCTGCTCTATTAAAAAAAGTGAGATCTTTTAAAAAAAATATTAGAAAGCAAAAGAAGATGCTTTTAAGTGCATTAGTTTTTTTCATAACCCAGCAGTGGTAGACTTGGTGATGTATCACACGTACAATATGTTTCTATTGGCATTCAGGCTCCATATTTTTATACTCCCTTTTCAGAAGTTATTTCATTAAAAGAAGATTAGAAATAACAAAATGTAACTACCAGGTTTTGAAAATACTTATCCTGAGAATGATATTTCTCCCCAGCACCTGTCATTTTTGTTCTACTCCATCTTAAACCTGTTCAAATTCAGAACTCCGATTCCACAATTTCATGCTCTCAAAATATTAAAAGATTCCATTCCCCATCGGTCCACGCTTTCCTCAGTTTTTATCTGCTACAGATATGGTTTGGCCAAGATGTTCTTGATGAAACAAAAATACTTTCGCTTCACTTTCTGTTCACCTCATTCTCAAGCAGGTGCCAGGCAATCTGCAGTAGCTGTTCTGCTACCTGAGAAGCATTCATATATAGAAACACCAGGCCAGCCTCCGTTGTCACGGCATGGAAAGCCAAAAATAGATGACATGGGAACATATTTCTTCCCCTGAAGATTTCTGCAGCTACGTGAAGTCTTCAGATAAGCAGGTTTCAGTGTTAAGAGAGAAAAGAATGTTGGAATGAAGAATCTAGACTATATATTTGTAATATAAAAATAATCTCTATAATATATGTATGTTTGATTAGATAGGGATAGACAGACATATTTGAATATTCCTCCTCCCACCAGTGATGGGGGTTCTGCCAGCAACTGGTCCTCCATGTCAGGTGTATGTTGTTTCCTCCTATTAGCATGGTTGGAAAGCCACAAAAAGTAAATTGCTTACAAAAGCTGTGTTTGTAACTTATTTAATTGTGCAGCATTGGTTTGTTGTGTGATTCAAGACTATGTTAAAGG
Source organism: Pelecanus crispus (assembly GCF_030463565.1). NCBI lineage: Eukaryota > Metazoa > Chordata > Aves > Pelecaniformes > Pelecanidae > Pelecanus > Pelecanus crispus. Next base: position 45,851,172 of record NC_134649.1, read on the forward strand.
CCAAGTTGCACCTAGACATCATGTTGTGTTAGTGCCACCAGCATGGGGGAAGATGGTGTATTTTTAAAGCTGAGGAACAGTGCCAAAAGGGATCACAGATGATGCATCCGGAAAGGACCTCCTAGTTCAGCTAGTCCCAGCCTGCATGACATGAAAGTCTCTGTAGGCTAATCCCTTAGGTGTTTTCCCTCTCATTTCTTCATTCATCAAGTGACAGTGCCTGAAACACTTCCTGAGGCAGAGCATTGACTAATCTTCCTTGCTTGGAAGATATTTCCCTACCATCCAAGCTACATTTTTTTTAAATCTTCCCAAATAAACATGAGGACAAGTATCCCACTGTGGAAGCAGAAAGACATGTAATGGGGTAAGTAATTCCAAGTGGAGTAAAGCAGTCAGCTCTACAGGTTCTTCAAAACTTGATTTTTCTGGAATAATTTGATGTTTCCTCCCTGGTCTTGGTGGTGCTGCTTATTTATGCTTTTCTTCACAGTAAAGGGTCACAATTTGTTCTTTCACGTGGGGTTTTTTTAAATTAAATTCCTGTTAAAGATGCCAAGGCCATTGCCACTTCAGTTAGGTCCTAAATTGGCTGAGGTCTGATAGGTATTTTGTGTCTAATAGGCAGTGTCAATGATAACAAAACAAGGGACTGATTCTCCTTTAGCTTTTATGATAGTGCTAATAAAGTTCTCTGGCTACCAGACAACATCCAATAGGCCCTATACTGCAGTGCAAAATTATGGTTAAAACTGAGCTGGTGGTTATTGTCCAGTAAACGTTCAACATATTTTAGTAGTGCATTGGTAGCAAGTTAACTGTAGTGACTGGTGATCTCTGCCATGGCCAGAAATCTGTCAAAGTAGAAGCTCAGTGCAGATACAGTTGAAATATTCCCGTCCCTGACAATTTGAGATCTATGTAGGTAGCTGAATTGTGATGATTTTACAGATGATAAACTGAGGTGTGGATACAGGTTATTTTTCTTTTTTTTTTCCTGAAGAACACAAAGACAGCCTAGGAATAGCCAGGTACCAAACTTCATTCATTTGAGTGTTAAATGGATAGCAAAAAGTATATTTTTCTCCAGTTTTAAATGGTCTGAGTTATACCTTTTATCCTCTGTATTTCTTAAAAATCATTGCTTCATTTCCTTCTGTGATCAGGGAGAGGACTACAGTGATTCACTTTCTAGGTGGCTTTCCAGCTGTATATAGTGTATCTTTTTAATTCTGTTAGGTTCAGTTTGAATTGTTCATAGAAGAACACTTATGTAATTTCAGTGAAACTTCTAATGTTCTCCCAAGAGAAGGTGAATTTGTGAGGGTTGCCATTATGTTTCTCTTAAAACAATCTCTCCCAAAATATGAAGGAAGGAAAACCACAAAATTGCACTAAAATGGTAAAAAGCACCTATATAAAACATTGCTTTCTTGTGAAACTAAGCAGAAGGACTGTAACTCCCTTGAAATTCAGGGTAGTCTATAGAGGTTCGTGATTTTGGGGAACAGGCTAGTCAGTACAATTATCCCGTCTGACTGGAGCTCATAGAACTGTCCTCAGTAATTTTTCCTTCAGAAGGATTTATTCCTCGCTGCATTCATGAATGCAGTCAAACCCCACCGCATAGCACCAGAGGCCCCCGTCTTTAAAGCTAGGTGCTGCTCCCTGAGAGCCAAAGGGAGTTTTGCCATTGACTTTGATGAAAGTAGGAACAAGCCCTTTATTTGCAACTTAAAGCAAGTAGGTTAGAATTATGAAGAATGATTATTTAAAATAGCAATGATGTAATATCAGTGTCAATTCCATTATTTTAACAGATGTAAATTTGCTCTGCTCTTGAACTCTGGTGAATTTTAATGGCAATATTAAAGAGATACTATTAAGACTACTTAAAAGAACTATTTGTAAAAAGTGTCTCCAGTTAGGGGGGAAAAAAGTTTAAATTGCTTTTTTATTCAGTCTGCACAATTATTTATTTGAATGGTTTTGTATATTATAAATTAATATGTATTAGAAGTTGAAAAGATCACACGATAATTCCAGTAGTCATTGGGTATGGGAGAGCTTGCACTATTTAGACAAAGCAAATAGACTTCTTATCCAGCCATAGTTTAGGTAGTCTTCACCATAGGGCAAATAAGGATTTTATGATCTACATTATGGACAATGTAGATGAAGAAAGTAGCTGAAGAGCGGCTGCCTAAGTAACTTCAGGGTAAATTTACATCCATTCCAAGGCAAGTTCCATGTCAATAACTCCAGTGTTGTATCTGGCTGATGATGACTACTGTCACTTTCCTGGCAGCCAAAGGGAATCAAGGATCCAGTTCCAATTTTACACCAACCTGCATTCCAGTGGGACGCCAATGGGAGGAGGTCAGTGTGGCCAATCCTGGAATGAGACCTCTTAAGACTTACGTACAAGGCTGTTAGCATCTGCTGTCTCAAAAGTGTTGTATTTTCTGGAGGGAAAGTTTAGTTGTTTTAAAACTAATTCTAGGGCCACAGTCCAGAGCTCATAAAATTAAATGGAAGATTTTGAACAGGCTGGCATTGCACAAACTAGGTTATCACAGGCCAAAAAAAGAAGGTGCTGTCACTTGGTATTTTTGGAAGAGAATTGGAAGAGTAATAAAACAAATACTAGAAAATGAGACTGAGAATCAGGGAAAGCCAGGTTCTAATAATTCAGTACTGGCATTTTTATTAAGGGCTCAACCTTTCTGTCATTAAAATCAATGGCAGTCCTTTGTGATCTTTACCTCATCTACAGCTACTAATTTTGGGTGCTACAATTATTTCTGTTTATTTCTTGGAAACATGCAGAGCTCATCTTGATTAAGAAGAGGTGGGCACTGGCAACTGCAGTCAAGGGTCTCAGCTACCCAGAAAGTGGGATGTTTAAATATTTAAGTATTCTGTATATCTAACGTATATCTAATTTAGCATTGGGTATAAAAGTTTACTGTGTTACTGTCTCAATCTGTAGGATGCCTCAGTTCCTCAAGATAAGTGGTGGCATAGGGGAAGATCAAACAAGACTGCAAAGTTGGATCTGAACTGTTCTGAAGTTTAAAAAGGCTCTGGGCTGAGCTTTCACTTGGTTCACTATAGAGTATGTTCCTGTCCCAATGTCCAAATCTATGAAAGAATTAATTTCACACTTCTAAGTAACTGCTTTACCTCCACTCCTATTAATCACCTTCATGGAGCAAATAAGCTGTTTTAGCGGTTAATGGCTGGAAAGGATTTGAGATTCTCAAGTGAAAAGTAAAAATTTTTCATAGTTTTTTTTCCTGATTAGGAAAAATAAATGTAAAGTGCCTGAGCAGAGCTGGACATTGTGAATCATTTGACCTAGCAATTGTTTCTGCTAAGTATTTGAGTACAGTCTGAGAACGCATTCTTGGAAGTATTCAGTTTTGATCCAAGAAGAAATGCCTCTTTCCATTAGTTCTTATTTCCTCATCTTGCTGCAGACAAACCAGAATATTACAAAGGGCAAATCCATGAAACTTTCTCCAACTTTCCCTCCGGGGGGGAAAGCAGACTTTCACATCTTAAAATGACAGTCTTTCAGTTGTGCAAAAAATGCCTTTCATTTCTGTAAAAGCCACTGCATTAAAAAAATCTAGGCTGACCTATTGTGGCAGGAGAGGAGGTGAGGGTATATTTGACGGTAGCATGCTTATGTAAACTCGCATACAGATAGATTTAGACATCACTGTGTATAAATGCAATCTCCATGGGCAGAGAGAGCTTTTTTTCTGTCAATGGAAGCACACCATGACTAACACTTCTGTTGTTATCTCTGGATATAGCAATGTTTTTTATATTATGCAACAAACCATAGTGGTCTGCTGCTCAAAGTGAATCTCCTTTGCCACCAGGTCACCCTAGTTTTGACATGACTGACCCAGAGCAGAGTGCTCTGTGCAGCCTGTTCACATCACAGTTGACCAAAGCAAATATAGCTCAGCGTAAAGTCTTAAAGCAGAGTCAAATGCAGCCTAACGGGCAAGCTTGGAAGAGATCTCCTGCCAGAATTCAAACCCTGTTCTGCCAGTCTGCTTGTAACTTATTGGTACAGTCTACACAGTGCTCTTGAGATTAATAAATATATAATCCCATATCCCACAGTCCATTACCACACAGTGTTTGAAACACTTCCCATTAACAAAACACAGTACGTGCAGGTAAAAATATCAATGCATCTCATTAAAGGGGGGGAAAATGGAAAATATGTATTATATTAAAGCCAAGTTTTGGGCTCTTGTGCAAAGTTTGAGGAAAAATGTATTTCTCCAGGTGGTCTCAAGTGGAGGGAAGGATACAGTTTCTTAGCTACACTAGCAATTAGAAACAGGGCAACAGTACACCCAAGATGTGGCCTCTAATCTAGGCATTCTTCATCTTCCTCTTCTTAGGCATGTTGCCGAATCTGCTTCTGATAGCATAAACCTAACTTCAAGCATATGAGTAATTCAAGTGACTCTGGTCTTGAAATCTTGGTCAAAAAAATCATAGCTGATGTTTGCTTTTTGTCAGTATTGCATAGGTTGTTTCAGGTTGCACAGCAACCCGTGGAGTCCTGTGCTCTGATTTTCTTCAGCAATAATAAAGAACTTGTGTGTGACAAAGAGATGAAGGTGGGGCTAAAGTATGGGGGGAACTGAACCCTTGGGAAAAATAATACAGGAAAACTGTATGTGATGAATACATGCATTGCAGACCCATGACACGAAAAGCAAACAGGCCAAACCACTTGAACCTTTGTGCAATAAAATCTTTTCTTACCATTTTATAGGAATGCTTGAGACTGAAATCAGTACTGCAAAATATTGTTGGTGGAAATGGAAGAGGAACACTGGCATTATTAATTTCAATGAGCAGCTTATGTTGTCTACGTCTCAATTGTTGACCCTATGGTGAACCAGCTTATGCCTGGGCAGAGGAAAGCAGATGTTCAGTTTGTGTACTGGGTCTGGAAGGGAGCTCGGTAGTTGCTAGACACTCTGCCTGAAAGGGGAGATTCAAATGGACCAACGTACTCTTATTCTTATGAGTAGGTAAACAGCTCTTACCTACTCTTTCACTCCTTAGGTTGAAATAATCAAACCCATAATTCAGTGGGAGTTTTTTTAGGGAAGCAGCTCTATTTGGTATAGGGTTTTAGAATTGTATACACTGATTTTTAGATAAACACAAGCATGTAGAGGATCCTAACAGGTTTCCTACTGTGCTTTAGGGTACCTTAGGCAAAACCTGGTGTATCAGTTTCTACCTGCGATCTTTCTACCTCAGTGTTAATGTAGTGTTTCTGGAAAGTTCTTTAATCTATGGGGAAAAAAATAGCCAAAGAAATTAGAAGCTTGGAATGGGAGGTCTGTTGGTTTTCTGCTCGCATAAATTGCCTGCAAAACACACGTGGCCCTTAAAGGGCTGTGTTGGGGGAATAATTCCCCTGGCAGTGCAGCACCACATGTTTCTGCGAGCCCATGCACTCTGTGCAGCTGCACAACGTATCACATAACACCATCAACTGCAAGCACGCTAGCTTGCCATTCCAGTGGGGCCCCAAAAACTGTAAATAGCAATAGGCAAAAAAACTCCCTGAGACACAGCACTCGCTGTGGGAGCATGAATGCTTGAGCCAACTGCCCAAGGCTTGTACTCAATGCATAAGACCTGACAGGTGGCCATGCCTGGCCCAAGGCACTTAGTTTGTCCCAGGCTCTTGCTACAGTTGCATACTCTGCTCTTGAGTCCAGAGCCTGGATGTCTGCCAGCATGGCTAACAAGTCACTGTGGCTTGCCTGGGGGCTGAGGAAGTGCTGTGGCCTGCAGACCTAAGGCCAGACTCTTTGTAGGGTGCTGAGAATAATTGGGGCTCCCAAATCCTCTTGCTGATATTGCCCTGAAAAATCTTTCTATGGGCACAAGTGGCACACAGTACGTGTGCAGCTAAGATTTTACTGTCAGGCCAGTTTAAAGTTTTAACAGTCCAAATTCTTTAATTGAGAAAAGCCTTGATTATACAGTCAGAACTGTTGTTTCTACACCTAACCTTCCCAGTACCTACCCTCTTTATGTGGTGCCGTGCTTACCTTGCCCATCACAACTTGATGTCCCATCCCACATGAAATCCTGAAGCTCCTGTCTTTCCACCTTGTCCATCTTACCCTGTCTCCAGGTAGCCCAGGTAATGCCTACTCACGGGGATCTCAAACAGATGAGGGCACTTCTATAGAGCCAGCAGGTCTACCCAGCTGGGGGTGTGTGACCTTGAGTAACTAATCTGTAAGGTCTATCAGGTTATGCAGCAGGAGAGCATGAAGAAGCAATCATAGAATTGTTTAGGTTGGAAAAGACCTTTAAGATCATCCAGTCCAACCATTAACCTAACATTACCAAGTCCACCACTAAACCAATTAAGGGTACAATGTTGGATCCTGTGATGTGAAAGTACAAGGGTAGTAACAAGGGTGTTTTCTCCTGTCTGTCTCTTTCCCTCCATCCTTTTTCAAATGCAAACACTTCAGGAAGTTACATGTGCATCATTGCAAAGTTGTCAGTAATAGTTGTCTTAGGCAGCCAGTGGTAAGCCCAAATCTTCATCCTGAACTGCTGCCAGTGAATGCACACTGAGCAGTGCCATTCAAGAGGTCCAAAGACTAGAAGTCAAATGGTAGTGACTTGGGCTGTGCAGCTTTGAAGAGGCCTTGCCCTAGTATTGCTGGGCAGCAGCAAGGAATACTGCAAAAGAGGAAACCCTATATATCCAAAGTCTGTGCTGCATACAACAGAGAGTACAGTTCTCTCTTTGGACAATCCTGTTCACATCCAAGTGGGCAGGAGGTGGGTGGAGTGCAGCTGAGAGCTGCCAGAGCCTTGGATCTACTCCCCTGAGCTTCTTGCAGTAACTGGCCGGGTATGAGACAGGAGATAAATTAATTTACACCTCTCCAGTGCTATAGGAACATACCTTCTGTTGTGAAGCAAGAAGAGGGGGAGCGGTGCCGTGCTCATCGGGGCTTCTGGCAGGCAGGATGTGAGCCAAGGGAGGTTAGGTTAGATACTGGCCCAAAAGGCACTACCTGGACATGTGCGTCATTTGTTTTCCCAAAGCTGATGAGAATATATCATTATAGTTCAATTATTCATTGCTCAGTTATCTGACAAGATTTTGTTTTATGAAAAAGTATGTTCACAGATTAAAAAAACATATGGAAAACTATGGCATTTTACATATAAAACTGTTTTATTTTGTGTGAAATTTAACTGAAATGATCTTAATGATTTATGTAAAGTGAAATATTGGGTTTTCCTTTTTCTTTCTCTTTTAGCCCTGGTCTCACACAGGCATATTAATGATTATTTGTCAAAGTCACACTGTTTGCTTACAAGGTACGAAGGCTTTTTAGACACTATAATGACAGCTTTTGATTCACTTGATAATATTTAGAATAAGCCATAAAAGCCAATCTCTGAACGAACAGACCGCTTTTATTGGCTTTTAGTGCTATTACTGCTATCATAAGTGGTAAATTGGCCTAATGCAAGTAATACTGCTGTGTCATACTGTAAAAACCACAGCTTAGTTTTATATTTTATTTATTTTTCATGAAAAAAAAATTTAAGGCATGGAGACTGTACTATCCTGCTACAACTGTTGGTGATTCCCTCCAAGCAAGAGCTGGGGTAGCTTCCACTGCTGTTTGGACTTCCTTAGTGATTACGATCTCTGGAACAGGGCCGTTCATAAAGTTAGGGACCAAGAGTGTGAGTCAAGTGAATATCTACCTGAAGCTCATAGGCTATTTATTTATTTAAATCATAACTAAAGTAGGAAAAAAAAAACCCAAAACATTGCTTAGCTGGAAGCTGAAATGGATATATTTCAAATACTTTACATTAGATTTTTTTATATGTCTTGTTTCATAATAGCAATAGTATTTCTTAAAATAGTAAACATTTAAAATATCTGAAGACAATACATCTGGTCACAACTTCATCTAACCAGAATGACTACCAGGTGCCATAATTGTTTTTTCCTGTGATTCTTTTGACTGTCTTCTCCTGCCTCTTACTATCTCTTCTGTTGTTTTGCCCACTCCTTGAATATAAGCATGGATTTCAGAGATTTAAAATTCCAGTAACATACAACTCTTCTTTGTCTTTTAATCAGGAAAAAAAAAAGTTTATCGTAGAACTATATATGGGTTTGTAGTATTTATATACAAGGGAAATTGTTGAGAAGAAGCAAAGTGAAAGTGAAGAGGCTTAAATAGACTTTTGAGTTTCCATTCTTTTATCTTCCCCTTTGCCCATATACTATCATAGTGAACACTTTTCCATTGGGCATACTGACTGATTTATCAGCCATGATGTAAGTTTAGGACCAGCAGTCAACATAGGTGATATGTCTATATGAAATCTTAAAAGGCATTAAAATTCAGCTTGGTATGAGTCAAATTCAAAATTGTTACACATGGAACAGCATGGATTGCCAGTGTATTAGGCTTCTGTTAACCAACAAGAGAGAAGTTGTGATTTAGTTTAGTATTGACTACTTTGGTATTCAATGCGCGTGCAGAGCAAGTGCAGCTCAGAAGGTGGAAAGCTGAAAGAACAGCATCTGATAGAAGTGAGTTACGTGAAGGAGCCCTACAAAACTGTAATTACCTGAGGATGCGCTCTGTTTTTCTAAGACTCCTCTCAACTTATTTCTAAGGTCTATTTAGTAAAAGCGTCATGCAGAGAGCCAGCATGAAGCGTGGGTTAAGAGAGTTAAGTTAACCTTGAAGACCCTTTTTCTGACTATCAACACATGGAAGCCAGAAACCCTAGGAAGGCTAGAGATAGGAAACGCCAGTCTGAATTTAGCTTTAGTGATACATAGTAAGAACACGCAGTTGGGGCTGCTTTATCTGAGAACCAGGAGTGAGGCAACAAAGGTGATAAATGATTCTTGTTTTGGGGGGAAAAGTGCACTGTGGTTTAAATTTAGCTAAAACTTGAATATTCCAAAGCTGAATTAACTTCATGGTGGTATATTATATGGCCATTAAAAAAATTAGTCTAATGACAGAGAAAAGTCTGAGTAATCACTAATTTGACTGAATGCATGTTTGAAATATTTACTTTCAGTGTGCTGTGGGAACAGGAAGAATCATATTTCAACTTTAATTTTGGCATCCACTTATTTGTGGATATGTGATAGCATTTTGGCACATGTGTTGTCATGGGCGTGTAACAAAACAGACAATTTAGTGTTCAAAGGGTTTAACCCCTTTTAAGACAACTACCTTTACAAAGATCATACAGCAGAAAACTCTTCTCTGTAAGTCTGATGTTTGAGTTTGCTTCAGTAGGAAGATATTGATTTGACCTGTATTTTACTCTGAAGAACTCAAGTGATCTTATTTACCCAAAATCTACACCTCTGCTTTTAAATTACAGGTGCAGTGGTATAGCCAAATAGTGTTCCTATCTGCATCTTTGCTGCAATAGCATTTTCTTTCTTTTGAAATTCCATGTAGGCATATTTCAGCAAGAAGAACATAATTTGTCATAATCAGTTCTCAGATGTCTCAACACTAACATGGCAATGTTTGTGTTTTTCTGTAGAGCACAACAGTGAGCAGTGCATCTACTTCTCTATCTCTGGAGCCTACTGACGTATTCAGGCAGAAGTTTTTCTTCCCGCACATATTTCTGTACTGTGTATATTCATTTATGTGTGAGAGAAGAAAACATTATCATGTTTAACTGCTGCAATCATAAGCACATTAAGTAGACAGATAATAAACAATCCATCTGAATTTATGATTAAGTTAATTGTGTCTGTGTTTTTCTAACATGTTTATTCAGATTAAAGACTGAAATTAGAATGAGACTATATAATCAGGAGACCCTAAAAGACTGTGTGACTCCTATAAAATAAAAATTAATTTAGTTTAGGGGGATAGCAAAGATCTTTGTAACACTTAAATATCACTTAGGTGGTAAAGGCCTTGTGCAATTCTCTTCAAAGAGATGAATCTCAGTTGTAGTAAGAGCTATTAAGAAACTCGGCTGACACTGGGGCTTCAGCACCTAATTTTTACATATGTCCTGCTCAGCAGGCACCAGAGTTCCAGATTCAACCTTCTGTACAGCACATGCAGAGGATCAGATAACTGGGAGCAATAAGCTGATGGGAGAGGTGAGGAAACAAGAGAAATTAAAGTAGGAAAACTAAAGTAGGAAAACTCCTACTGGAAGGAGTGGGGAGAAAGACCACCCCAAGGTATTTATGGCTTCCCTACTTGCACTGGGCACCTCTACCAGCCACTGCTCCTGAGGCAGAGCAGGAGGAGATGTTCTAGTTCCTTCCCACCTATGTGAGAGAGATCCCTGCTGGTGAGAGCAGCTGGTGGATTGGGCATGACCCAGGCTCAAATCCCCCTCTGCCTGCTCTCAGCAGTGTGTTGAGACCACCTGCCAAAGGTTTTCCACTTCTTACTGGATAGCTGAATATTCTCCCTAGCAGGGACTAGAGCCAATCTCCTGCCCTTCATGCACGTGTCCTACCTGCCTGGCTGTACTGTCCTTTCTTCTCACTCTCTGGAGCAATGAGCTTTAAGTAGTCCATCCAGACATAGACACTTGGGAATCTCCAAACCATGATATTGCATCTGAGTATCTGATAGCTGGGGATGAGAGTTTTCTTCTGGAAGGTGTGAATATGAGTCCTCTCATACAATCATGTGCTCTCAGCTCAGATCTGAAGTCACAGGACTACTCACTAATCACTAAGCTGTTCTGATAAGGGGTTTACGTCCAGTATTTTATTATTGGATATTTAGAGCAGTCACTCTTAATGTCTAAGTATCTTTCCATTTGGATTTACTACTAAATAGTTATTTAAAAAATAGAAGGAAAAATAATTCCTTTGAACCTCAGCTAGCAATGAATATTTAAACTAATTCCACTTTTGGTCTTTCAACTTTTCCTGTAATAGCTTTCATAAACACTAGACAACCAGCATGCCCAGGATTTAGCCCATCCACTGCATTTTGTTTTGAGTACTTAGAAGCAGTTGTATTTTGGAGAATGATTGCAAATCTTGAATGAGACAAGGGGAGGCCTATTTTTTTTCATAATGTAATTATCTTTAGTCTAAATATTTCACGGAACCCCTTCAATAGTAAGGATTTTGTTACAAGTCTATGTGACTGTCAGTCTGGCTCTACATATCAGTGTATAATCTTGCAGGCCTATAAAACACCTTCTGAAAACCGGCACTGAACTGCTTACATCCATGATTATCCTGCCTTCAAGCTCAGGGCTTGTAAATCAGGCCTGCATAGTGGTTGTTTTGATGGGATTTCTATCAAGGAATTAAGTTCTATAAATGAACTAAATGGTCATTAATAGGTTTGAAATGTCTGTTTTTCATAGTGCTTAACCACCTAATACCCAATTAGATTCAAAAGTCTTACTGTCTCCCTCCAGAAGAAACTGATAATAACCCCGAGGACATTTGCATTACTGCTCCAGATTAGAAGGAATACAAACAACAATTTTTTTGAGCTTTCAGAAATGTAGGGTAAAGTTGACTAAAGAAACAGACATTGGGCTTCACTTCCACCTCAAAGAGGAGCAAACCACTCTGAAAGTGATACATGTATTGGAATCTAAGGCCAACAACACCCCTAACAGGGAACAGATATACGATCAAACACTAAAAATTATGAAGCTTCTGGAATACTTTTATTAGTACTGAATTTTTTTATCATCCAGGTTACTTAATTTTGTTTAGTACATGCATTTTTCTGCCTTGTACTGCCTTAGATATAGGAGACTAATTTGGCATTTGACCCTTCTCTCTATGAATTGACGTGGTAAAAATGAGACATGTTGATTCATTCCTCCTGCCTCATTGATGCCCCAACATGATTACAGGTATCTGTCTTAAACGTACTGGAACAAATGAAATTTTTTGCAAGTCAATGCAGCTTTGTTACTTTAATGGAATTACTCATTGCTTTGACATTGACTTTTAAGCTAAGATTTTCTGTGTACCGTAGTTTGCCATCTTAAGTAGGAAGCGCTCTGGAGGCGCTTGGATATGTGGATTCTGCTCTAACATGTATGTTGCTGAGAAAATCAGCTAATGAGTGTCTATATTGTTATTGCACGTTTTGCTCTACTGACACAACTGAGGGCAAAATTCTGAATATGTTGCCCAAGTACAGCAAAGAAAAGAATGGTCTAGAAAACATCCAGAGGTGAATGAAACAACACCTTCAGGTCTTCCCAGGCATTGGCAGTTGAATGAAATAGACTTTTCTCTTTGTTTGTGCAAGAAATTTACTTAAGGCAATGAAACCTAAATAAACCTTCACTTATATTTTTACAGTCAATATCCAGCATAGGAGTGTGACTTTAAACTTAACCCTATCACCCAGCAAAGTAGCTCTATCTTTACTGTACGTTTTTTCCACTTCTGTGGCAGTATTCAAAGTCTTACATCTCCAAGGACCCTCCAGTTCAAAGATCAAGGACCACTCAGTTTATAAAACTATAATTAGGAGTGGTGAGCTGGGACCATTGCAGATTTCATATACTCCCTCTCCATTGGAAGAGAGTCTTTAAATCTGCTGTTTTACAACTCAAAGGAAGGGTTGTCTTGATTAATTCATTTGGTCATAGTCCTGAAGCTGACAAGGCATCTTCCAGGAATTTGAGCCCCCTGGGATCCTTGTCATCAGTTTTTAAATGTGCTTTTTTTGTGTGTGTGTGTGGTGTTCTTATCTGGAAACAGTCTGCTTGGATTACAGCATTCATCTTGTAAGCATTTGGCATTTTCTGTTCCATGAAACTGAGAGGTATTTCTTTGCTATCAGTCTTCTATAAAGCTTTTCAATCCAATGACTTAATTCAGGCTGGAAGAAGAGAGCAAAAAAAGCTTCTGGACCCAAGTCAGCAAAATTCAGGAAAAAAGTGTCCAAGCGTGTATGTAAAATTGCATTCACTGACTTCTGAGTTTTTAGAAAGAAATTCTAAAAATGTCATTTAGCTCCCTAAACACAGGGATGCACGTTGGAGCAGAACACTCTGCTGAGAATCTCTCTGAAACCAAAGTACAAGCCTCATAATGATTACTCCAGCTCCTGCAAACCAGGTAAAAAGCTGGAAGGTTGTGAAAGAACTGGGAAATTCCCTGTGTGTCTCCAGGACAACTCTCCTTCTGCAAAACCAGTCTCATGGCTTTATGTCCTTCCCGCTTTATTACTTCTTGTAAAAGTCTCCTAAAGCCCCCGGGTAACCAGTGAGAGGAGCATGCTGGGGAAAAGGCATTTGAGTGCTGCAATATAGGGAGGTTTTGCTATTACTCCCAGGAACATAACCCCAGGACCGGGCTGTGGGATGTTTTGGTGTGGTGCAGTTAGGAATAGTCTGCTCCTGTATTGAATTTCTGGGATGTACCACTAAGAAATGAGGCACAATCTCACCCAATGGGATTACTTCTGGAATAAGGTATTATTTGAATAATGTCACTACAGCCAGGTCTATGATATGAGTAAATCTCCCTTTTCATATGAACTGTAGTCCTTGGAGGGGTGAAATATAATCCTGAACAGAGGCTCTATTTACCACTTAAGCCCTATTTTATGGTTTAAGTGCTGACCTTGTACTGACCCTCAGAACAGGGCTGAATTTCACCCTACAGCAAAAATCTTCTAGCTAGAGCAGCCGATTAAAGAAATTGGGGCTAGACTTTTTACTATTTGCAAGACAATGAAAACAGGCTTATTTTAGACAAAAATGTTTCTGATTTATGAGAATTTTAGTGCAGAAAGGGACTATTTTGGAGAAAGTCTTGAGATTAGCATTTCAGTTATATTTTTGGCAGGAGAGCAAGGAAGCCATTTCATTAACTTTTCACTGGAAGTTATATATGGAGGGCATTTGTGTACACAGCTGGGCAGCATAAAACAGGAGGGCTTTGTGTGAAAATATCTGAAATGAAATTTCATTTCTGAGCAACTTGGATCTGCGTTCCTGGGCTGCTGTGGCCAGTTTTGGATGAAACTGTCGGAGGGGAGTATTAGGCCCTCACACATTTTCCCTTGCATTTGCAATGGATGCAGAAATAGTGAACAGACCACTGCTTGCCCCTGTGCAAAATCAGTGTCACCTTTTACAGCTTTATGTCAGTCAGATAAGCTCCTGCCTGCTCCCACGTATCCATATGGCTGTAATCATCAAGTGATACCAGGAGATTAAATGTTTGTAAGGAACTCCAAAAGCCACATGCTGAGGCTGGTGTGAATTTAGTTCTGCTTTGACCTCTCTTCCCACCAGATGGCTGCTAATCTGGCACTAAATCACCACCATGGTGAAAAGAGCCCCGGTCCATGTGGAAAAGGCAGCTCTGTGGTTGTGGCTGTGCTGTGCAAGGTGGGAGCATCCCTGAGTCAGCCCCTGGGGGTGTTACTCATCCTTGGGTGCTGCGTTTCTAAAGGCATGTCTTCTGTAGCTTCCAGATTTCACCAGACCCTCTAACTGTGCTTGATTAGGAGCCCACAGAGATGTTTCTTGCTTGGGGTGTGATGGTCTGCTTGTTGCACATCTTGTGGATGCATGAAACAAGTGGGGACACAGGCCCATGCAGAGAGCTTTTCTTTAATATTACCTTCAAGTTACATTGGTCGTTCTTCACTTATACATGTATATTCATATTTTATACCCTTTGTCATTTATGTCGTTTTGTGTTTGTCAGGGCAAAATGTAAGTGGGGATAATGTGTGCACTGAGGATTCCTGCTTTAGTCTGTCAGGGCAGAAATGCAGATAACTGCAAATGTTTCTGTGCAAATGAGCCCATGTTTCAATCTGCCCTGATGTTTTGCAGGCATTCCCATGGGGAACTCTCTGGCTCCCATGGGGAACTCTCTAGCTCCATCCAAAACTGTCTCCCATCTCCAAAGACAAGCTCTTCCCCATGGGAAGAAACAAGAAGAGATGACTGCCTCCACTCCTACACAAAATAGGAGTCATTGTCTGGCTCTACTCCTATGTCCCAGGCTTTCCTTGAGTTGATTCTCACCAGTACTAAGGTCAGACAAAAAGAGGCCAAGAACTGCCTTTTCTCAGTGCTCATTCATACCGAGTCTGGTTGATTTGCATGTGATGGTCTGATGCATACCCTCCAAACACAGGTTTTCTCATCTGCTGTGTGATCTTTAGAAATAATAGTCCTGAGGAACATGCCATACTATCAGAAAAGATTGCTGGTATAAATTCTTCACCCTGAGACGTCTTGGGATAAGACTGTGATCGTTTCACCATCCTCATTCACACTCTCAACCCAGTGAGTTGCTCATGTTGTCCACACCCAGACTTAAGTGCTAAGTGCCTTAGGAGGTAGAGATGTGTTAGGACTTTCTTAAAGTCTAGTAAACCTAGAGCATGCACTTACCAGTCTGCGACCCTGCTTATATTTTTATAATTATTTCATTATAGTTCTACAGTCCACTGGGTGCTGCAGAGGACCTCAGGTCCTCTCACCAAAAAAAGGCTTGTAGGATAAGCTAGAAATAAGAGGAGGTGGTCATGGTGCCAATGTCCATTTAAAAAATACAGTCTAGGGCCATGATTATGTAGATGTTTCTCTCCAAGGCTCTGCTGGCTTGTGCAGCATTATTTTTTCCACGTCATCTTTAACTCCCATCACTTTTCTGGCGTACTCGTGGCAGGGGTGCAGGAGCACAGCAGTGGGTGCAAATGACTTACTGAGACGTAGAGGCATGAGTAGGACCATTTATGCTCTTCATGCTGATACAATAAGATACAATCCTATATGCACGGTCTAATGTTTTTCTGTAATATTTCTCACAAGGTTGGCTTGGTTTCTGTTTTGTTTTGTGGAAGAAGTTTTCCTTCAGAATGAGGCTATGATTTCTTCTTTTAGAGGCTTAAAGATGAAAGCAGAATTTCTTCTTCCAAAAAAAGTAGAAGATAAATAACTGTCAGCCAGATTAAAATCCCCCTCCTCCCTTCTCTGATTAAACAGATTATAATGTTGAAAGCCACAAAAAAGTAGTAGATACCTTATTTTGATGTTGACCTACTGCACTACCAGTCCATGAGCTATTACTTCGCAAAGCATTAGGAAAAAACTGAAGTCTAGGAAAGGTACTAAAACCACAGCCTAGTCTATATTTTTTGTTTATTTCTGATACTATGTGGTTCATGATTGTTTCTTTTAGAAGGAACAAATAATCAATACAAAACCATGAATAAAAATAACTTTTCTTTAAAACTGGTTGCTAAAAGAACATATAGTCTTTTTACTGTGCCTGACGGAAACAGTACAAGTCTGTTCTCCACAATTCATTGTTTATTGGAATGCCTGAAATCTATATATGAGGTATTTTTAAAACATTTAAACATAGAAGTTAAGCTTCTGCTCCAGACAATTTGGATTACCATATTCTAAAAACCCACCGTGTACCACAGAAGTGCTTAAAGCAATGAAATAATAACAAAATTTTTAAAAAGCAAACTTTGATATAAGACAAAATAATGTCTACATTCTTATCTGAAGGACAACTTCCTTTCATTATGAGACACATTTCAGCTATTTATTGACTCAGCTGCTGTATGAGACCTCCAAGGCCCAATTCTGCTCTGTGGCACTTCAGAGAGAAGAGGTGCCAATAGGCGGCATTTGGCTTTCTGAAAGAGATTAGCTTCTCCAAGTACAAAACAATCAAAACATTACTAATGATCTAGACACTCTGGATGATGTCTCTCCTTAGGAAGTGGAGAAATAAAACATTGAGGATTAGCATCACTTAAGTGAAATGAACTCAGGAATATACAGGTGTGAGAGATGCCACCTGGCTACTGGAGTAGGTTTGGACCAGAGGATAAATAACTGTATGGGGCTCTGAGGGCCAGTGCCATCAGTCTTATCCTGCTCAGAGACATGGACCAGTTAAAGTCCCCTGTACCTTTATAGCCCTTTTGTTAAAATTGTGAATCTCTTGTGCTCTACTCCATGCCGATGAAATAAATATCCAGTTCAGTTACGTGTTTGCTGTTTACAAGCTGAAGTGCAATGCTATCTTGTAGGATCAGACCCAGATCTCACTCAGATGTATCACTCTATGATGCTCAAACTGCAAATCTTCTGCTTGCAGGGTTTTTACTGAAGTTAGCTGACACCTTGCAAGCTGAGTATTTTGGGTGTCTAGCCAAACAAAGCCTGTGTGTTGGCCAGTCAGCTCTGCTTGAGTGTGCGATTTTCATTCTGTGGAAGTGCTGCATAAACAATGAAGACTGCAAGGCCTACTTTATTGCAGCCCCTCTTCAGCTAAAAGATGTAATGTACAATTAACTAAAAGAGCTTAAAATAGTGGTGCACATTTTACAGATGACATAATAGTGGCTATAAATGAACCTTTTCCTCAATACCCTCCTAGTTAATAATTTCAAAATATGAGGTCACTTGTTGAGTCTTCCCAAAATACTTTTGTTAGGATTAGAATGTAACTGTTCTCATTAAAAACTATAATTTGCCCCTAAGCGCAGATATTTAATGTCATGTGCATTTTGAAAGTCTCTGCTTTGAGACTCTATTTAATTCATGTTCTTCTTGCGTGTATATGAAATACAATAAAGTAACTCTGCTATGACCAACAAACATGCATAAAGATGTAAAGCTATGTACTAACTTGGCAAATCAATTTTTCCAGGAAGAAATATATCCTAAGAACCTTCCTTCTTTATGTGTACATGTGGAATGATAAAACCTTTACAACTGTATGTCTTCCAAATAGTTTAACTAATAGAATGTACTATTTGAAATACCAGTATTTGACACAAATAATCTACATAATACCTGTCATTTTTCAGCCTTTAAAAATAGAAAGGGCTACTATACTTGTTTTTTTTATAACTTCTCTACTTCTGAGAGTCTATATTTCATAAACCGCTGACAACTGATGCTACTTTATTCTAAGATAACACACTGCTAAATCTAAAGATTCAGGGTTGATCTTTACTTGTGTTTGAGAAAACCAAACAAATATTAATCCAATTCAGTAACAGTTTGAGTTACTAAAAACTTTTCATCAGAATTAAGATGATCATCCATACTTAGTGGCTTATAGTTCAGGTCAAATGAAACTTCCCCAGGAATGCAAGGATATTAGAAAAATTAGCTTTCAGGTTACTTAACAGTTGGCAATTTAGGCCTTTCTGCACCGTAGGCAAATGTATATGCATGTTTCGTAGAAGTCAAGGTATGGAATTAATGTGGTAGAAATTCCTAGCCATATTTAAGCCTGTAAGGTATTCTTATGTTTTTATCTTCAAAAAAAGAATTTTTAATAAAAGACAAATATCTCTGAACACAAACCAGTAACTAATAACTCAGCAATATAACTTACCTTTCTTCAGCCAAGAAATATTTTGCTTGTCATGATCAACACTTTCTGCTTCTTTGATTTTTACCTTGTCTGTCTCGGCTTCTGACATCTGTGAGGGAGAAAAGAATTTTGGGATGTCAAGTTCTTTTAAAGAAAGTTTCTGACAAAGAAATATGTTCTCTGTTTAGGTTCCTGCTATAATAAATTGTGCTTACTTAAACAGACACATTTTTTCTGCAGATTAGTATACTATGTAATAACTCAGTCATTAAATTTATGTTCTGTTCCTAAATGTTTTAGCAATATTACATAGTTGCTGTTTGTAGATGGATTCTTTTGTAATGTAACTATAAATTACATTATGAAATGAGTGATATGCTCATAGCATGCTGGTAATAGATGTACATATAACACAGAATAGATACGGTCTGGCTAAAAAGGAGGCATCTAGTCTGCCTGTTTATTGTGGTTCAAAGTTGCTG
Organism: Pelecanus crispus; assembly: GCF_030463565.1. Classification (NCBI taxonomy): domain Eukaryota; kingdom Metazoa; phylum Chordata; class Aves; order Pelecaniformes; family Pelecanidae; genus Pelecanus; species Pelecanus crispus. The sequence goes on from NC_134649.1 coordinate 45,870,084, forward strand.
TAAAGCCTGCTGTCAGAGAAAGGTATAATTATGTAAATAACGATAAATATTTATAAAGTCAACTTGAACAAAGTGTATTTAAAAAAAAATATCTCTACAGCCACTTGCGACAATTTATTTGCTGTAATGCGAAGAAACACATGCAAGTTACAGTACCTGAGGGTATTATGTATACAGTAGCTATCAGCCCGTACACTGTGGTTTACTTCCATTGCCTGCTAGGAATAAGATTAGGCTGTCTGGGCTTCTTCTAACTGCTTTATATTTTCACTGAATCCAGTTAGCTAAAGCATTTCTCTATTTTTACCTGTATCATCCAACCAGGGGTGAAAGCAGCAGGGTTCAGACGCTGAGGAGGAGTGCTTTTGGCTGAATCCCTCGCTGTGTTCTGATGTCCAGCATTCCCATACACTGACAAAACTGAAAGGATGAGCAGTGCACTCTCTGCCTGCCTGCTGTGTGGTGCTAGATTTGTCTTGCTGCCAGAATCAGCCAACTTATTGCTGAGGGGTTTTTTTTTCCCCTTTTTTGTTTGCATGCACTTCTAGAGCTGGGTAGAGTGGGGAAGGAGGGGGGTAATCAGCATCCCAGCACTAGTGGAGTGATGAAAAAAGAAAAATCAAAAGCTTTGCAAAAAGAAAAATTGATTTGGAAAGGTTATTACTGCAGTTCATAACCCAGTGAATCTGCAAGAAGAGGAAGAAAATAAAAAGGGAATCAGGAAATTAACAGCGACAAATCAGATAAATGTGTCAATGTTTTGGCTCAGTGTAAGTTAAAATACTGAAAGATGAGATTAGACCCTAAATGTCTATTTACAGCTGCCACTTTGGCAAAGAAATGGTCTAATCCTGTGGGGACCTGAGTGCTGTGACCCTCCTGAACTCAGGAGGGTGAAATCCATCATCAGCTAGGAGGAAAGGTCTGCAGAGATGAACAGTTGTTACCTCCATTGCGACAAGGCTAAGTGGTCTCAAGTGGGGAGAGCCCTTGTGCTGGGTGGGCTTGACAGTCAGCACAGAGGGCAGGGGGGCAGTCTGGACTACCCTGTACCTTGAAGTCACTTAAAAATTTAAGGTTATTAGTAGGGTTTAAAAATTCTCTTGCCATAGTTCCCAGCAATATTGCTCTAATAGAATGTTAGTAGCAGAATGGTCAAGCCCAAAGAGAACAAGATTTTAGGGTGCTCAGATGTTGCATCTTACTTTTTCTATGGGACAAAAAGAGAATGTCACTCTGCTTGCCAGAACTGAATTTTGAAAGTGTTGTTTGCAGAACACATTCAGAATTACTCAGTTATCTTACCTTTTAAGCAATATTTACAAGATTTCAAGCAGCATTTGTCACCAGATACTGTAATCCAAGATCCCAGTGCTTAAGTGTGGCCAATAAATAATAACATATTCCCTTTGTTATGACAATTATCTTCCTCTATTCTCCCATCACATGTCATTCTTACAAGAAAAAAATATTTTCTTTCTTTTTTTTAAATCTCCTGTGCCAACATGACTGAGATTCTTCTACCATCTTTAGCTAATTGTGAATTGCATGGTAAGTGCCTACTTATATCTCCAAATTGCAATGATTAGTCTTGCATGGTTTGAAAACCTATTTTAAGCAGGGTACTTTGGGAATAATTGCAACCACAGCGGGGAAACATCTAGGGGTAATATTTTAAGATCTTTGTTCCATTCCCCTTGGATGCAGCTTTGAGAATCACATATTTTCAGTTGCAGTTCCCCTCTTTCTCTCAGAAACACCTATTTTTTCCATGTTGTTGCACCTGCAATGGTTTAAATTTATTGGTGGTGCTGATTCTTCAGCTGGATTTGTCAGGGCAGGCTATAGAGCTCCCAGTGGGTCCTAATAAAAACAGCTGGGCTCCACACAGATCAGCCTAGACCTATCTGATTGCAACTTGGACCTGATGCTACTGTGCATATCAGAAGCACTGTTTAAAAATATGGGTTGTTTCCAAAACAAACTAGAGAGAAAATTCTTTCTCTCTAGCTCATTCAGCACCTCCTCCATGTTTTTCTAGAGATTTTGTAAAAATCTTAATGTCTCCCGAAGAAAGTAAAACAGACAAGAAAAGCCCCTTCAAAACCACAGTTCTGAAAGCTGCCATAGCTTGAAATAACTGCCCCTGCAGTCTTGTCCTAAGGGTTTTTCTCACTTAAGATCTCCACTTAAGAAACCAGCAGGAGCTAGGGTTGAGTCTAGACTCAGCCTCCAGGAGTGCAAGAAACCAACACCGCTGGTAGCCCATTGTAAAATATATCCCCCAAACCATAACAATACCAATTTAACAGAACCAAGCAAACACAAACCTGACTTTATCTGTACTTCAACAAAGGTAATGCGGATCTGAGATGATCTCTTCATCTGAGATGCCCTGTAGGACCCCTCTGCATGTTGGAAGCATGCAAATGTGCAGAAGTTACCCAACGTGAACTTCAGGAAATAGCTCACCAATGAATTAAGAAAACATTAAATGAGTTTCCTATTAGGAGTATTCTCCATTGCTGACATTCAGTTAATGGTCCTAATGCTTTCAATCCAGGAACATTAAATGTAACCTTTCTTAATCTCGATCAACTCCAGTTTTCTACTGAGACATGTTTCTGTGTGCTATTTTTTGCCTCATTTAATTTAGTTATTTTGGATAAATGCATCAATATTTCTGTTTCCTAATCAATCTTAAAGTAGTTAGAGGAAAGGCAGGCTTGCCATGCATCCTCAGTAATGCCAGGCTTTGCAAAGGAGGCAAAAAACGCTATGAGAGAAGGTCATTAAAATATTGAGTAAACTTGTTTCTATTGAAGCTGTAATTGAATTTTTAAAGCCATGGCCCATTTTAAACACCGAACTTTAGTTTATGGTTTGATAATTCATTTCACTTTTATTTTATAGGTTTTATTTTATAGCTATTAAATAGCTATGGGCCATCACTTGTTCTTTTTCCTTACAGATTGTGAAATAGGGCATTTATATGGAGGATTAAAAAAAAAAAAAAAGAAATCATAATGCCAAAATAGATGTGATATCAATCAGTTGCCAGATAAATGTACTGTATCAAGTGCTTGTTGAGATTCAAGAGTATATTTTTCTGGTCTGCTCAACTGGGAGTGTATTCAAGTCTTTGCAGAGTTGGAGAATAGGAAACTTTAATAGGTTGTAATAACCATCAAAGCAGAGGAAAAAACTCATCGTTGGTCCTAGCAAGCATCGAAATTGTAAAGATTTCCTTGTGTGCTTAATGTTAGGTCAGGAGTCCAGAATCACGTCCTGTCCTGAGTCTAAGGGAGGATGTGTAGCCATAGCCAGGAGATGTTTTGGTTACATCCATGGGTACAGCATTTACAACATTATATTTCACTACCTAAAGTGATTTTTTTGCTTGAGGATATGAACTGTGTGCCTAGAAGTTGAGTTTTCCAGTGTGAGTTTTCCACAGCACATTAGATTAAGCAGTTCTCTCTTTCTTGCACAATCCAGGTAAAATTTAGCCACTTGTCCGCTGGCAAGTGGCGCTCTGTAGCTTTGGAATACCCCACATGGCAGTAAATATGGTTTTAAAAAAAAAAGTACGATGAAACTATGCCTTTGCTCCCTTTTGCACCCTAGGGTGATCATTTCCAATAATAAAGTGAGTATAATGTGATGTGCCCTGTCAAAGTTAAGGAATCTCTTCTTGATCATGCATCTGTAGGTAGAATATTAAGTTGTGGGAACACGATATACAGCCAAATTATCCTGGTGATTACATGTAAAATGCATGGTTTTTTAGCCGAACCATCATGTCCTGTGAGTGCTTCAAATGCAAAACAGTCTGTTTCTAGAGCCTACCTCAAACTGGCACTGACAAATGATCTATATGCTGCAGAGGCTCTGAGCAGTACAAAGACAGTAGGATTTTACTCCCCATCACTCTGCCTCATAGACACTCTAGATAATTTTTCAATAACTCGGTGTCCTGCAAGGGGAGACGTGGGGCTTTATTTCACTTTTCCACTCAGTGCCACTGTAGGTCAATGAATGTCTGGGAATATGTTTAGACTGGAGGATGGAATAAAAGCTTGAAAAGGGTTGCAAAGGCAGATTAGCATAGAGGTCACTAATAACGTAGAGGAAGCACAAACCACTAAGGTTAAGAATGCTCCGTATTTCCTCTGAACAGTAAAGAAAAGTGAGAGACTGCATGCCTTTTGTCTTCCAAGAGGGCAGGAGGGAGGTTACTTGGTGCCTGTGCTAAAAAGTGATGATGGGGACACGGGAGAAGAGGATGAAGGGCAAGTGTGTAATAAAATTGAGAGGATGATAGTGTGGTGCTGGGGTGGGGAAGGCAGAAAGACCCAGCCTCTAACCGTGGAGCCCCATCCAAGCTGGGGAGGGGACTCTGAATGCAGCGGTACACTTTGGCCATCTTTCCTCCTACCAGCAAAAAATTCTTAGAGGCCTCAGTCAAAATTAAAGCCCACACTTTATGATGGTTTTATAGCAACGTATGAGCTATGTGTGCCTTTGTATATCCTGGTTTCAAGAAGAAAATCCTCGTGTGCTGTTTCATGTTTTATCTGTCATGGGTCAAATTCTCCATTACCTCTGTGTGTGCTGTCTTTATAGATGCTTCTGCCTTACCATGGCGTTTAGGTGGGTGCATTTGGGTGAAAAATACCTTAAACCCAAGAGCTTTTCAAAAAATTGATATATAGTGTGTTATGGAACAATTTGTCCTTTTAAAGGCTCAGTTTGGTGCATTTGGAAAGGCAGGTGAAACAGGTCCCTTGGGTGGACCCCTCCAGGCCAAGGTCACCTGCTACAGAAGACCTTGAAAGAAATACTTGAAAGCCTCTTAGGCTTTACAGCAAAAGTTGAGAAAGCCTTGATGAGATGGAAAATAAGCTGAATGGTGTAATTCCTGCCATATCACAGTGTTTACTGGTATGAGGGAGACAGGAATGTGACCATCTCATGGAGGGGATGTATCCTTTGGCAGATGGGTGCAACCAACAGTAGTTACAAGTCTTTTATGGGAGTGTACTGGAGTTTGTGTAACAGGTGCGAAAAATGAAGGTTGTACCTTCATTGCAACAGTTCATTATTACTGTCTAGAAACTGGCTATCTCGGCTTATTGCAAGGCCCCTAGTTGACTATTTTTACAGGAGTTTCAAAAACTCTCAGGAGACTGTTTATTCCTTGTTTAGCTCAATTCAGGATCGACTTGTGTCTCCTTGCCAATACTCGGATGACCTGTTCTTGAAGTCCCATGAAGACATCCAGATACATGCCCTTTCCAAGCAGTCTGCTCCAGCGCTTTTCTATCCTGATAACAAATACAGAAACTTTCTTGACCTGTAACCTAACTCTTCCTTCGCTGTAGACTTAACCCATTATCTCTTGTCCTTTCTGTTCTGCTTTTGCAAAGCTGAGTTTCTTATTCTTTTGCAACAATCCTTTCAGCAGATAAAGGAATGTTATCACATTTACATTTAGATCACATTCATTAGCCTATGGTCAATCTTATGATCTTTGTTGGAGCTTCACCTTTCTGGTTATGTGGTGTCCAAAAGTGGTCACATTCCTCCTAACACTTTGCCCACATGGGATAGAGCAGTGAAGTTACTGGCATGTTTCACAAGCTTTCTTCCTGTTTACACATCCCAGTATGATGTTTGTCTTTTTCATGACAGCATGAAATTGTTGACTTGTGTTTGGTTTACAAGCTGTCCTGTTCCCCAGATTCTGTTCTGCAGGGTAGCAATGTAACCAGTTGTTTTCCTTTTTTATGCAACTGATTATTCCTACCTAAGCATAGGATTGTGCAGCTGTGCTTCCTGAACTTCATCCCAATCTTCTCCATACTATTTCCCTAGTTTGTGAAGATCATTTTGAACTCTCATCCTGTCCTCAAGTGCTTGTTAGCCCTGACCTGTTGTGGTTGGGCTGGTGGATGTTTGCAGAACTCCTGTGGAAATCACTTGCCTCTGCTAATATAGGTACTTGGAGTAGGCCAGAAAGGAAGCTTTACATATCACAAACTGCACTTTCATGGATGGCACATGTGCCCCCACAGTTTGTTCCCTTGCAGGAATCCATGAATACCTTTAATCTCTGGCTCTTTGTGGTTTAATGAACTACAGAGGCAGCTCCTTGAGTATCAGTATGACACATCTGTGTGTGTTAAGTACAAATGTGGGGCCACAGAGAAAAATCCCTCATGTTTTCAGCAAGTGCAGAGTGCATACTGGGATTGCTGACAGCAAGATCACACCGTCTTTGACATTATTTGCAAGCCACGTAGGCACAGCGGTGATTTGCTACTTCTTCCATCATATGTAAAAAGCCAGTGGCAAGTAGTTTTTAATAAAGAGGAATCTGAATGCTTATGGACTCCTTTGCTGACTGGCAAAGCTTGATAGCACCTCCCTAAACAGCACTATCCCAGATAAGATGTCAGTGAAACCACTGTGCTTTTTAAACAGAGAGAAAACTGACTTAAGAGTTTTCCCTTTATACTTTTAAGTAAGCTGCTTCCCAACAGTGGTTGAAATGTGGCTGCCTTCTTGGAGGTGCCGAGTACAGCTGAGAAGGAGGGGTTTTGTCTAAATTACTCTTATAAGGAAAAGACAAAATTAGACCTCTACCTTATTTCAGGAAGATGTCAAGGGAATTTGTAGCTGCCTTGAGCTCAGCACTACTGTTTCTCAGCTAACCACTGCTGAAATGAGTTTCTTGTTCTTTTGCTAAGTTTTTGTTTGCCGTTGTTTAAATCTTTATCAGGCCAGAGAGAAGGCAGCAGTAGAGAGAAAACAGCAACTCTGTGAACTCTTATGTAGGGTCTCCCTGGAGTACAAGAAACCTCAGGTCATGTTCCTTCTGAATGATTATGTTAGTTTCTAGCTGGAGTGAAACAGCTCTAACAGGAGAGATTAAGAATTTGTCCTAAAAGAACAGATAGGTTGGTGGTTATGGGAGTTACTTGGGATCTTTCTTGCTAATACTTCTACGAGCTGCTTTGTGAAGGTCTGTGATTTGGACTAGTGAAATGAGGAAAAAATGTGAAGTCTCAAAGTTTTGTGGAATAGGAAATGTTTCCTGCCTGAGCACATACAACCACAGCTGACGTCAGCATGAGCTCTGGGAGTTCAGCACCCTGAAAATAAGGCCTGATGTCTAAATGAAATTGAACTTCAAAAAGAAAAGTAGTTTTCTGGCCCTTTTGGAGCCAAAACAAAAAAGTATTTATTCTATTTGATCAGCTATTCACAAATGATGCCTTTGTATCTTTAAAATAACTACAAACCAAATTTAAAACTGGAAGCTCTCATCTTTGATGTTATCTGCAGATAAGATAGAGCTTTGAAGCACTAACAGAGACTAATTGGAACAGAATACCAATACAACCAAAAACTAATGGAAAACACAAGAACTGTTTGGAGCGCTGTCACTCTAAACTGGGACCATTTCTTTTCAAATGCTATAGAATTTCAGGGGAAAGGTGCAGTTCTCTGGAGTGTAGATGAAAGAGGAGAATTGTCTGATTCTATGTAGCATGACACTTCAAAACAATCATAGTGTTTAAAGTTATTTGTATGTATTCATTGTATTTTTAAGTATCAAATTCTTTCAGATATGTAAAAGGCTGGAGGAGGGTGGGGAAGGTGTGTCACAGGTGAAATAGTATCAAATCCGTATTTTTATTTGAAACAAGCTCCTTTCTACTGTTTTGTTTTGAAGACTGCATTCCTTTCCATCCTGAGCTTGAAAAGAATTTGTCAAAGTTGCTGGAAGGGAAGAAAAAAAATAGTAGTGCTATATATAGAAAGCATGCAGATGAGAATAGAGCAAAATTATATCTGCAATCAACCCTAGACCTGAACATAGATAATAAATTGTCATCAGTCCTAACAGTATGCAAGTGATACAAAGGAGACTAAAATTTGCCCTGGAGTTTCAATGCCTCTCGTAGGCCAAGCCTGCTCTGATGCTCTCTGAGATTTGGTTGGCTCATGCTGAGACAAACCAGGGAAGGGCAAGAGCAGAGTGGAAATGTGCTTTGGAGCTATTCTGGGGAATGACTTGCCCTGGTGCAAGCTCAGGTACCACTTCGGATGTGCTGCTTTGCACTGTGGGCAACCTCAGCCCCTAATCTAGGAGGATCCTTTCCAAATTTGCTGAGGTAGACTTGGTAGTGAGATACGTATGTTTGTATCCTCCTAGTAGCGTATGAAGGCAGTGTGACCTCTAGATCTGTCCAAGAAACCCACTTGGTATTAAAAGAAAATTATTCTGGTTGCTTAGCCGAGTACTCTGATATTAAGCAATGCCAGAACTGATGTTGCTTAGGCAACCTTATTTCTAGTCTTCATTCATTAACATACTAGGTGATCATATAATTGAAGCTACTAATTTTTAGTTCAGCCCATATCTCGGGTTTAGACAAGAATTTGTGCAAGACAGCTTGTCCTACCATGGAAAGCCCAGGGACAGGGTTTCTGAGTGTTTTTCAAACACTACATGTGCTTTGCTGAAAATCCAAGGAGCAGGAGGTACGTGGCCATTCTGAAAAAATCTGTCAAATGTGAGCAAAATCTCCTTTGAAGAGAACAGCTCATCTATGAGGTTCCAGCATGGAGACCCTTTGCTTCCTTAGGGCAAAACTTCATCTGCTGCTGTCTCACTCTCACAAGGCTTACCCAGGCAGCCCAGCCTCTATACCCATGGCACCACATGCCCATTTCTTTAGCTGTGGTTCTCCCCTTGAGCAGCATCTCTCTGCCCAGACAGATATCCACTGACTTCTGGGGAGTGGTCAGCTCTTTATCTTGGTTCAGTTGTAAAGCACCATCTACCCACGTCAAAATTGCAATTGAAAGTACTCTTGATGTGATTGTCTAAAATGTTCCAAACCACTCACCATGGCTGTTCTATTTTCTCAGATGTCTTTTTTTACCTAAATAGCCATTAGCTCTTAGCCAATCCAATAGTGACTGTATTTTCAAATATTACCTAAGTGGTAAAACATAGGATTTGTGTATTTTTGCAAAGGTCTCCTGCGGTGCAATTTGGATGAAAAGCAGTCTAACACTCTTATTCAAGTATGTCTAGTTTTCTTCTTGAAAGCAAAAGATGTCTCTCTTATCTGTAACACTACAAAGTAGTCCGGTATCAGCAGCGTTTGTTTTAATGCCTATTGCTTTTTCTTCTTGAGGACCTGGAATTTTGCAATCCTGTTAAGTGCTTGTTTTCTCCAATAAATATTCTGCACTGTTGCTATATTTCAGTTGTTAGGTTTCTCAGGGGACAAAGGCACTAAGGAAAGAAAATGAATAAATAAACAGCTCAAAGTCTTGAGTGTCCAAAAATATTGCAGTATCTTGATTTGAATAATCGAAAATTGAGACACTTTATTTGGGTACATTTCATCACATCGAAAGCTTTGCATGCAAATCTAAAGTCTGCCATTCCCTCCAATTCCTTTGAACATTCCCATTGCCAATGCTTTTCTGTTTTGTCTGTTCCAACAAAAGGACAAACCTACATGTCATTTACAACAGTTGTTAACTTTATTTGTATTTCATTTAAAAAAAAAAAAATCAAAACCAAACCCGACAGGATAGAATGGGGGGATTATCTTCCCATGTTTTTGCAATGACTAAGTAAGATCCCTCGATTTTCTTCTTTTGTTTTGCTGCAGGAATACGAGAAATATCTACCTTTGTTCTATTTCAGAATATTTTAAACTGTACTTTTCTTAGTCTTAGCTGGAAATACTGAAAATAATTAATCTAATTAAAAACAGCAACAAGGCCCCTGCTCCCAGTACTTTATTGGGAAGTTGGACTTGGGGGGGGGCTTAATGCAGTCATCCCAAATGAAAGCACTTTAGTGGACTTCTGTTTCCAATTAAACTCCAAAACAAAGCCAAGGGTCAGTGAAGTCTGACTTCTCTCGAAATCTGAGAATGCCAGGAGGGTTTGTTCAAATTACATCTTTGGTTCAGATTGGTTTCTTTCCATGTCTGATCACAAAACCAAGGAAAACATCATAGGCAAACTTGAATGAGGGGAAGAGCCTCATTCCTGCCATCCAGCCAGGCCTCAGTTTTTCACACAAATGGCTCTTCATAGCCTGTGACCAATCCTTTATTTCACACACCAATTTTCTTTAGTGTGTGTCATGATCATGATCTAAAACCCTGCTGACACAAAGTACACTGAAGAACCCAGGAGCACTTTTGAACATCCTCAGACACACCTGTACTTCTGGGTCTGTCCCAAATACATGGAAAAGAGACCCAAACTCATCAGTCGGATAGGGCGGTGACATGCACAGAGGGAGCTGGCCCACTCTGGGGCTGCACTGTGCGTCAGCAGGGAGCCTGATGCAGCCCTTGGAGATGATGATGAGTGACACAAGTACATTGCGATGGGGGCCTCCAGAGACTCTTGTTGCCTGGCCCAGCTTGTTCAACAGTACTTAATTTTTAACATGTGGAAATTTCTGAAATATGCATCTTAGAATATCTGCTTAGCTTGCCTAGAAAGCTTTAATAATTAATGGAAATTCAGAGTTGAGGTATAGTAATGATTTATATGGGGAGCTGTCTTTACACAATCTGCTCTCAAAGCTTTCTAGAGTATTACTCTTAGTGTCTAATTAACTTCCGAAGAGTGATACCGCTTCTTTCACTACACTGATTGATCAAGGGCTTAACTGCAAGTCATATTTTCCAAGTGATTCCCCAGTGTCCTCTCAGCTCTTATGAGTTCTTGCTGAGGAACCGAACTGTATTGGACATCAAGAACTACTTTCAAGTTTTCAGATATAGTATCTTAGATATCAGGGTGTTCCTGTTGCTGTTTAGCCCACATAGCCATAGCACAGAAATTTCTAGTCTTTGGATATGACTTTGTATGATGTGATCTAAATATTTTTCTTTTCCCCAGTAACAAGTCTTCCTGGTACATCTTTTGGACCATGTTCCTTTCACTCTTTGGGATTCATGGTGATAGATACATTAATATACTAAAATACACTAAAAATTCAAGTAACTAATAATGATTTAGAGCTAGAATGTGGTATTGCAAGTACCAACTACCAGCTAAGGACTTTGAAAATACAGGGTCATTTCCTTGTTCTGCCATTTGCATAGTGAGTTATCTGGGTAAATCCTTGTATTTTCCCTGTCCGTAAAAGAGACAGTGACCGCATGTTGCAATCTAGCTAGGGGGGAAAAAAAATCTAGAGATGTTTCTTCAAACATATCAGGTTCTAAAATCTGCTATTTTCTTAACCAGTTCCCACCCAATTTACGGTGGTGAAAGAGTCTTCTCCAGCATAGGCTGCTCTTACACCAGTACTGGGTGTGCCGTGTATTCCCAGGGTATTTTTTTTTATCCTTTCCACAAAGACTGTGCCTTCACCTTGCACCTGAGGGCACTGCGGTGATGGCACTGGCTTTGGAGACCGTGTGTTCAGGCTCATATATAACTGACGGCTACCAGCTTGAGAGTATCTACTTCCTTAGGATCCAAATATTCCTCTGACAGGATTAATGGCCCCACCTTTTAAGAAATTAGCTATATCTCCATTTCCTCTTTCCATCCAAACAGCATTTCTGATACTAATAACATCAGCCAGAGCAAAAGAGGAGATAAAAGCACTGGTGGCAGAGTTCCACCTGTGAAGGAAGGTGTCATAAATTCTTGGAGGGCTCATCCAAAGTTTGTACCAAAATTAATAACTGCCTTTGTCATTTAAATCAGCCTGGAACCCTAATGTATTTATTCTGAAACTTCATCAGGCAAAAGCTAGTCTGAGAGTCCTATGCTGGAACTTCCTGGAGGATTTAATTTCTGTGGAGCCAGAATGAAGTTACTTAGCATATGTCCCCAAGTTGCAAGCAGAGGCTGATAACTGAATTCATGCGCTTTGGTGGTTTGGGTTTTTTTTTTTCTTTCTTTCTTTCTTTCTTATATGGAACTATGTTGTTGAATGTTCAGCTCATTCTGTTCAGGTATGAGTGAGTTTGGGGGCTGCTTTGACAAATGCCTTATGCTGGAGTTACCCAAGGAGAGCTACATAGGGACAGATGCTTGTATTGATCTAGCATTTCTTCAAAACTGAAGCATTAAGACTTGATGCAAATTGTTAGAGCTATCCTGTGATCATGCTTTAAATTCTTACTTGCTTTACCAACAGGAGAGAATACATGGGAAGTGTCTAAGAAGAAAAAGGAATCTTACCCAAACAGTTGTCTTGCTAAAAAAAAAAAAAAAAATACATAATTTTGACATCTGGGTATCAATTAATGCTTCATACTCCTATTTGTACCATTACTTTCAGAAAGAAGCAGTTTGTCATGATAAAAAATGTGCTAAGTACAGGTGGAGCCCAAATATAATTCATTCCAGATAGTAATGCTTTGTCCAAATATGAAAAAGTAATGCTGGGATTGTCTAATGTTCTGTGTTGGCCTAGTACTGCTCCTATGGAGGGATAAAACTAGGGTTAGCTTTTCTGCAGGTTTTGTAAAGCTAATGTCTTGTGAAAATCTTACAAAAAACCAGTTAAAGAAATATTGCCATGTACTCAAAGAATTTTAGGTGTATTTCTAATATGTGATATCTTAACAGTATTGGTAGAAACACTTTAAATGTCTGTATTGTAAACCAAAAGTTTCCAAAATATAGCATGCCAACCATACCAGAGGCACAGTTTGATATGTCCCTGTTACTGCTTCCGGTGATGCCTCCAACCTCTGAGCTACTACTGAAGAAAAATTTGTGAACCCCTGTGCAAAAATAAGTATTTTCTGGGTAACAGTAAATATTAACTCATATAAGAAAGTGATGTCTTGATATAGATACCTGTATGTTCTGATGCAGATGTCTTGTTTATCAGCTTGCCTCCTTCCTTGTGGTACAGCATAAAACTGCCTTGGCTTGAAAACAAAAAAGGTGGGAGGAAAACCCTTACAAATCCAGGCATACAGTTGTCTTAGTGCACATGAATCATTTTGAAGTACTCACGTTCCTATTACGGTAATTTTAATAACAAAATACATTGCCCGTACAGCATGATGTTAAATGTGTGCAGCTCTTCAGAGGAGAAGGGCTGCAGACAGCAACATTTAAATTGTGAAGCTTCTCCAGGGTGAAGCTGCAGAAGAGCTGATCAGTAAAGCAAGAAATCGCTGCTCTAGTGTGTGCAAGGGAAAGAGGTAATAGGGATGCTGCTACCTGAGGAAAAGGGCAAGTCCTCTTACAGATAAGGGAAGAGCGAGCTGTAAGGGGAGAAAACCATGTAGGAAAGATTAGAGTTTTTGAAAAAGTGGGAAATTATTTAACACTGAAGTTGTATCTCAAGCCAGTCCTGTCTATCCCAAGACCACTGCACGTTTGTAACCTCAACTTTGCAGACCACACTGTTTCTCTTAGATAACAAGTATATGCAGATAGTAAGAGGCACAAAAATAAATTAGAAAAAGATTTCTTTAATGCTTCTAATAATGTATTTGGACATGATTATCATAATGAATCTTGTAAAAGGAATTCACTGTTTCCCCTTTTATATGATGTGTTTCTGACCTTAACCCGCTTGATATGCGATTCCTGTTCAGCAAAGGTGCCCATAATAGAGGGGCAAGAAGGATGATCAGAGTTCAAACAATAGGGTAAGAAATGCAGAGTAGTGGGAAAAAGCTTCCATTTTCCCATAAGCTGGGGCATAGAAGATACTGCAGCCTCAGCTCTACAGTATCTTATGAACAAACAAATTATGCATGAGTTTGCTCAGGGGACTACTCAGCTACTCAACAATAATGGGTAATTGCCCTCACAAACTTATCCTCATATCACTCATACACACCAACACTTATACTGAAAAGAAAAGACGCGAAGAACAAATTTCAATATAAAACACATTATTATTATGAAAATGACACATTTCCATTTAACCCTTTTCTAACAAAAAGAACTCACTGCATTTCAAAGAAAATGGGGCTAGGAAATTTTAAACGTTAGTCTCAGTATTTTCCCTTGGAAGGCACACTCAAGATTGTTTTACTTGGCACATTCTGTACTCTTCATTGTAGCAAAGGCTTGCGGGTATCTAATGACACAATCACAGAATGCCATAGAAATTTGGAACAAAATCCCCATCTTCGATACAATTCAGCAGATTCACGCCATATGGAAATCCTGCTGTTTAATGTAACACCATTAAAAGCCACATATTGCTAAATTCATCTCTCAAAGATTTTTGCAAAAGTTGCAGGAACAATATTATTTCTGAGTTTTTAACCTTTATTCAGCCTCCAGCATTCTTAAGAGTCAAATGCGTGTTTCATAACTGGAAATCCAACTACTTCATATGCTGGTGATATTTTGATTTCTCAAACATACGTAGTAATATAACGGTCTTGTCTCTTCATAAAGAACTAGTAAGTTACAACTTGATCAATAACTGGGAAAGAGATATGAACCATAGCTAGAGCTCAGTGTCCTAAAATATGATAGATTCATTTTAATTCATTCAACACAACTTCACCCAAAGCATCTTATTCATTCTTTTTGTTTTCCATGATTTCAGTTCTAGGTGGTAGAGTTCCCTGGGCCTAAGATTGTGTGTTAACATTTTGAATTGCAAAGCCCTTTGGTATTTCTGGACTGCAAATGAAATAATTGATAAAGCTATTTGCTGCACAGCCACTTATGCATTTTCAGTCCATCCCTTTAGGAAAATCTTCTGCTGAAGGCAGTTGTTAAGGACATGCAGTATAAGTAGAGAGAAGGAAGCTCTGGCTGCTGTGTAGGTGCTTTACCAAAGCTTTACCCAACATTTTCAACCACATCTGCGTAGATCTCAGCTCTCCTTACTGGACTGCTTGTGGGTGCAAGGATTTTCCAGCTTCATCTTCTTGCAAAAAATTGCATCAACAAGGATACAGGAAATGATAAAGAATCCAGCCCCATGTTGCAGTGTGTTTCCCCAAAATCTTGCTGAAAATTGAAGCAATGTTTCTACCCAGTGTGAGAATATGTGACTAATACCACTACAGAGTGACACCATGAAAATGGAGTGTGCATGCTGTTTGCCATGCTAAAAGGAGTGTCTTTAAACTCGGAAGCATCTTGTGTAAGATCTGTGTACCAGGGAGCTTAGAGGCACCTGAGAAGAGTCCTACAGGAGCTGTAAGCTGCCTTTTCAATCTGAACCTATTTTAGATTTATCAATATTCTTTTCCATGTCTAAAGGTGGGTTAGGGATTTGCACAAGACTTGAGGCCAGCATCACCAGGTGTGGCAGTTATAGGCAGACTCCCAAAGAGCGTACCTTTCCAGATGCTGAGCCCTCCTGAACACGTGGTGATCACAGGTGTCTAGAGAAGGGCCAACATCTTTCTGAAAATATCATTCAGGAAGGATTCAAAATCTCTTCCAAGTCAGCAGGAATAATAGCAGGTGACTCAGAGCCTGAGAGGTTTTGCAGAGACTTCTGTTATTTATATAACTATGTCAGGGAAGAGCAAGATGAGTTGAGGTCAACACCTCCAGGAGATGACAGAGGAGTTTAGAAAGGAGGAGTGAATGGACCTAAACTGGGAAGGGAGAGGAAACACGGGAAGCTGTCTGTCTTTTGTTTGCAAATTCATGGTTTACGAGAATATTGCCCCCAGTCTATGTGGCCAAAATTCTTCTGGTAAATTTTCAGAAGTTACTTTACACAGTTGTTGGCAGCCTTGTAAGTCCAGGGTTTCGACTACAGAGTCGCAACAAGATAATTACACTCTCTTGCTTTGTCAATACGAGCAAAGTGGGTTTTACATCTCTTTAGGGAAAACCAGCATAGCAGCAAACAGTCATAAAAGAAAGAATAGCTCTTTTAATAAGATCAGCTCACTCTGAGTAACAAATTACCTGGATGAGAGGAGCACGAGCCCTAGAAACCTTCCTAGATTCTGGCTGGTGCACTTCTAGGATGTCACAATGTCTCTCTGTAGCAGGAGCCAGTGAAGCTGCATTTGAGGGTTGTGATGACATTTGTATGTCCCTAATATATTTATAACTTAGGACAGAGTACCTGTGTGTGTGTCACACATTTTTTTTTTTCCTAGTAGATATGCAGAGATTTAAGCAGATGAAAATGTGTCCACAAAGGACCATAAAGAAGAAAAGGAGTTATAAGGTAATGCAGCAAGAGCACTGATGCATGGTTATTGAAAGTAAAAATGGTTAACGTGTGGAAAGAGGTATATAAATGACTGCAAGCCACTTTTTCAAATGTCTTTCCCTGTTGCTCTTAGCAATATCACTGAATATGATCAAATCGTTTTTCTGCTCCTTTGCCACAGTAACTTTTGCAAGTTAACAACCATCTTAAAAAGAGGGCACGGGGTCTACAACAGATAATGCACTTTCTGTTGTGTGATTCTCAAACGGTGTTAGGGCTCTTCATGTAGGAGTTTAAAACCACTCACGACTGGCTTGCCTTTGCTCCTGCTGGTGTCGGTGGTTAAGCTTCCTGGGGGCTGTGCGCAGGCTGCTGGGTCTGTTTGTGTGGAGGCTGCAGGATGAGGCCACTGGCTGCAGGTTTAGTAGCACCCAGCGTGCGTCAGTTCCCCATGTGTAAGCCTTGGTATAGTTTTAATTTATTTTTAAGAACACAAAGATACATGATTTAAATATTGTGAAATCCTGTATATATTTTGGCTCAGTCAGTCATATGCCTGTTTACTCACAGATTCCCCAAAATCTGCATTTCCTCAGGCATTCATGTCTTTCAGATTCTTTATGCTGCTTATTCACCATGCTGCCTGCTTTTCCTTAGACCCAGTGGAATATGGCCTTTTTTATTAGCCTTGGTTTAGCCCGTGTGGTCAAGGGATCGCTGCTGGACCCCCTAACCACAGGGCCAACGGCACGTGCTGTCAAGGCGGGAAACACATTTCCGCCCTCCACCTGCCTCCATCTCTCTCTGTGGGGGGGAAAAAAAAAAAAAGTATGAAACCTAATTATAAGCAATATCATAACCACAAGATGAAGAATGGCAAACAAGCCCTGCTTGGTAGCTGGCTACAGCTGAGCGATGTAGGCTTGTGTCCTCCCAAGCCAGGAGCAGCGTGAGAGTTCTAACATCCTGGACAAAAACTGTTTAACTAAAAATGTGTTTAAATTTAAAAGGGAATTGTGAAATATCTCCCTCCTCGGGTCTTTGTGTAGTGCAGGTTTAGGCTGCTGGATACTGAAAGGGCTGGATTTTGGATTGTGTTTTGCTTGGAAGTACCAGACCAGGTAGATTGCTGAAGGATTGGGTTTCCCTTCCAGGGGACAGGCACCCACCTCCATAGCTGGGTCTCAGCCTCTCCGCACCACGATTTCCTCGCTGTAAAATGGGCAAGCCTCTTTCCTGTCCTGTCCTGTCCTGTCCTTTCCTGTCCTTTCTCTTCAAACATACCATCCCGGGGACATCCCAGGTCTGTGTCCCTGTGCTGCACCCCATGTAATGGGCTTCTGCTTTGGATTGGAATGTCTTGATGTTAAGAAATAAAAATAAATGAAAAGGGTTGAACACTTTTGGTTCCCTGGGAAAGGTGGGCTGCAGGAAAAAACCACACCTGCACATTTCATAAATGTGGTCTGTCCTGTCATTGAGCAGTCTCTGTCATTGAATTCCCCTTTCCCCCTCTTACCAGAAAGATTATTATTATTTTTAATAAATAGCACAAGTTTAGGGTACTTTCATTATCAAAGAGTTTGCAATCCTGATTAGGAAATCTATTTAACCTGGTGTCAATTAGCCTGCTTGATGTGAAAATCCACCCAAATCCTGGGAGAGAGGGCAAGCAGTGCCCCAGTCAAGCTTTCTGCAGGAATAACTTGTTTTAGGAAGAAGCAGAGGAAAGCAAAGGCATGCCAAACAATCAAAAAGTGAGGGGAATGTCTCAGTGGAGCATTGAAGGGAATAGATGCTCACGCTGGTGATGAGATTTTGTTTTAATCATACTGATAAACCTTTTAATTTTGGTGCACGGCAGCAGCGGCTTTAAAAATGAAATAAAGGGTTTGTGACTAGCGAGAGTCCTTGGTGTTGCTTCCAGAGCATTGCTTGGGCTGTTATTAAAGCCCTGCCAATGGTTTCAAGTGGAACAGCTAATGTTTCAAGTGTTCATAAATAATTGTTTAATGTTCCAAGCACTTGAGGAGCAGGTTTTAAAAACTAGCCTTGCACTGATTATTTCCACTGCTGTAAAAACAGACTTTCGACAGTAGCTTTGTCTGCTACTTACAGGTTTCTGTGAAAAGGAAAAAAGAAAAACACCATCCTCTGTGAGTCAGTATCGAGGGATGCACCCAGCGTTGGACCTGTAAAAAAACCCCTAAAACTAGCAGATTTCCCCTTGAAAATTGGCCAAAATCTGGAATAACTTTGTGGTATTGTGAGAGCGGGGTCACATCCATGGCTGGTGTTTGAGAGGTCATGATGGGCCATCTCTGCTTCTGGGGGTGCTGGAGGGGTGCAGTGGGATGGGTCCCGGGGGGGTCGTGGATTGCCGCGATTTACCCATCCCCACAGATGATGCTTTAAAGCAGGGCTAGAGGTGAGGTCTTTTCATTGTAACCAGGAGTCCCTTAGTGCAGTTAAACACAGCCAGAGTGGAGCCAAGAACTGGGCTTGGTAGTTTAAAGAAAAAATGGTGTGGTAAAACCAAAGGGCCGGAAGCTTGGGGAGCGGAAAGCTCAGGAAGAGGTGGAGGCTGTTTGCTGAGGCTGCACACAAACCAGGGCTGCTGGCTGTGGGACGCACACCAGCCCTGCTCTGCTTCCCCGGCTGCAGCCCCTTGGTGGGGCAGGAAGGGGAGCAGGATCCAGCCTGGGGAACAGATCCGGCAGCACCCCTGTTGTCACTCCCATGCTTGCCAGGGATGTCAGCAGGTGGAAATTTTGGTGGTTAGAGAGTAAAACATGCAGCTTACAGTAGTCATTTAGGTCAAAGTCAAAGTTTGCACTCTTAATTAGTGATTTTGTTTGCTCAAAGCTGCTTGCCTTTTTTTTTTTAAGATGCATGGAGGGGAGTAAGCAACTTTTATAAGCAATCATCCCACTGAAGTAAAATAGGTTGGAAGACACACTGACTGCTCCTAACTATGCTGAACATTCACAGTGGTTCAGACAGAGCCTTTCAGTTTGATCCCTGTAACTTTCTAGGTTTTGTCTGAATGCTTTTCCCGAAGATGATGCTTTACTGCTATTTTGCTGTTGTGCATATCACGTTCATTTCTGATGGCTGAAATCCTATTTTTAAAAGTAATTTTTCCTTAAAAAGATCTATACGAGTATATATAAGCATACACAAATTTGAAGGTGTTAGAAATTTTTACTTAGTAAGTAGGATTAAGAAATTTCTTGTGTGTGTGTATATATATATTTATGTTTGTGTTTGTAAATATCTATCGAGACATGCATATGCGTAACCTTATGAAGGATAGCCGTAGAAGCATCAATCTTCATGTGGATGAGTGTGTTCAAGATTAAGCCCTAGCTCTTAGCCCTCCTGCGAGGATTTAACTAGCAGTTCTTCCACCGCAAAAATCCATCTCCCTTTGTTTGCTGTTATAATTTGGAGATAAAAAGCACGACTTTATTTCTGCCGTTTATTGGAACTAGATCGCACGGTAAGACTTGGAAGCTTGTGCAAACACCAGTTACCACTCCGTTTGCCATCTTTTCTGTTTGTTTTTTGGGGTTTTTGGGAGTGGTTCCCCCCCCCCCCCCCCTTCCCTCCTGTAGTCGTGTCTCTTAAATATCTCATCGCTTATCTGGGCAATGCAGCGCTTCTTATTCAGGTGTAGAGGGGCTGGTTAAGCAAGCAGTGAGCTGGCCTGCCAAGGATACCTTTCTCAGGAAGGAAAAAAGGGTGGGGGGAAGAAGGAAAAAAACAAAAAAGTTTTGGAGGCCAGTTGTTTGATGGGAGGAATAGCTGCGGGCGGGCTGGGTGCTGGGCCGGGATTACCCTTGCTTGGCTGCCCTCTGCCGGCATCCGGGCACGGTGCAGCGCCGGCCGCGCACCCCACCGCGCCCCTCCGCGCCGCCTTTAATTAAGCGTGAAAAATCGCCAGCATTTGTATGGATCAAAGAAAACAATTATGCATAATGGTTGAACAGAAAACAATTGACTATTATTGAATGAGAGGATTGCTCTAATTAATCCAAAAGATATACCCACTGCTAAATGAGGTGAAGAAAAAGCTCAAGAATAGATTTAAACTCTGGAGCGTGATATAGCTGAGGCAAGGGGGCAGTTTATGACTCAACACAGTAGAATTTCTGCTTGTAAATGTGATTGCTAGCGGTTTTTTTAATCACAATTTTCCTAACTTGCAAATGAATCTGAAATATGTAGAAATAATAGTGTCTGTCGTGTAAAATGAATGCGTGTTTTTCTTCTTTAAGGTTTTATTTTTAACTGTCTCTAGTAAAAGTACATTAGTCATATTTATCTCACTCGTGAAAGAGCCTCTTTCTGTAACTCGCTTCGGATTTAACCCCTTTAAGGTTATCTACAGTGTCAACATACTTTCTGCTTTAGGATGTCAGTGTCTCTCCCTAACCCTTTACGGATGTTTTATTGACATTTGGAAGGCCATGCTGTGTTAAGGAAAAAATGTAAATTCAACAAGAAACAGCAGAATGTCACCACTGTCCTGTTTGCGGTCAAGCAGTCTTGTCAACACATGGGGAAAATTAAGGCTGAGGAAAGCAGTGGTGAAAAGGGGGTGCTACTTCCTTCCTTCTCCAGCATTTCCTCGCCCCTCCTCACCGTTTCCATTTCCTCTTATATTTCCCAGTTTAAAAGATGGGTGATCAGTACCTGTGACCCTTAAATTTCTTATTCTCTGTTACTTTTACACAGCTAAGAAAATCTGCAGATAGAATTAGAGGCCAAACTAAATTCTTTTGCATTGATATAATCATGGGAGTTATTTTAAATGTGATGGATGTAACCTGAGAGCAGAGTATGTCCAGGATGTCTAAAAGGCAGACACTGTACAAGTATTTATGAAAAAATCTGTGTGCTCTTAAGATGTCATGCATAATCCGCACTGTGTGTCTCTTCAGTGTCACAAGCACATTTACATAGATTGTCATGAATTTCAAATTGCACCTCAAATCAATGCCAGAGTAAAATTACCTTTGAGCACAATGCAGCCTTCCTTTAAGAGTTAATCTTACAGGTCTCGCTCTGTTTGGAAGTAGAGCTAGCCCTCCCGTGACACTCATGGCTTGCTGCTCACGGAGTGCCAACATCAGGTGCCCCGACACGTTTGTAGCACCTCCGTGGGACCGAAAACCACCAGTGTCTGGTGCCACCTCATACCCTCCGCAGAACACGAAGCATGAAAACAGTGCGTCATGAATGCAGCTACCTCCTTAACTGGTGTGAACGCCGTCTCCGAAGGGTACTGTGTACATGCTTAGGGCTCTGTTTTGACAAACCACTTGTAAACATCCCATGGGGACTTTGCTCTAACAGGTACAAGAGCTCTGAAGCAAGCATTTTCCCAGTGCTGTAATACTGTTGCCGTCATCTAATTGCATATGCCTCGATTGTGGGGAAAGATGCCTTGAGTGTGCTATTCTCTGGTTCAGTCTAACCATAAAAGGCTAAACACAGCCTTGCTCCAACTCCATTGGTTGCGCTCATCCACATTGGATTAAGGCTCAGTCAGCAAGACCTTTTGGTTGTGTGGAGACAAAAAGAGAAGGAGATTTTACAAGGACCTGCTCAGGGTAACACCACGGCACCTGGTAGGAACAGCTGCGTCAACTGATCCCAGGCTTCTTGCCATGTCCTGGAGCACATTGCATCTCTCCAGAGGGTAAAAGCTTCCACTATGCCCAGAAACAGCATTTAGCTGGTGTAATGCGTTTATTTCTGGAGAGGCCATAGGGCTGAAGCAGTTTCTTGTGGCAGATTACCAGTTATAAGTGCTGTAAATCACGGTGTGTCTGATATTTTTGCCATGGGTCTCCCCACCAAAGGCCACTCTTCCACTCTGCAGATCACTGTCTCCAGAAACAGGCTTCCAGCAAGCATGGTCATTCAAGCCTGAGGCTTGAATTACCACGTGAACTGGGGGCCCTACAATCCTCGGGTGCTGCCGCCGCTTCGGTAACCGATGGGAAGGAAAGGAGGAGTGTTTGGGCCGATGGCATTGCAGTGATGAGAGACATGTAAATGCCAGCAATGCTATTTAGCATTTCTCGAGCAAGAGGATGGGCCAGCAGATACGTCGTGGATCCTCGCCAAGCATGTAGGGGGACATGTTGTTAACTTGCTGGTGGCTGCTGTAGCCAAGAAACCGAGTAGCCATGTAGGGACTGTGGCGGGCGGGAGAGAGAGAGCACATGTAGAAATAAGGCTTCTCACTCAACAAATTCTGCTGTTTGCATGCAGAAAAAGAGGTATTTTTGCAAGCGGGGACTTAAGAACAAGATGAAATCTTCCCACTTTTATCAGCAAGGCAGTTAGTGACAAGCACATGGTGAAAGGCTCAAATTCTGGTGTAAATTATCATGAAAATAACAGAACACACAGAAAATTTGGAATTGCAAAAATCAGGAAGCCATGACTTTGTGGACTGACAAGATGAAAAAGACATATTCATTCTAAGGGGTTTGTGGTGTAATTTAGCCCTCTGGGCATTATCCTCACTTCAGGAATTTGCTGCAGGTTGAGACATCTCTGCTAAGAGAGACAACTGGTATCTTATGTACATAGAAAACATAATAATACCAGGCACTTGGGACATCTAGCAAAGTATGGAAACTCTGATCAGGACTGGGGTGTGCTGTCCTGTGAATGTTCTCCTGGAGAACAGCCCTCTGTGTGCTTAGGTGCTCACCTGAAACTATGGAAAATTTCTTTTTCCTTTCCCATCACATTTTAAAAGATGCAGAGAGCTGAAAGCGAGTGTTTTGTTCCATCCCTAAGGTAGCCGCAGTTTGGTGGTAGGTGAAGTAATGACTATATATAGTCACTAAAGTGCCTTCGGATAGTTCTGGAGAACAACTGCTGATTAAATTGAAGGTATTATTATTATTAAGGTATTATTATCGTAAGCTTGCCACAAGTTGCAACGAGACTGTAGGAATTACTTTGGAGCACCTAATACTGGCACAGTTGCAGAGTTTAAAGTTCTCTTTCTGTCAATATTGCGTTAATTTTATCTGGTGCTTTTGATTAAACAAACTAATCTGGAACAATTTCAGTAGCTGATTTTTCGAAATAGAAAAGGCACTAATAAGTGAACATCAAGTTGCACCCCTCTGGCATCCAGAGAAAGGAAAATCCTTTATGAACAAATCAGATGTGGTCACACTGAGTCCTAAACACTGCTCAGCTACCATCATGCTGATTTAATCAATCCTCATGAGGTAAAAAAGGTAGAAAGTGGAGAATAATATGCCTGATGATGAGATATTTTAATGAAATACGTTGGGATAATTTAGTGGGGAATGAAAGTACTATGGATAAAAGTGAGTCAGAAAGCATGAAAAACACCAAACGTATCAGAACATGTGTATAATATCAAACAATGGTTAAACATCCTTAATCTGTGTTTCACAGGTAAAGGGATAAATTGGAAGCAGTTCGGCTGTGAATTGGTGGCGTTGGGGAGGAAGAGGTGCAAAAGTTAAAGGATGGCTGTAGTTTGGGAATTGATGGGAATAGGTCTTTTGGGGTTCTGTCGTTGCTGTTTCTCACTGGTTCATTACAAAGCTTGCAGGGAGAGCTCTGGGAGCAGGGAGGCATGTGGAGCTGCTGTTTTGTAAGCGTGAGCCTATACACTTGTTGTACTTCTGGCTGTAGAGGCTGAAATAGGGTCCTCAGTACCTTAATAAGAACCATTGTGAGCTGAGCTAAGTGGCTTTGCACGTTGAGGGTAAAGCAGATATATTGGCCTCTGTGGACCTGCGGTGCCCTGGATAAATCATCTTTATTCACGTACGATATTATCAGTGTGAGGAAGGCAGAAAGGTGTTGCAAGTTCCTGCAGAAGGGCAGAGGGAGTTAGGTAGTTGTGTTTTACCGTTTGGACTGCAATCTGAAGGTAAAGAGCAGCTCGCTGCAATTTGTACTTCCTCCTTCTGTGAATAAGACTGATCCGAGATACGCATTTGGGACATAAAGGCACAGCCAAGATGTATGTTCGGGTAATAAGATCTCAAGCAGAATTTACGTAAAATCCCTGTAGCCTGAGTGCTTTGGGCGCTGGAAGGTGTGAAGAGATACTGCTTACACCGGCAGGTACCACTGAATGTGTGTGTGAAGGAGACGTGGACCTGTGCTGTAATTGTCCCATCTGGCCATGTACTACCAGATGTGTTGTTGACAGCTGCACAACAGGAACTTGTAAAAAGAAAAAAAAAAAACCAAAAAACAAACAACCAAATGACAACTTAGAGAAAGATTAAAGCATATGTATGCTTTATGAGTATTATTTATGTGGGCCTAACAAATTTCAAAGCAGGAAAACCACAGGACAGGTCTTAAACTGATGTTGAATTCCAATACCTTGATTAACCAGCTGGAGATCAGGTCCATAGTTTTTCTGAAGCAGGTTTTGGGGGGGTTTTTTGTTTTTTCTTTTTTTTTTTTTTTCCTCAGAATGCACACAGGGAGCAGATCTTTTGAGTAGGAAGGTGCCATTTTTACACAGTCACTGTTCAGACCATAGCCACACTTGAAGCCAAAAATAGAAAATATATTTTAGAACTTGTTAAATTAAAAAAAAAGAGAGAGGAAAGAAAAACCTCCTGCAGAACTTTGCATTCTCTGACTTTTCAGACTTTCAGGTCTGCTCTCCTGATTACACATTTTCTAGCTGATGACATGCCATCAGCTAAAGATGGATTTTAAACACAAGTCATGTCAAAAGTTTCATTTAACCTCTTCAATATAACAAGCTGCTGATGGTTTACATTTCTGACAGTAGAGGTAAATTAATCTGTGATGGATGTTTGGAAGGGAGAGAGAAGATTTGCAAAGAGCGAGGAAGAAGTAAAATGGTAACTGGTGAAGGCACTGGACATCTTCTGGAGAGTAGTGAGTGGTGGGTGGGATGTGGGTGTGGTGATATTTCTAGACCTGCATCTACAAGTATAGATATATCATACTTGCTATGTGTATGTATGTGTGGTTTTTAAATAAAAATAGTTTTCCATTATACTGTGCAAGTCTGACATTTGATGAGGTAGAATATTTCCAGATGGGTTGGATTTTGGAGAATAGGGAGTAGGTTATGATTTGTCTAATGAAATGTTAATTTTTTGGCAGTCAGAGGGGTTTAGGGTAAATCAGTTAAACCCAAAGATGATTAAAAAGGGATTTGTGAAACTTTGGAGTAGTAATTAGTATTAATTGAGGCCATCATTATTTTATATGATAAAGGTAGTATGCATGTGTAGTTGGACAACAAAAAAAATGCTAGGCTCATTGTCTTTCTGGGGATTGTAAAAGTTTGGGAGGGAGCTCTTGTTAGTAAGTAATCCCAAGAGACATAACACGGTAAAACCTTGACATGAGAAAATTCAGCCAGGAGACAGTTGATTTCTCAGCTGGGAGGTACTTCGGGAAGAGATGGCATCTTGCCGTCTCCACCAGGACTTGGTAATAATTCTCACTATTCATGAACAGATGTCTTTGGTTAGATTCCCTAGGTGCATTTGAATTCATTAAAGGATCTAGGGAATCAAGATATTAATTCCAAATTATTACATATTATAGATTTTATTTTCTGGAAGAATGGGAACATGGCAAAAAAAGAGGTTGTAGTAAAAGTGGTAAATGATGTCAAGATAGCATAATCACAGAATACTATTATGCCACTCCAGGCTACATTGCAATTTTTTTTTTTTTCCTTTAACACTGGCCATCTAAAATAGTTTGGTGAAAAAGTGAGTTTTAAATCGTGTGTGCTGTGAGACTGAAATTCTGTAGTTGGAGACATTCATAAGTGATATTTGTCCTGATACTCAACTGGAATAAAGTATTAGCGCTCTGTTGAACTCAGTACGAGGATACCAATTTAGAGCAGATGAGGATCTGACCAGCTAACCTAAAGTGTTCTGTAATTTCAGGCTGAGCTATTTTGTATCTAATTAGTAAGGACTGAATTAAAGGTCCACTAGGCTTAGGCTATCATATGTGAGTTATTCTCAATGATCAGTACTTTGACATTTTACTGGGACACTGGAGGACTGAGACAAACTCCCTGCAGATGGAACTTGTACATTTTAAGAGCAGCCTGCAAGCCTTCCTTTCTCAGGTCAGCTACTTTAGGGAACTTTGGAGACAATATTTTGAAACTGAACATCCAAAAGCTTTTCAAATCTTCATGACTAAACTCTATTCCAGTACTTGGTTGCATTAACAGATGTGATTTTTGTCAATGGGAACTTGGCAGCAGAACAAATTTCATCAGCTAATATTTGTAAACTGCTTTGAGATCCACTGATGGAAGGAAACCTGGACTGAGAATGAAAAATGCCAATTATTGAAGTTTGTTTGCTGAATTTTCCATCTTTGAATCTATATTTATAGGATTTCTTCACATCTCTTTAATTATCGCCTTCCAATTTTATTCCTCTATCTTTCTTCCCCATTTTCTGCATACAGATGGTACTTTAGTCATTTTTCTATTCACCCAAGGTTTTGCTAACACAAAGAAGGGCCAGGTCATCTCAATTGGTCTTACAGATATACTCAATCTGAGTTTACTATGTCTTCTGCCTCTTACTAAAGAAAATTTAACCCATTATAAGAAATACCCAGGACCTTTATCCTGCTTGAAGTTAAAATATTGATATTAAAATATCAAGCAGTGTCTTATTTCGGAGTCTGCCTCAAAGGATGTTTTCTTTCCCCAGTTGGTTTATCATTTCTCTGCTTTGATTGTTTTTTTTTTTCCCTTGTTCTTCTATCTCCCCATTTTGCAATGGAGTTGAATGAAGAGAATCCTCTGCAAATGGCATTGCCAATGAGATAGCCTGAGGAGGATGCAGATGATGGGCAGGCCAAGACAGATCATCTACAGTAGTAATCTTGTTCAAGTTGCAGCACATCTTGCAAGGACCCTTTGGTCATCCTCTTTTCATGCATTCATCAGCATGGTCATGACTATTATCATCAGAAAAAAACCTGCAAGTGTGCATTTCTTCTACTTCCACTTGAAAAATTCCTAACTGGACACTTTCTTACAGTTGTAAAGTTATTTAATGCAGTAAATTTTTTGGTACTTTCTTTGCACAGGCTCCAGAATTGCAGAATTTTTTAACATATAAGAATTTGCCTGGACAGACATCTCTTCTGAAGTTGGTGTATGCTTTATTTTTCCCCCAGCACTAATACAACATATGTTTTGAGCCAGTCCTGATAATGTTTTTCAGTGGTATTCATCTGTGATATTTGTAACGAGTTTCTTGGTGTAATTGTAATTCAGAAGTTGTCTGTAGCCCTGTGATATGTGCATAATTGTCCCTGTCCACTGTAACCACCAGCACCTCTTGTCAGCAGGATTGATGGTAATGGTTTGGTTCCTTTTTTAATAATTAATTGCTGTTCCTTCCATCAACAGGGGATTCAAGTGGAGCTTTTGTTGTTCTAAATTTGAAATCTTAAGTCTGTGGAGATGTTTCCAGGAGGTATTTTCTCCAGTTCAACATACACTCTAACCACAGGTGTTGTATCATCAAAGAAAGAATCCATATGCTAATTTAAAAATAACAGGCCTGTTTATTGTTGCAGTGCATCACCATCAAAGAAAACAACAACAACCACCTGTCTTTAGCTGTATAATTAAACTGATGGGTCTTTATTCTGTGGTAAATGATATGGTAATATATGGATATGGAGAATAAGAGAAATCATCCTTTTAAACTTCTGAAATGTTTGCAGCGCTGTTGAAAACTGCTTTTTAAAATTAGGGTTGTTTTTTGAAAAAGTCTGTTACTAATACGATGTTTTTCCTGGTGCAGTTATGCTTCCTTTAGTACTTTCTACCATGCTGGAAATTCACCTTTCCATAGTTTTGGATGGCCACCTGTTCTGGTATCTTTTTCTGCATGGTCTTCAGTGATTCATTCCATTTCATTTTTATTGCTTTTATTTCATTTTTCTTCATCTCTCTCAAAGGCCCACTTTTGTTGTCTTTCTCCAAGCAAAGACAAGCTCAACACCAAAGCTGGTCCATTTTGTGACCAGATACGAGACACATACTTCTTGTCTTCCTTTCTGTCCCACCATGGAGATCCAGCTAGCACAGCTCCTCTCACAGGCAGTGGTGGTCCTGTTCTGCACACAATAAATATCCGCTGCTTCTTTTAAAACAAGCGTGACACTGATGTCTCTCTCCCTGCCAAGTGCCAGCAAATACCTCAGGCTTTGAATGTTGCCTTCTTGGTAAAGGAATCAGTCATTGAATCTGCATGTATATAAGTTTCACTTGGACTATTTGCACGTATATACCAGCTCTGTAACAGCTTGGCCAGACCTCCACGGCCAGTTCTGCTAGTGGACCACATTTCCTACCAAAACCCAACTCTCAGAGAACATGCCTACTCCTACAGTTACTTTAATTGGAGAACAAATTACAGTGTTGTTTTCACAGATCACTTTTTCTCCACAAACGCTTTTGACACAGAAACTTGTATAACTAGTGTTCTTAGATAAGTAAGCTGAATTGTGTTTTCTTTTAAAAGGCCAATCCTAAATCCCTTTTGCTAAATCCTAAATCCACTAGGCCTGTTAGCACAGGCAGAAGATTGTGTTGGCCTGCAGGGATGTGTCATGTTGAACCTGTCATACAGGACATGGCTCACAAAGAATTTGGGGCATTAG
This sequence comes from Pelecanus crispus, assembly GCF_030463565.1. NCBI lineage: Eukaryota > Metazoa > Chordata > Aves > Pelecaniformes > Pelecanidae > Pelecanus > Pelecanus crispus. The sequence goes on from NC_134649.1 coordinate 45,898,993, forward strand.
GAATTTCAAGTCTTTGACAAACCAGTAACTTTCATTATGAATTATATACTTTTGCTCAGGAATTAGTGTGTCCTACTTTTTTATGATGCCTTTTGCTATGCCCTTATTTAAATATTTTACTCTGATTAAAGAAGAAAGGTATGCCAGGTCAGCTGGGGGGATCTGTACCTTTCTCTATTCTTGCAGGGATGGAGGAGGGGGACGTCCACCTCTCTGAAATCCCTTCTTCCAGAATTCAGCCTTATCTTTCTAGGCTTGTTATCACCTATGCACCTTCCTGTTGTCTCGAACTCTTAAGGCAAGAAAAATGTGCCTGTCTATAGAGTGTGTCTTCTGGGTAGAAATACTGCCATGAGGTAGTGGGTTGGTATCTTCATCTTGGCAGTTGTGGGTTTATTGTTCTGAGGGCGGTGGTTTGTTTTTGAGCTGAGTTGCTGAAGCAGACGTTCTTTACTGCAAGCTGGTAGAACGGTGCATTTTCGTCAATGGGCTGATGCGAATGAGTTAATGCTAGGCAGGAGTGTTTCTTTTGTGGATGTTTTGTGGCCAAGGTTTAAAGATTTGTTTATAAAGTTGGCAGTGTGAATTTTGGGTCTGTTATATCTTATTAGTTCAGGTGCTATAACTGGACAAGAAAAGTGTGTAGCTTTGTCTAAAGGCACCAGTATATGTTCAGTCCTTTCTACACAGGCAGGAGAGGTGGTCTGCAGAAGGCAGACAGTCACTACTCTTATTTAATCAGCATTGCAGTAAACCTGACAGCCTTTTCCACATGAATGTCCAAGCCACAAATTATCTCCACTAGCCTGCATAGGTTTCTTTGATCATTGGTCTGAAACTGTTTTATGCTGTTATCTCAAATTCTGTCCTGAAAAGTGCTTAATTTGCAGTGCAGGTCCCCCTCCAGATTACGGTCTACACCTGATTGCACTGGTAAATCTCTCTTGTACTTTTCTCTAGGACTCTGCTCTGTAGACTTATTTCTAATCATCCATAAATAGACTCATCTGTGTTAGGTCTGTATGTCTGAGTAAGGGAAGCCACATGACAGCACGCCTCACTTGTTGGAGCAACAGCAGATCTGGGGAGAAAACTTGGCTTCATGGGAGTAGATGGAAAACTCTCATTGAATTAAACACATCCAAAATCTCTGACAGCTTCTTCTCCAGACTCAGATTCCTTGTGTGGGACGGGGTGAGCTGCACAGGCTTGGTTTATCCTTCAAAAATATGGCTAGTAATACTCAGTTCTGTAATAGCTCTGGATCCTGGGAGAATAAGAAGCTGGAAAAAAATATTTCATTTATTTTTTCTATTAACATGTGCAGTGCAGTTTGTTTTGCATTTTCTGGACAGTGGCTTTGGCCATTTTATCAAATATGCATGTGATAGGAAGTTTAGGAATAGGGCATTATGACGAGTTAATCAAGGTTATTGTGGACTTAGGCATGTGTTGAAAGGTTTACAGGATCAGTATATACATTTCATCGTAGAGCTGGGCTAAGAGAGTTTTTCAACAAATAATTTGACAGTTTCAGCTTGATTTTCTATTTTATGACTTCAGTGAATGAAGTATGTAACACTGGCATTTATTGAAGATGATTGAGAGAAACATGAAATTGAAAAAAAAATATTTCCCCATTATATTTGGTCACTGAAATAATTTATTTTCCTGATGCTTTTCCTTTTAGCAAAAATAATAATGAAAATATTCCCGCTAGAAACTGAAATCTTTCAAAATTGACTCTTTATAGCTTTGAGAAATCCCAAGGATTTCATCAGAGCATAACTGATGATACAAAAACCTAAACCAATGAAAACTAAAATTGGGGCTGTGAAACAGTTAGTAGAGCATTACAAGTAAAAGCGTATGTAATTTTTTTCCAAGGGGGCTACTATTTTGACTATCTTTTTTAGTAGTTTTAAAACGTTATTTAAAATATCTTTATGCACGCTCACAATCCACAGATATGACTCATATTATGTTGCCTGTTTCCCCAGGCTGCAGGACAGGCATTGGTCCCAAGAGGCCATCTTCCCCATTTCTCCACCTTAAGGCAAGACCACCTGTACATGTCATATCTGGCGGACACTTGCCTCATCTGTTCTTTAAGACCTCCAATGACAGAGACTCTCCATCCTCCCCAAGCAATCTATTCTAGTGCTTTGCTAGCCTCATTGTTCAGTAATTTTCCCTAATGTTTAACCTTAATCTTTCTTGCTGCAATTTAATCCCATTACTGCTTCTCCTATTTGCCGTGGGCATGGAAAATAGATTCCTCCCTTCTTCTTTGCAGCAGCTTTTTATGTGTTTGAAGGCTGCTCTTCTATGCCCTGTCTGACTTGTCTTCTTAAAGCTAAGCCACCCCAGTTTGTTCATTTCCTCAGAGGTCCTCATGGTCTCTAGCCCTGCAGTGACTCTTCAGATGGCATACGGGTGGTTTGCATCTTTCTCCAAACAAATTTCTCAAGTTTCCATGCTGTATTTTATGTAGCTGAGGAAGCCTTGATGCTACAAAGTCTTGCAGAGTATTAAAGTCAGTGGGATGAGTGGGTAAAAGGCTACACCTTTGGGCATGTCTGTGGACAGGTCCCCTTATCACTGGAGATGTCACATACCATTCACTCATGCCATTTGCTTCTTGCATAGAGCAGAGAGGGTATGTTTTGCATTTTGCTCCTTTGCAAAATAGGTTTTTAGCTCCCGGGGGCTCCAGCAGCAGCTGTCACAGGGCAGCCAGAGATGGTCTGCACCTCCCTGCTCCCATTGCTCCCTACCCTCCGCACACATACCTGCCTCATGCCATGCTGCGGCGTTATTTTCTGCCCTCTTCTACAGCCTGGGCATATGGACCTGGAGTAGAAACTTATGGGTATATGCAAATGTTTTAATGATGCTATTTGCATATCTGGAAGTGATTTACAAAACGCTGCACATGGAGTTGCTTAAAACTTGGCACCAATAGTTCGTAGAGGATCACGGCTCAACACAACAGAAACTGAATATTCAGCTGGTTTTTGCCAGCTCTCACAGAGAAGCAGTGTAGTTTTGGCGACTGCTGAAGCAAGTCTGTCAATGAAGGAAGACTCTTGAGTCCTTACATGAGTTTCAGCCCTGCTCAAGGGGAAAACATCCCGTGATATACTGCCTTTCTCTGCTTTCTTGCCACTTTGGGATGAGCAGCCAGCTGCAGTTGGTCCTGGCGGTGGGAAATGCTCTCCTGCAAACCCTCAGGAGTGCAAACAGGCAGGGGGTTCTTGGGGGTCGGAGCAGCCCAGGAACTGTTTTATGCTGAAATCTATATCGTTCTTGCAGATTTTTATTTATTTATTTTTCCCATCTTGGGATCTGCCTTTATATGACTTGGAGATGCACTAAATTTAAATATCTGATTTTGGATTCTTTTCAGAAACAGGCAGCATTTTACATTGGTCTGTGTCATTTGGTTTTAGGCGGACCCTCTTTTCAGAGCCCCTGTGTTGGGAGCCAAATTCACCTTTTCCATACCTATTTGTAAGAGCTGATAGTGTCAAAACAGTTACGCATGCGCTCCCAATGGAAGTGTTGTGTGAGGTGGGGAACTGTGCTGGAACAAATGAGCAGCACCTAATCCCGCAGCATCACTTACCTGTTTCTTTTAAAAATTCATTAGTATAGGACAATCTCAAAAGGAAAAGTGGAAAGGCCAGATTGCTCATATTTCTGTTCATCTTTAGATTTGCCAGCTCTGTTTCCTCTATTTTCCTTTACTTTGGCTTGAAATTAGCGCTAATAAGAGTGAGGGCATTGGTACTTTTGGAGATTGCCTAGAAAATACATTGCTGTAGTCAAAAGAAAACCTGCTCTTAAACCCCTGAATGCAAGTGCATGATAGATGAATATCAAATTAATTTAGCAGGAGCTGAGTTCAAGCACATAAAAAATGGTAGTTTTTTGTATATGAGAAGCTCCGTGCAGAAGGACACCTTAAAGGTGAAGGGTTTCCATGAGTCCAGGTGGAGACTGGACAAGTTCTTGGAAGAGGAATCCACAGGGTGTTATTAAACAAAGAAATCACACATGACTAAGAAAAAAAACAGAGCTAAGAAGTATTTAAGGAAGGAAGTTTTATATAAGCTTGACCTGCCATTACACTCCTACCCAGGCACCTGCTTGTGCCTGGTGGTGGTGGTGGAGGCAGAGCCCCGGGTGAGAAGGACATTTGCCCAGGACAGCCATTCTTACAATTGCTTGACTTTTGTGCCATCAGATGGAAAGTTTTGTGCCATCTTACAGGAAAAGGAAGGAGAAATACGTAATCATTCTGAATAGCATGTTTAGACACTCAGAGGGTAAGTGAACCCTGTATGCCCATAATGAAAATATCCCTTTCCCAAATGCCCTTTGTTGTGTGAGTGCAAGGGTGTAGCTGAGGGGCCCTGCATACTAAATCACCGGTTTCTCTCCTACTTATGTCAAGAAACAAGTGGTTACAGCAGAGGAGGGAAGTGCAAGGAAACAGCAAGACAGGGTATCTTGCAGTGCACCAGCTTCTGAGCCATTGCCAAGCATTTTGTCGGCTTTGTAAGGAAAAAAACCATTAAAAAGTATTTTAAAGAGAGAGAACCCAATTCAGGGCTGGATTCCTCCAGCTGCTAAAGGCTGCTTTTCATAAAAATGTGTACCTCTTTCACCCTATTTACAGGGTTTGATGTACTGCTTGCAACTCTGTGTCTATGGGATGCAGTGATATGGTAGGATACTAAAGGCAGAATATTTTCTCTAAAAGGAAACAAGAATGTCCTGTTGCAAAAGACAGAATCATTCCCTACATTGTCCCCACTGCAGACAATGCACAGCTAACATACCACTTACAGCGCATTTTGTTGCCATTCTGCTAACATTGCATGTACTTTATATTTTCTTTGTAATTGTACAAACAGCATATAGGAAGAGGGAGACTATTTAGGGAAAATACTAATTAAAATGAACAATAGAAAATAGGAGATCTTATGTTTCTAAAATTAGAGGCTAGTTATTCAGTAATAAATAGCCCTGTCATTATTAGTTTGCAGTCCCTCCTTTCTCTTGCCTGACACACAATATCACTGTTATCCGTGGTTTGCCTGTCTAAACATGGTTTCTTTCCAACGCTCTACATTGTTTGCTAGCCCCTGTTACAAAAGTTCCCCAGTTCTGGGTTTATCTGGCAAAAGAAAATAAGGAGAAATATTCTTTCTACACAAAATGAATTTGATGAAGGAATAAAATGAATATTAACAAAGGTACTTTCATGTGCTTCCTGCTAGATATTGCTTGTTGGCCTCTGGTAGTTTCAGAAACCTGGGAGCATGGACCACGGTCGTATTTCCTAATAATTAGTAAGTGGTTTGATGGCTTTGTTAAGAACGTGCTTGTTTAACTTAAAGGGAAAGTTTGATTTGCATCTTGGAGTACAATGAGTAATTGCTACAGGCAGGCATGGCTGCATTTGAGGCTGCACTTGTGAGAGAGGCAACAAGATTTGTGCCTGCATGAGTAAGGTCCTCGATTTTGTGTGATTGTAGCCAGTCTCCGTGCCAAGCTAATGAGCAGCTTCAGGACTTTTACATCCCAAGCAAAAGCATGGAGATGGGTTAAATTTATGGTCCTTTAGTGTGCATAATGGATAACAATTTTTTGGCTGATAGTGGGACCATGCTGAATCCCTGTCAACAAGGGTTGACAGCACAAATCTCCCTTTGTGGGTGTGGTTAGCGTAGTTATGGATTACCTGAGCTTTTCCCTTTGTGGAAGATCAGCTCTTCCCAGAGGATCCACCACCACATGGTCCACAAACCTGCCCTCCTGCTGGGCTTTTAAATACTCAGGAATGAATCCGACTTCTGCAGGACCAATCTTTTCTTGTTACTTAGTGCTGAGATTGTGGTGTTCCTCACCAGATTGTGTTTTGGATCTGTTTGAAAGACACTGGACTAAATGAAGTCACCTTGTTCTGTCATTGCTTCATTTCTATTGTTGTCTGGAACAAAAAACAGCCTCTATGAAAGGTGAAAAGGGGATGTAGAAGGTGTAGGAATCTGTGTTGGCTCAAGGGACAGCAATAGGGGAAACAGAGAAAGGAAGAGAACAAAATTCCCGGGGAAAAAAAATAAATACAAAGGAGGAGCAGGAAAGAAAAAGGCATGAACAGCCATAAAAATCCAGTGCTGTCAGCTGAAAATTGGGGCGATTCTGTCATATTAATGACAGGAAACCATAGCTCTATTGGCTTTCACTGAGAGAGCTGCAAGCAGCTGCTGTGGAAGGAAGGTGACTCGAGCATGAGTGAAAATATCTAAGACATTGTGCACTTATTTTGTAGAGAGAGAATTTAGTGAGGATTCATCTGTCATTATCATATCCTCTGTTGAACGTGTTGCCCTTGGCAATGGGTACTCAGTAACTAATTTAGCTTTTTTGTTGTTCAGTAGCAAGATTTTCGTGCTTAATTCACCTAGTAGCTGTGATTTTCAAAAGCAAAGAACGAACAGCTCTCTGAATTATAAAATAGAATTTATGAAATATATATTTTGATTCCTGATGCTGCCCATCTCCTGGCATTTAACATATCAGTTGCAAGTAGATTGCTTGCTAATTGCTTTGCTGGATCACCTGCTTTCAGCCGTAACTACATATTAAGGAGAGGTGGTTATGGTAGTCAGAATTTTCTGTTTTACTAAGTGAGTTGAAACTGAGTGAAACTTTTAGAAACCCAAGGTATACAGGTAGGGAAATATCAGTAGACGTTGGTTCCCACTTGATTCTCAGCACGGGGCCAGGCTGTTGACTGCTGTATGTCAAGGTGCCAAGTGCAGGTGTGTAGTAGTCCAGATAAAGGGAAACCACAACTTTCTGCAAAATAACATATGGCTGTGACACTTGAAGCAAGAACACTAAAATAAATTTCTTTAAAAAAAAAAAAAAAAGTCATAGGAGATTTGACTGTCTGCACAAGTTCTTTCTAAAGACGTCTGTGAAAGACCCCACATAGTAGTTTAAGTGGGTTTAATTTATTTAAGTTGAGGGAGAAGAGGTGGCTTGACCCTGCTGAGATTCAATCCTGTGGCTCCTGGCAGCCTAGGTAGTCCCAACACAGCACTTAAGTCGTTCAGCCATTCCTTGCTTTGCATTTATCACTTCACCAGTGCAATATTGTATAATAAATTGGAGAAGACACTGTACACAGTAGACATCAGCCCATATTTAAAGCCCTAAGTTGAATGAGCGGTAAAATCTTCTAGACGTGTAAAACCCAGGCAGTTTTCACTAAACCTGTCTGTGTCAGCTCAAAGGGTGAACTTGAAACAAGCATGGTGTGATACTGAACCTTTTGTGATCATATGCTAAGTTTTGTAAAAACTCCACAGCAGTTTAGAAAAGAGGCACCAGTCTGAGATAAGAGTTTCTGGGAACAGAGTCATCTCCCTCCACAACACTGATTTCCAGATCTGTGCTGATCAGAAGCTGTTGTATTAGAGAGAAAGTACTGATTTTGCATGAGTTTAGCTTAGTTCTGTCCTGGTACAAGTGTAGATCTTTGACTTACTGTAGTGCGCTGATGCAGAAGACTTTACCTTGTGCTTTCAGTGGGACTCTAGGATGGCCCCTTCCGTAGTTTGTCTATTCACATTACAGACCCCTGGGGACAACGGCTGTATCACTTCAGCATCTGGGGTCCCCTTCTGCTAGACATCGTACAGATCTCAGGGAGAACCTCCTTTAGGGGCTGACTCTGGGGTGCTGAGCAATCCTGACCTCAACAGTGTTGGCTGAATGAGTGGGTAGACAGAAATAGCTGTCCCATCCCACTTCAGCAGGACCGGTGGCATGTCTCTGGGCAGTGGGTAGCACTGTCCCTTCCCTCTGCATGGTCGCAGACAGCCCTGCAAAGAGAGGCGAGGCAGAGCTCTGATGTTTTGGAGGACTGTCCTTTACCACATCTGCAACTTGTTTTATTCACTGCACTAAGTCCTTCCAAGGCTTTTGCTGCCTTCCCCCCCTCTTCTCGCTTGTTCTTTGTTCACCTTGGCTTGCTTCCTCCTCCCTTCCCAAATAATTCTAAAAAATATAGGACATTAAAGTTATTTGGGAGGTGTGGTGGTTTTCAGAGTTAAACAACAGTGAAAAAAAGTACTTTCCCTTCATTTAGTATTTTTAAAGAAGTAATAAGTAACACGGCAGGATACAATTGTAATAATATGAACAAGTCTGAGGTATCTGAAGCTTCATTCCTTTGCCTCCTGCCTCTCCTGATCACTATAAGTCATGCATGAGCTATTACTTTTACTGTACATAATTTCTAGTATCCTTTGAGATCCAATCACTCCTCTGATAAAGTGATTTTCTGACTTTTTCAGCCATGCTTACATAGCTCTTTGTGTATGCAGATATAATTTATCTGTTTATTATAATTCTAATAATGAAAAGAAAGTGAAATGCTATTATAAAGCTCAGCATGGTAATCAGTTTGTTGTTATTGCTGGTCATGACAATCATTTTAAAGTCTCCATTTTGCTAATGGCACACCTTACTTTTTTTCCAAGTTGGATTGGATTTAGCCATGACTTTAATGAAGATATGTGATGGCAAAACAGAAAAACTAGGCCATAGGTCAACAAAGCACTTGAGTGTGTGAATAACTTCGCTCACGTGAGTAGATCTACAAATGTTAAGTGGACAACTCCCACTTACCAATTTAAGCATGTATTTTAGTTTTTATGCTGGGGATTGAGACCTTTATGCTGCGTTAAAAATCTAAGACTTGTGGGATCTTTTTAAATAAGGTGATTGTAACTGTGTCAATGAGAAATAAACTTGTATCTAGAGTAGCTTTCAAAAGACAGAAAAGATGTTTTATTTTTAAATCACGCATCCATACCAAAGCAAATCAAACAACAGAGCAATACATAGACAAAGGATAATGGATATGTAGCTGTTTGTAGCAAATACTTCCAAAAGAACCATCATAAAATTAGTTTTGTAACTTGCACAGTAAAAGCAGTGGGAACAATTCCTCAGTCAGTGGGCAAACAGGTTTTCTAACATTGATGGATACAAGCTAGGAAAAGTATTGAATTTTTTTTCTAATTAGCCTTTTTTTCCTACAAAATTGCCTCTTAATAATTTCCCTTCATGTCCAGTGCATAAAGGTATCTGTGTGTATGAATTTAATTTATATGCCAATGATGTTTTATACATTGTCTTGTCTGCATCTCATTACTGTCATTAATAAGCACTCCAATACATCTCGTTACAAGGTTAATTGGGACAAATCTAAAATACGTCCCCTTTTATATTGTAAATATGATATCTCCTGGCAGCACATTTCTGGTGGATGGACACAAAAGTTATGGTGTCTTATTAAAGGTTTCTATATGGTATCATAGCTGCATTCAGTGACTACATTGTGCTGTAAATACAGCTGTATGGAAAATTGGCTGCATACAACATCATCTAGATGAAACATGCATTTTCCTAGTACTAGATGAAATACAATTGTGTACAGCAGCTCTGGTTCTTTTTTTTTTTTTAGCCGTACTTGTGAAACAGAGTCATTTATACTGTATGTGCTGGTCTTCTTGCTAGCAGCTAATTTCTGATTTTGAATGCTTATGTTTTAAAAAGTCCGTTCCTTCACAAGACTCAGCTGTACTCTGTTATGGCCAATAAAAAGAAGCATTTTGCAAGTAAAAGGTGTTTGCTCCGGGCAACAGATAAGAGCCTTGGTGTTCTCATATCAAAATGCATCTCACGTCAACATCTGTCAGAGTCATGTAAGATAACACATTATAACAAGTATGTGGGACACATGTACACCTTTACTCCACAGGACCAAGGGTTAAAACTCAGGGAAAGTGGGACGTCCACTGAAACATGCTCTCCTGTAGATGTGGCTTACAATGCCAGACCCTCCTGTCACACAGAGCAAAAATGCAGATAAAGTCTCTGCAACATGGTTGGAGAACAGGGGCCGTAGATAACAGGGATCTCCAGGCACTGCATTCCTATCCACTTTTTTTTTTTTTTTCCCTGGGGCAGTGTGGAGTCTCTGTGATGACTCGCTGAACTTGAAGGGCAAGTGAAGCCTCCCAGGCCTTGGTGGCTTTACTTGAAGTCTCAGTTCTGTAACACACAGGCATGAAGAGGATGTGCTGCTGCATAGACTGGTCTGATAAGTGCAGAGTAGTTTGCATTTGCTGGCTAGCAGAGAGGTATGCTTTAGGGCAGGATGCACTGGCATTTTACCTGGATAGACATAGGACTGTTTAGTGTACAGATCTGTTAGCTGTTACTTTCCAGATCCCATATTCACACACCTGGGCTGGGAGCTCTGCCAGGGAGATCTGACTTCCCTCGTGCCATGAGCATTCTGGATGTTTTACCTGGGAAGCACAATTTGCCTCGCAAGTTTTGGGACTTTAGTTTGTCCATTGACTATGTTGAGTGTGAAGTGTTAAAAGCTTCGATAGCATCTATGAGTTTTGTTTGTGATGATCCTTATGGAGAGATTTATGTCCTCTACTAGGGATGAAACAAATTCCTCTCCAAAGATCTGTGCCAAGACTAATACACCAAGTCCCTCCAAAAGAGGGCTGTACTGGCCTTTGTTTTCTCTTTGCAGAGTTGAATTTCAGTCTTTCTGTGTCCCTTAGTCAGGAGATCACCCTGCAACAAATTCTTGATTATAAGCAGCACCAAACTGGAGACAGGATCAGGAATCCTAAAGCAAGGGCTTTAGGCAATGGCCTTGGAACCCTGTGGCTCCAGTCTTTCCTGTGAGTTTGATGCTTGGCTGTTGTAACACTGTGACTTAAGCTTATCTCAAGTCCAGTCAAAATTTTATTTACTCCACAATCTACTTGGAGAGAAAAAAAAGAAGAAAGACTCCCATAATGCTGTTGCTATGGGAGGCACAGAAATACTATTCATGTTCCCAGTTCAAGAAGGATGCGACAGTACGAAACACTGGACAAGAAAGTGAGCGTGTATTACAGAAAATGGCAAATTCTGGCTACTCATTAGCACAGTAAGTCCAACCATTTTCCCCTGACACGGACTGTAAAGTTTCACATCCTCAAGCATCAGCTAGGTAGCTTAGGAAGGCTGTGTAGCTTAGCCCCAATTTAACTGATACAGTATTGTTACTTCAAACAAGCCATATTAGTGGCATGTTATCTCTAGTGTTGTGTTTGTTCCAGACCCTAGGCAACAATTAATTTTGTCATGCCAACAAATATTTAATTTGATTTCTAATGTACCATTGCCATAACAACTTGGATAATTATATCCTAATAAAATTCATAGATTAGGGGGTTTTTAAAGGCAGCTAATTAATAAGAATTTGGGGAAAAAAAAAAAACCATGCCAAATAAAACCACAAAACAAATAAACTGCAACCCATCACCCTGTCTTCTGAGGCTGTTCAGTGTTTCCATATATGTCATGACCGGAAAGACAGTAACATAGAAACCAGTAGGTCAAAGTCAGTGAACACTGCACTGTTTGTGTACGGTTTCAGCAACCAGTTTTGTAATGTAAAGCCGCATGGTGCAACCAAGACCCAAGCTCATGAAGTATTGAAGGGAGCTTCATGTGTCAGGACTGGTGTAGGTCTGGTCCTGGTGTAGGTTGGACCTAAGTACAGTGTTCTTCATTAGTGACACTGACTGATGCGTAGATGACCAGCTAAACAATTTTCTTAATTATATTTGTTTGTCTAAAGAGCTAAATGAAGCTTATATTATTCTTATAGGAAATACCATAGGCATTTGTGTCGGAAACAGCCTGCAAGTAGCACTCTGTATTGGTAATGTTAAGCAAATGTTTTAACAGAGTAAACTCTAACAATTGTTATCATGCTTGAAACTTCTCTAGCTTGGCAAGAGCAAAACAAATAATGGGTATCAGAGATCTCATCCTGTGGAAAGTATGCCTCAAACCAAACCCCCAAACATGTGCTTTTATCTCTTGAAATCATCCAATGTACACATGCATCTGTCAGCTCTGTCCGGTGGTTAGGCACTCCATAATGTATTGAGAATAGCTTACTTATTGTTTAAATTTACCCTTGCTCTGCAAGTGTCTGGAAAAATAAGGTTTGACTTTACTAATGTCCTGTATGAGTCCTGATGCAACAACTTCTGTATCAGCCACTTTACAAACACTTTTCAACTAATACTTATGCACTACAAAGTAATTTGTTCCTATTACTCTAAGAAAAAAACATTTTCTATGTATTAAAAATCCAACATCACACACATATGTTCAAAGTCTTATACCTGATATTTGGCACACTGAATTCTTCAGAAGCTGTTATAGATACTAATATACCTCTAGTTCTGTCTCCCAAAAGCCTTGTATCTTTTTTTTTCTTTTTCCTGAATGGCCAGAATTTCTAAAAGAGTCAATGCAAGCATCAAATAGCCACCGTGACACAGAAACATTTAAAAAAGGCTTGGAAAAATCCCTCATACTCCATGTGTCTGTACGTGTGTACTGATGTTCTCATTGAATTTTCAGGAAGAAAAGATTGGGGGGGTAGTGGTGGTGGGGGAAGCAAACCCCAAACTATCTTCCCTATATTTTTAAATCCCATAAGATCAGACAAGGCTGTTGGGTTTGAGGTTGGGCGCACTGTGATTCTGAGCCAGGAGGTATGTGTGTCCCCATGCCCTGTAGATGTTACGCGTGCCACTGGCAACAGTAATGGAAATGCCACATTCACTCCCACCCCACTGTGTGTGTGACATGGTGGTGGTCCCTGAGGAGGGAGGTCCCTTCTTTCCCTCCATACAGCTGAGCTAGTGCCTCTGCAACAAGTGAAGCACTGACACAGTTCTCCTAATAATCTCCATAGTGGTCCAAGACATTTCCATCCTCCATTGCTCCCTCAAGAACACTGCAGATACTGCTTAAATCTCATGAAATGTTGCAACATGCCAGTTCAGTCCTTAATAATAGAGCTTTTAAATGTCTCCTGTGTCAGAAGGGCAAGGGTGCATCCATTCACTCTTTCTGTTCTTCCATTCCCTGAGCAGACTGAGTAACAGACAGAGCACAAACATCTCCAGAAGGTATCTTAACATGTTAAAGGATTTATTTTCTGGGTCTTCTGTATGGTTTCATTCAACGTCTTTAGAGAGTAGATCTCTTCTTGTTTGGTGTATGCACAGCAAGTCCAGGGTTGCTCCCTGGACAAGTTTTGAAAAACAAATGGAAATTCTGTTGGTGTCTTTCATGTCTGCAATGGTTGGTTTGGGGAAAAGATGGGAATATTCATTTTCCTAAGAAGCAGAGATATTGTTAGTACTTACCCAGTGAAAGCAGCAATCAAAGTGCCATCTAACTTTAGGGCTTTTCAGACATTAAAACGAGGGATCTTCTCCATAAGAATAATTCATAAAGCTTCTACCATGTGTGAAGATAACAAAGCATATTTTAATAACCCTAACACACTGGCTGCAAAGCCCATAAGTCTTTCTTTCATACAGTTATCAATTCCTTCCTAAAATTCATGTTACCCTAAAATATATCTGAAGACATGGAGATAACTTAGCAAGCATGGTTCTGTCCTAGCACTCCTCTCTGACTGCTGTAAAATTGAACTATTCAAATGTGCTTCAAAAGCTGAAACAAAATGAAAAGGAAGCTAGATTTGTCTCAGAGGCACCCACTTCTAATAGCTGAAGTGTTTGAAGTCCAAAGGGTTTCCAATGAATATGAGCCAAGGAGCTCAGCTGCGTTCTCCGAGCACCTGTTCCCCAGGTGGATGTGACATCCTTCGTACGAACGAAGGATTCTTCTCTCATCAAAGTAAAACTTTGAGATGAATTGTTGGATGTTTCTAAATTCTCATTTGCTCACCTGCAGCTAATGCCACGGTCACTTCTGTGTTTTGTGAAGTAGCGTTAAGGCTTTTTGGTCTCTCTTCAGACAAGCGAAGGTTACTTCACCATGAAAAGCTGTGTAACAGGCAGCCGTGATGCTGTGAGCTCTATCTATTTCATTCTTGTTTATTGCACTAAGGACATCAGTCTTCATTGGCACAGGGGAAATCTGTGGGCTAGAGCACATGGGACCTTTCTAGTAAACTGGTACAATTTGTTAAACTCAACCTGTTGCTTTTATAAGTCTTGCTGTTGGAAGGGAACAGCATGCCTTGTGCCTGGGGTGAGGTAGGGTGTACTTTCCCTTTGTCACCAGATAGCATCTCATTCTGCTTCTAGATTGCTACCCAAACAAAAACAAACCTTGAATGCCTAATCAGTGATGGTGTTTTGATTTTTCTCTCAGCCATACGTACCACCAGGCAATCAGCAAGGGAAAAAAAAAAAAAAAACCAACCCCTAGAGAAAAGCATGTTCTCTCAGTCTATTTTTAAATATAAGTAATTGGCATTTTCCCTTCTGCTAACATAAGTTCCAGGTAAGCACAGCTCAAATTGACCTCATCACGCAACCCTCCAGGGAGGAGAGGATAAAAAAAAAAAAAAAAGGCCAAGCAGCTGTGCTTTGTACCTGTGAACCAGGAGAAAGCAGAGCTCAGCACCCTGCCTGCCCTGGCACGTATTGGGAATGCCTCAGCCCCGCTGCCACCTCAAATCCTTCATCTGTTCTGGCCTGCCCGGTGAGAGCGGCCGGGCCACACTTCAGCAGAGGGACCAGGTACATCTCCTGGCTGTGTGCCACCAGGCAAAACCCCCCTCGGCAGCTCATTACCCCGAGGCAGCACCGCATCCCTCCCCCAGGTGCCTCGCTGGGCTCTCACTACTGCACCCTGTTTCTGAGCAAACCTTGCGTTCAGGGGTCAGGCCTTCGCCACTGCCTCAATAAAGTGAGTTGGCAGAAAGCAAGCCCCTTTACTGCAGTTCTGCAGGCTGCCAAAGCTCCGGGATGCCTTGTTTACTTTGGTTGCAGATGGTTGATGCTCTGTTTGAGTCCCTGAGACACTGCCCACAGTAGGAGAGGTGAAAATCCCTGGCGATGTGGGATCTAGGAAGTGAGACAGTAGTTTGCTAGCACATGTTTAGAAAACAAGTTCTTGAAAAAGATGGAAGGTGGGAGAGAAGAAAACAGAAGAGGTGCAGGCTCTTTCCACCGAAGATTTTATTTCCATCTCAGTCACACTGCTGCAGAAATCAGGACCATGGTCCCACTGCCTCATGCTTACTCCAAGTGGAGGGATTTGTTATATGTATTTCAAATTGTCAGAGCAGCATTTTGCTGTTAGGATGAGTGTGGTGCTTTTGAAGCCAAAGGGGACCACGTGTGCTGCAGGGCAGGTGGGAAGAGATTTTATCCAATCAGATAAATTCTACATTTTTCTTTAGAAAATAAGTCAGGTACGTTCATTTTGCTCTAGTAAAAAGAGAACTTTTATCACTGGTGTTTCTGCCAAATTCTTCAAACTGACTTTGTTTAGATACTGGGAAACTGACCCTGATCCTCCCATTTTCCCAATGCAAACTGGAAGCAGCTCCTAAGCTGCTGTAGCACTGCTGGAAGTGGGAATGCAGTCAGACTGTTGTGAAAGTAGGGAGGTTTTTCTTGTCATTCTCAGATGTACACTTCTGTTACTGAGGCTTCTTATCGGAAAAAGCACAATAGAACCTCGAGTGTATGAAAACGAGAGCTCCCACCAAATGTCAAAGTCACTGCTGATAACATGAGTTCAGTAGCAAAACCAAGATACTATAGCTTGTTTATCTTCTCATTGCATTGTAACCGTCCGTTCTGAAACACAGAGATCGAAGAGCTCGAGTAAGAAAGGCTCTGCTAGCAGCTACCTTGTAAAACACACGAGTGGGTGGCTTTGTGTTTAAGGGAAACGTGTGCATCAAGAAGTGCAGGAGAGGTGGCAGTGGCCCACCCAGGAGGAATCAGAGATAATGGTATTGTCTGTTGGTCTTTCCAAACACAAGTGTCTCTCTCTGGGGGACCGTTCTCTGCCCCTTTGATGGGGCCAAAGAAATGTGTTGTGCCTAGTTACCTCATAAGGCAGTTTCTACTTTGAGTGTGTTGAAACCAAATTTTTTTTAAATCTTTTTGCAAAAGCAACCCTCAGCCAAAGGTTGGGTTGGAGGGAGCTGTGCCATTTGCCTTTGATGTATGGCCAGAGGTAGGAAAAGTACCGTATTTATGTTAATCTGTGAGTTGCATCCAGTAATGGACTTGAGTACTTACATGTAATGGAAGCAGGAGTTTAAAGCATTATAACCCTGAAAATCCTACTCACCTTCTACCTACTGCAGGAGGCATAGAAAGGTGGTGGCTGTGAAGAGCGAGTTTTGCCTCTGCAGATGCCAAGAGCTGACTTAGCCTTGATGGTACAAACCATTTCCATGTGTGCTCCCAGGGTGAATGCCACAAGGACGGTGGGTCAGGCACTGTTGGTGGCACTGCTGGAAAAGTCTCTCCTGGCTAGGTATGGTTTGGAATTGCATTTGATTTATTATTGTACCTGTAAGCATTTGCTTGCAAATCATTTTATAGAGTCAGCACTTCCGTTTGCAGAAGAGCGGAGCAGTGAGTCATGCCACAAGCTGGCACTGGCAAAACCCCTCTCTGCTAATGAGCTACACCCAGGAAACGTCTCCTTCGCCTGGGGGAACTGCACCCCAATCATCCTCCCCCAAAGCTTGTCAGATCCCTGGCAGGGTGGCTGGTGAGTGTTGAGGGAGGTGGCACACGTGGGACAGGTCACACTTGGGCAGCACGGGGACTTACTTCCTGGCCGTCACCTCCAGCTCAGGGAGGAAACACCGGTATCTCTTCACCTCATCTTGCATTTTTAGGGAAAAAACACGAGCTGCTCCATCCTCAGGAGGAACTGGTGTACCTCCAAGTGAAGGTTCGGGGGGGGGGGGGGTGCTGCTGGCACCCCAAGTGAGGTGCTTGATCTGTGTCCCTGGAGCAGTTTGGGGAGGGGGGTGGGGGGGGTGGCAGCGAAGAGCAGCAGCTCTGGCTGCTGCCTCCTCGTTGGAGGCTCATCGTGTTGTCATGTGCATACGAACAACAGAAACTGTTACTGGCTCTTTCCTCCCTTTTTGTGCTCATATTTCAGGTTGGCTCATAATGTTCTTAAAAAATCACTTTTCGAGGAAACAAACACGCTTTCCTGTGAACTGACTGAATATGCATGTGTAGCAGATATGTTAATGAGGGGCATCTTTTCACCACCCAGCAAATTACAGTACTAAGATAAGTGGCGTTATCTTTTAAGGCAAATGTTTTCATGTACTAATATCTTACCAGTCATTATACCAGAAAAAAAAAAAAAAAAAAAAAAAAAAACAAAAACAAAAAACTTTTTTTGAGGCCGGCAATATAAAACCTTATATATGTGTCTGTCTTGAGTATTGCTTAAGAACAGTGAAACAATGAAGGCATTTGAAAACTATTAACACAAAATGAGCTCAGCAATTGATTTTATTTCACTTGGTGTTTTAAAACAGGTTGTATGTTTGCGACACACACACCCCTCCCCCCATATTTAATGTTCATGAAACAAGTTTGCAGGTGGTTTGGTTTGAATCCTAAGAAAATAAATACACCCAGGATGTCGTCGTTCTGCGACAGTTGTGCTATTTTCTTTAACTGATCGAGCTGGGTTTGATGAGGGCGGGTTCCTAATGTTAAGTGAAACAGCACTTCGGCTACATCAGTGAGCAAAATCCCACACTTGTCACTCAGAGAAGCAGCCTGGAAAATGCAGGATATTTTCTCTTACATCAGTTTTAGCAACCCCCACTCGCAAGTGGAAGCTGCATATAGGCACAGTGTTTGGGGACTCATGGGCTAAGTGGGTACTACAGTATGAAAATATAAATCTACTGTATTTTAATTGGGAAAACAATAATTAGCGTTAGGGTTATACAAGTATCTGCCAGCTTAGGTTATGCTTATGCTGACATTTTCATAAACCACTTCAGAGGCATGTTTCTATGAGCACTGATAATGTTTTTTGTACATATGAATTAGACATATGGGCTAATACCATTATCACAAAGTACTTGTAAAAATCTATAGAAAGGAAACTGAACTGAATATGGGCAAGCAATATTGCTAATAGCATTTAAATTTATGTGGTAAATTTACTAACATGATGTTAAAAAAAATATACAGTATCTAATTAGAGGAGAAAATCCTTCACTTCACATGCATTTTATTTTATACAGCAAGGACAGTCATTCCTCCTGTGAAGTTTATGTTGGTTGAAAGCATAAATTTTGCTGATATGTATACAGGTTTCTGTTCCCAGTGGTGAACACTGTTACATTTAGAAAATTGACAAAATCAATGGCAATAAACCAAAGATCAATTTAAATTTCACATTTAGCTACTTGGTTTAGAGTCTCTCTGAAATTTACAATCACTAATGTGGTTTATGTTTAGAAGAAATAGATGAATACAGCTGCTGTCCATTTGTAGCAATTGTTTCCTAAACTTGTGAACTGAGGATATGTGTGTATATAAATTCATACATAAAATTACACATATGATACAGTGTGCATAACACTGTTGTTCTGCCATACCATTCTCTGCAGGTTGTTTTCTTATGTGTTGAAAGTATTAGAGAATGGTCAATAATAAGTGTTATAAAAGTAATGAATAATAATAGTTTTAGATACTCAAGCTTTCTAAGTTGCTAATTTACTATCCCATTCCACAATAGCTGTCGCTATAAAATCAGGTCACTATAGAGGTAAGAATCTATAAATATAGTGCCTCTGTCATATCCCATCATCTCCGAAAGGATCAAGCTCTCTGTTTAAAGAGGTTTACATATTCCTTATAATATATGTATGATAAATTAAGCACTCTTTTCTAGGCCCCTTTAAATGGAAGGAATTGAAAACACAATAATGATATAATTAATTACAGCCTTATTCTTGTAGGAAAAATTACACCTTTTTCGATTAGTGTGAAATATAAGTGTCAAATCAGTAATAAAATCCTGATCAATAAAACAATAATAACTATGTTGTTAAAAGTGGACCTAGAAAAGTGTTCATGGCAACGTATTTTAGGGGTTAGAAACCCTTTTAAAATAAACGGATTTCATCTTTACACTATGTCATCTAAATCATTACAATGTTTGTGTATACAATTATCATCAGACGATAAATTGCAGCTATTGAATGGATTAAGTTTGAACTTTTTGACCTCATAAATCTGAGTTTGTCATAGCTTTAGCAAATGCTTGTGTAACAATCAGTTGATTACATGGCAGAGCAGATGTATGTATGTTAACTGGAAAATATGAAAGGACCAGGGTAATTCAAAGTTCATTGGAAGAAGTTTATAAATGTCTGACAATATCATGTTAACACATTCTCAATATACCTTTCTAGTTATAAGTTGGTATCAGTTTCTATTCTATTTTTCCTCCTATTTTAATGCGAGATTTAAATGTCATAGGAAAAAAAAAAAGTTAAAACTAAGAAGTAAAACCTTGAATTGATTGACAGAGAATGTAATGGAACACAGGGACTAAAATATTTTGGTAGGATCTAGTGAACCATGTTCTCAAGAAATCATTAAAAATGAACAAAATAGCAACCACAAGCAAATAGCATCTTGGAAAAAAGTAGAAACACATTCTTGAAGTGGAAAGATGGCATGAAAAAGAATGAGCCATTTGAGAAAAGAGGAGCTATGGATTTCTGCAGGATTATTTTAATCTAAGGATCAGATCCCACAGACAGGGATTACTGATCTGTGTGACGTTCGTCTGTAATAGGAGTGTATGGAAAATGAGTGAAGACCAGGACTGTAGCTCCAAATTTTTTCCCTTCATTTTGGGAAGGCCTGTCTTTTTTCAGTAGGTACTGATAACCAAGAGAATAGACAAAACCAATTAATATTATATGCTAGCGCTTGTAGTTACGGGTAACCATTTTGTTACTGGACCGATTTTTCAAAAAACTTTGAATTCTTGTACACAAAGTTTTCCTATGCACACACTAACTGCATCTCTACCACCATCTTCTAATAAGAAAAGAAAAGAAGCAACCACATTCTTGAATATCTGTTATGTGTAAAAACAAGCTCATGTTATTGGGTTTGATCAAACATTTTGTAGGCTGGCAATCATTTGCGAAATTGATTCAAAGATTATGATAACATATCTGGTTGATCACCAGAATCCCACTGGTACTAAAGCCAGGTTGGACTGATTTTGGCAAAAATATTCTGCTGTAACAAAGCAATTAAATCTCTATATGCATTTGGGTCAAAATTGGTAAGTGATTTTGACTATTTTAACAATATCTTAGGTTTTGATATACAAAAATTATTTATTTAGTATTTTTAAAAAATCTTACATAGTTTTTCAAGGCCAAATTTAGCTTACTTTCATTTTAATATTTTTAAGAGTTTCATGTCTAAATCAAACCTTCCTAGAGTAAAATATTTAATTAAATGCAAAAGAAATTTCTTTTCGTGTTTTCATTTAGGCATTAAATTATTTAGTTTTGGCTACCATGAGAAAATGTTTTTTTCCCTTAATTTCTTAGCTGATTAATTTAATGTAAAAAAACCCCAGCTCTTTGAATAAGAAGAGACATGTTCACAGAGTGCACACCCACCAAAAGGTATGTGTAGTGTAAGTGCATTCTGTGCTATCCACGTCTCTTCCTATTTTTGTCCAGAATGCCTTTGGAAAAAGATTTTCCTTTGTGAGAAGTACCCTGCTTAACAAGTGTCACTTGAAATTACTATTTTTGTATGCTCCTATGAGAAATATTTGCAAGTACTGCAATCGTGCTGCTCTTTTTGAACTGGTCTGCTATGCCCAGATTTCAGAACAGGGACTTGAAGGTTGGTGAGGGTACAGCCTTTATGTCAAAACGTGCCTTTTATTGTGAAAACCTTCAAAATCTAGCCAGGTTATACACTGACAGAAATTGTGGTTTGCACTTGAATGACAAAGACTTTGATATTTAGCAGCTAAAATTTCCATATGTTCTGTCATTGCGGAGTAAACTTGAGCCTCTCCGCAGAGCAGGCAGTGCAGCTGCCCCCTCGCCGAGCAGCTGAACACATCCTTCCCTTCAGCAGCTCCCACCGCCAGCGGCACGGGGGCAACTGTACCCCTAGATTAAATCAGAATATATTCCCATAGCTGTTCCTAAATATATTTAATTTATTATTGAAATTGCAATAATAATTAAAAAAATAATAATAATAACATCATGTTAATAATAGTAATGTTAATATTGAAGTTTTACTATAGGAATTTCCTTTGTCATTTAAGCATAAGGTCGGCACCTTGGATTACAATGTTCCTACATGGCAGTCTCTCTCCTTAGTTCAAAATTTTTCTGCCTTTAAACAGTAAAGACAGATTCTCAGTTTGAGGCAGATCCTTAGAATGTAAATTGTCGTTACTCCAAGGAAGTTATTAAGTGACAGATTTCATCACTGGAGGATCCTGCTCTTAAAAAACACTGTACTAAGTGTAATAGGAGCCACTCTATACGGGAAATCACCCTGTTGGTGTAGGTGTCTGTGTGAAGTACCTTGTAAAAGTACCAGGGATTAGATAGCTTAATTTTTCTTTTCACCTTCAACGATGTGGCTATGGAGGGGTTAATTTGGAAGGCATTACAAAGTCATTTGTCTAGCTGTTGAAGTGGAAGTCTGCCTGAATATGTGCCATTCCTTCACATTTAAAAATTAAAAAAAAAAAAAAACCAAAAAAAAAAAACCCTGTCATGGAGATAATGTTGTGGTATCACTTGAGTTGCCAGTGAACAATAGTCTATATCATAAGAAAAAAATATACATATTTTGCCACAAGCCTCTGATCAGTAGACACTCTGCACAGAATGAGCATAGCAACTACATTATCTTTCACCCTGAGGTTAAGGTCATTGTCAAGGATTTGAGGACAAGCTTGTGTTGCAGCTGCCTGCATTTAGAGCTGTCAAAGCTTAGAAAAACCTGCCTGATGGACATGTTCTTGTTTTGTATTTTTTTTTTTTAAACCCTGCAATCCTATGGGAGGTTTAATTAAGACCAGTGCAGAAATCTCTTAAGAAAAGAATAGCACCTTTAAGTACCTGTAGTTGTTTTTCATTCTGATCCTGTGAACTCCTACAACTGAATTTAGTGTAAGAGAAAACAAATGACTAATGAACAGTACCTACTCTCCAGACTAGCTCCCCATTCTTTGCTGCTGCAGTGGCTGAAAGGCAGGACTAGCTCAACTTCCAGCTTTGGAGGGGCTTGTTTCATGGATATTCAGATCTCAACAAAACAGCTTGCTGAAGCCCTTAACTGTATTACAATTGGCCTCTTAATGAACAGATGAACTTTTCTTTTCACCGTTTCAAGTCTGTTATCCAAGACTAAAGGGTAGCATGGCTATTTCATTTCTGACCTGCCTAACATATAATTAGAAGGTTCCTAGAGGTACTTATAATTGAATTATGGGGTGTTTCATGAGCATTCTTGCTAGTAGGTAGAGATGTAAAAAGCAAAGCTCATCTGGAATGCATGCAGGGAAAGCAGATGATTTAGTAGGTCTGTATATTGCCTGAAATATTAGATTACGAGTCAAAAATCTACTGGTTAAAATTTATTTTTATTAGGAAAATTATCCTAAGTCTATAGCACCAATTTCTGTGACAGTATAACTGGATACAGCTCGATTGATTTTAGTGAAGCTCTACTCATTTATACCTAACGCAGGTTAGAGAAGGGTCCAGTGAATTAGTCCCAGTCACATATTTATCAGACATGAAACATTCAGCTAATCTCTTGGAGCCCTGTAATTGGCTAACATAAAACATTACTGGATGATTAAAATTACAGTTGACTTTCAGATTTGTTGTCAACTAGATTTGAAATGTGGGGAAATAACTTAAAGGGTCCAATTTTGTGCTCGCTCTCCAATGTTTATGGATTGATTGTCAGATGCACAGCCCTCGTAGCAACTCACAATTGCTCTCGGCAATACACGTCCCTCACGTCCTGTGGAAACTGCTGCTCTCCGTGCATGGACAGGATTATTTAGCTAAACGTCAGTTTGGAAAATACAGGAGTATTACTAGAGGGGAAGGACAGCACCTTTCAGATATGACCAGCGGTGTCCTCTGCATTGTTGTGTGCTTGGTTTTGATGGAGGACCCAGCTCCTCTCTTTCAAAATGCTGCAAAGCCAAAAAAAATCTTACTAATCTCTACTTTGACTATAGATAGCTAAATAACAGGCTATTTCATCCTGTCAAGGATGCTTTTGGAACAGGAACAGTTACCGTTCAGACATCAAGAATACCTGCCAGATAGCCTTGGTTTATTTAAAATAAAATCAAAAAAATCCCTGCATTTTTATCAAAACATGAACTTGCCTTATCTGATCCAACTCCCTTTTAATATATACGGGGTTTTTCCCAAAAAATAAACCGGGGAGAAGACTGAACAAAACACAGAAATCAGACTATTCCCCCTTCTGTTGCAATCTCCGCAGAGAAGAAATGAGAGGAGGTTTGAAGAAGTAAAAACATCAACCTTCCCAGCTCTCGTTCCAGCTGCAGAAGAGGCAAAACGAAGGTCTCAGGAAACAATGTGCTGCATGATGCAATAAGGGACAGGGAGCCATCTACTCCATACAGCATTACCTATGGGCTGGCAGCCATCGTGATCGATATTTGCAGTCTCTAGTTTAGAAACAGACTGGTCTTAGTCTTTAATTTAGAATGTCATATTTCATGAATTTGTAAATGTTAGCAAGAAGGTGTTTTTATAATCTTTATTAAACAATTTGATAATGGAAAAAATCTATTTTTATGAAGCTCATAGCTCTTTCACCTACCTTCAAGTACAATTCTAGAGGAAGAACTGGAGAGTATTGTTTTTACTATATCTTTGCAGAAAGCTTAGTCCCACCTTGCCTTTTAAACTAAGGGCATATTGATAAACCTGGCACTCCTATTTTACCATACTCCAGATAAAGAGCATTTAAAAAATATCTATCATCTTCAAGTATAATGACCTGTGAAAGTTTACTAAGAATCTTCAAATAGTTTCTGATCTTTTTCCTAACAAAGCACTGAATAACATCAATGCATGCACCGTGCTGTACTACAGCAGAATTAGATTAATAAGTTATATTGATTGGTTAGCAATGCAAATAAAATCTGATACCCTTTCTCCAGCATCAAAAAACATAAATCTGTTTGTATTGTTCCGTTCTAGAGATCTCATTTGCTGAACGATCATCTTGTTGACATTGACAGTTCCTCTCTCTCTGATATAATCAATATTTTAAATGTGAAACTAAATGCAGACTGGGAGTTTTAGACATTTATAACTTTGTCATCATTTTTTGTAATGATGTTATTCATTTCAGTTTGAAGGCTCTTTGACTGGTAAAAGTATAACCTCAGGTAACTGATACCCGAGTATCAGTACAGTTGTCAAGTATGTTAATGGTGGATATGCTTACTTTAAGTTTAAAAATCTTTGTATTTTTGAAAGATGTTTAGTAACAAATTGTGTCTGCCTTCTGTCTGTACAGTCCCTGACTGCAAAAGATACGTAGCAGGCTCTGGGGATCACAGGCTTTCCTTTACCAAGTGGCTACCTGTTAACATGACTTGAAGCTGCTGTTGAAGCTCTTGCCGTTCAAATGAACCACCACAGTGCTGCCTAAAGCATGAGTGGATTTTTAATTGGTAGCATAATGTCTCTATACATTTTATAACTATGAGTGATTTGTAATCACTCTTGGGGATCACTTGTAATTTTTTCTTCATGCAGAGGAAGCCGCCATGCAAGAGATTTCTTCCCTCTTTTCTTCTTCCTCCCCAACTGGCCCCTAATCTAGATTACCTCATCCATGTTATGTGAGAATAGAAATCATGTTCACCCCTCTCTATTTTAACACATAAATTACCTTAGCAGCCCAGGTGCAAGTGTTCAACAGTATTTTCCATAAAGTATATAAAAGATAATGTGGAGAAAAAAAGCACCAATGCAAAGTAGAAAAAGAGGAGTATGAAATAATAGAAGTGATCCTGCCCCTTTTTCAGTGTTAAGACCACTAACACGGCAATACATCGTGTTCTGGGATCCGTACTTCAAAGAAGATGGGGAATACCTGTGAGAATTCCAAGCAGAGACACAAGAAATGACTCAACTTTCTTAGCCCATGTTTTTGGCCACATTTGTATGTCTACAGGGCTTTCAGACTAGAAGTCATCCTCATCAATGCAGCAGAAAGCAGATACACAGGCATAATACTTCTGGACACATAAACATGTCTGATTGTCTGATTTCCCCCTTTTTTTTGGCTATTTGTGGTAACTCTAATGGAGAGAGACTGTTTTTTAGTCATTCATCTTCAGTACTTGTCTGTGTATTACCAATATTTGTGACAGTTTTGGAGGGCTATGCTGTCAACAATGCTCTGCTGCTTTGTTCATGTTCTCTCCCTTAAGTTCTACCAATGCTGAAACACTTTCCTTCAGCATCTGAGAAAATCCACAAGATGAATATTTTAGGTTCTTATGCAATTTAGTTGTGTTCTCATTATTTCCTTTTCCTTTAAATCACTGTTAAGGAATGGATTGTTGTTTTGCCATTTGCTATTCTCATTAGAGCCTTTGTCATAAGAATAAAATATCAGAACCTCGGTGGCCCAGGAATACTTAAGAGGTCTGCATCCAAACCTCTTTTGCAACATGAACTGAGGAGGCTTTGGGTTTGTTTTTAAAGTGTTTTGTTCTTTTTTGAAGATACTAATTAATCCGTATAGCAATCATGTTAAAAAGATGTAATATTGCCAAGACACTATTTCCTTATAAACATTATAATTCATGTCTCATTCCCTCTTCAATTTCCCGTCTTGCTGCAAACATCTAGACATTCCCAGACAGAACAGGCAAGTCTTTTCTTATGTCTTATTTCTTCAAATGATTCAAAATGTGCACTCACTAAAATATTGAGGTCCTCTACTGGGTGTTTTCTGTTTTTCTATAGCTGCATAATATTTTGGCAGCTTTCAAAATGTGTACTTCTGTTAGTTCTTGTGAAATATCACCTTTGCCCACATGAATAACCACTAAAACACCTGATTCCCCAGGCTCCAAGCATTGCTGTAGAGAGCCACTGACCACCCAAAATTGCCTTGTTGGGTGAGCATATCTCAGGTAACAAAGAAGAAACCCCAAGTTCCCACACCAGGCTTTTACGATTAATACTTTACCTTGGCTTCATCTAAGTGAAGATGTACAATATATATCAAGAGCTTTGGAGATCAAGGTTGTGTTGTGGAATGCTGCTTCTGATATTTTCAGGTATTACTGACATCTCCATTCTACCAATCTATGAAATACTTAAATACCTAATTGTTACCTGTTTCTCAGGCAAGACATAAAGTAATAACTTTTTCAAAAGCAGACATTCCCCCAAACTTCCCCACTTTCAATTTTTTTTTTCTGAATTAAGGGTAATATTTGTGGACCTCAATCTATTGCATTTGCCATATTTAATAGAGAGTAGGGTTTAGAATTATTATTTCATCACATTTCTGAAAGCATTATCATGGGATGCTCATGTAAGACTCTGAAGTCCTTATTAGGTAATTGTTATCTTTGAGTAGTACCAATAGACTTTGCACAACCAAATATTTAAAGATGTTTGTAGTGCAGAAGGCCCTAATGACTGCTTGAAGTTTTAATTCAATGCACTATTTGAATGTTCAGTGTATGGATGACTGTGAACACGTGTGAAAGAGGCAATGTTTTTATAAGGTGCAGGGGGACACCTCATTGCTCAAAAAAGTGTGCTTCTCAAAAGTCTTTGGAGAAGGTGTTGAGGAATTGATCATCGAGGAGTAGTTTATCACAGCTGCATGCACTAAGAAAAGTGATGTCTTTTTATTTGGCAAAGAGATTTGGAAGACCATAAGGCGCCTCTCAGATGCATCAAATTGGACACCGACAATTGCTAGTTTTGAATATCTTAGCTTTGATATTTGCAGTGACCTAAGCTGATGCCATTTCATTTCACTGACTGCAGCAGCCATACAAAGCAATGAAATTGCTTCATTCGTTTTACTACAACTTTTAATTTCTGTGTAAGCTCTTTTTTAGCCTTGTAGACATTGGGCACACCATTCAGTCATGCTCTATGGTGTCACTAGTGCTTAATTAAGCTGATAGTCTTTCCGTATAGTCTTTTCAGTCTCTATAATATTAGTTTACTGTTACAGTTAGTCCAGTAAGCAAACTGCGTTTCCCTGTTTCTAGCTGGGAGTGTTTGCTGTTCTGTGTTTTTTCAGTGTTCCCATCTCTAGCTTACATTTCTCTCTACTTCTTGTTTCTATATTTAAGAAATTACTATCCTTTCCGTTTTCCACTCACTGCCTCTCTCCTTATTATTTCTTTCTGGCTCAGTGCATTTACCTGCCAGCTGTTTCCCTTTGAATTTTTTCAGCTTCCTTTATATTCTTTCTGCACCCATCTACCAGTATAATAATATATCCTGTTGCAGCAAATGTGTCTGATCCCATGCACAGTAGTTAATCCATTAATTTCCTTAAGGTTTTTTCATGTATGATTTGCTCTACACATGCCACTGTACAATTATATTTTAATTTGTTAAAACCTCTGATAGTTATTAATATTTATATCAAATCAAGTTAAATGAATATGTTTTTCAAATCAAAGCCTGTATATAGGAGATTGTAAGGACTATCATTGCGTCTTATTGAAGGCTCAGAGAAAGTTTTCAGCCATCTCAAAGAAAGCATCAGTATTCATTTTCACTGCTGAGCCTTATGAATCCTTATGTTTATAACACTCCTCAACTGGAATAAATCTTCCAGCTGATTATCACAGCATTTGGCACATTGCCACAAGCAGTTCTGGGAACAGTATTCAATCAATGTGTAAA
The DNA here is from genome assembly GCF_030463565.1 of Pelecanus crispus. Lineage (NCBI taxonomy): Eukaryota > Metazoa > Chordata > Aves > Pelecaniformes > Pelecanidae > Pelecanus > Pelecanus crispus. Next base: position 45,926,915 of record NC_134649.1, read on the forward strand.
CTAGTGAAATGCCAGGAACTTTTGAAAAACCATGAAGGATGATTAGTTAGTAAAGAATAAACAATGTTCAAATGTTGAGTACAGCTACTAGCTAACGCAGGGCTGAGAAGATTTTTTCCATTATTTAAAATGAATATGTAACTTATAATTTAGGCAGGTATTTATATTTTGTTATCTCACACTCCAACATTTATTTAATTGAAGCCAGGTATACAGGACAAGGCTTTAAAAGAAATAAACACTTTGCTTATACTGTAACATGTTTGTATTACCAACCATTAACCCACCCTTTATTTAGAATTAAGTAGGAAACTAATGGAATATAAAAAATGAAAGGTGAACAAAAACACACAAAAAATCTTTAGGTATTAACATAATAAAAAAATCCTTTTCAGTCTTACTGGAATAGTCGTGCCTTAGATTGTTGCCATCTATGCTAAGTTTTGGTGCTTGATTTTATTCTTATAATGAGAATGCATCCTTTCTAAGTTAGTATCACTTGTACTGTTGGGGAAAATAATTTTTTCTGTCCATGTATGTTTGAAAGAATCTAGTTTTCAAGCAGTAATAGACTTCTGCATTTCCCTCAGAATTTAGTGATCTTCTGAAGTGCTCACCTAAATCCTAAATACCAAAATAATCCTCGAGTCTCAGAGGACAGTTAGTCCTATATACTTACATGCTGAAGTTCTGATTTCCACAGCTTCCAGCTTATATACAGTGATGTCTTTCATTTAGGCATGCCCGTTCCAGTGTTGATGTGATCCATGGGGGTTAATTAAGGGTAGTTTATAACCTTTAGGAGATCTTAAATTTTCCCTTAAATATAATAACCGGTCTTGTATGCAGAGTTCAACAGTTGAGATGTGTAACCGCTATCTCCTAGGGCAGCATTTCTATATATAAGCTGTTTTTCAAACGATGCACCAAACTTTGGCTCCCTGTTCACTATCTGGGCATATCAAGAGCTAGGTGGAAAGTCAAAGCCCAACATATTTTTGTATTATTTGAAAAAGCTACGTTAAGTAGGCAAAATATGTGCTGACAGCCTCTCAGACACACTGTGGTAGCACAGAATCAGTCTGTTGCCGCATCCTGCCTACTGTTTGGTGCATAAAAATAATATCTGCCTTGCGTGTGACAAGAAGGTGTTGGGATATTCTCTTGGTGGGGCTGGAGACCGGAGATGTCTATATGCTTCATGCTATATCATTACATTTATAGAAGACTGTAAATATAATACATCTGAACTCTGCCACACTACAGGAAAAAATATGTAGGCTTGCATTCCTCTCACAATAGCATTTAGTTCTTTAAGTCCAAAAACTGCATGGGGTCATGCACTGAGTTTATTAGATCTCATAGTTTTATACTTCTATACCCAAAAGTTCAGGTCAGCTGTGTGGCTTTTCCCATGATCTCATTATGTGTGTCAGCAATTGCCATCCATACAGAAGCGAAATCTCTGAAAAATATTTGGATAATAGAAGAGTTCAAGTTTGCTCTTCTCAGACAGAATTTGTAGTCGTCTTCTGAGCAGTGCTTTACAGCAGTTACACTATATTCCAAGTGGGAATAAATACATGTTTTCTAGGGACAAGAGTAATATTATGACAGAAAACATAATAAAACATTGAATTGGCAAGATGCAACAAAATAGGGGTAAAAAGAGGACTGTTCAGTCTGGTTTGAAATCTCTAATTTAATATATGGCTGTGTCGAGATGTTACAAAAATAAGAAACTAGCGTAAATTACAAGTACACAAAACTGATGACCTCCAACAAATAAGGTGTTTTACCCTGTATATCCCTCTTTGAAACACATGCCTTTATTATTTATACACAGAAGTGCTGTATCTCACTTTTTTCTTTAAACTAAGTTTTGGTGCATTTAGGATTTGTACTGTAATACATTACTGAGATGTAACTGCGATGGGAACAGAAAAGTGATGGGGGGTGTGTGCAGGGGTGAGGGAGATCTGGCAGCAGGCAAAACAGACTTACAAACCAACAACTACTGTATTTTAAGATACTTTAGTGTATACCTTTAACACTAGATTTTCTTTCTAATGGATTCAACTTTTTTAATCTATGAAGAAGGTTAAAAGTGATATCTTTGTTGAGTAGCTACTGTATATCTAATTCGTGGAGGTTTTTTCCCCTCATGATGTGGAAATGGTTTCAATTCCTTTTAATATTCATTTAATGTCAGTGTAATATATATTGCCACCTTCCTTACTGCATTAGTAAAAAATGTGCTTATGTGCTATGATTCTCTTATGATAGAAACATAAAATCTCGGAAGGATCAAAGTCCACCAACATTCACCCTCCTGCAACAGCAGGAAATTGATCATGCGAGAGATGCTCACCTAATGCTAACATATTATTATTATTTATTATAGCACTAACAGTGTGCTAGGTGCATTAGACGCCAGTATGAAGATGAGGTCCTTGTCCTGGAGTGGCTTCAATCTCCGGGGTGATCTGGCAAACACTTAACTATATGACTAACTATATATGCATGAAATCTTTCTAGCTCACACATTTAAGTGATTTTTTTTCTTACGTACAAGACATTTCTGCAGGGTCCACAGCACTAATTAAACTTAACGTTTCTCCTCTGCATCACAGAGTGTGTGCATACAGAAAGGGGAAAGGATCAAACTCTTCCAGTGCCTTATGATTGTATGGAAGTTTTATTAAAAAAACACCACCCTTTTTCAATATGTGCCTCTGATTTCCCTACACTGTATTTCCCACTTAATATTTTACAGCCAGTAAAAGCTATATTTTGTTATGCAGTTTTATTAAAACAAAGATCTTACTGACCACAGTGAAATTCCCGAAAGGCACTGCTGTTGGACCATAGTCTACAGAGGCAGTTATGTAAACGAGCTCAGAAAAAGGACATACATTATACTCTGTCATGTATATGTTAGGGTTATTCAAATGGCAAATTCTGGACTAAATCCAAACTAAAATAAGTTTTGCCCAGCCCTCTCTAAGACCTCGCTCTTTTAACCCTTCTGTGTTTGTGTTCTTGCTTCCAATGTATCAAGGAGACCTTGCAGAGCATCACCAGCATTTCTGGCTGCAATGCTGAGGTCTAGCAGGGCAGGAGCTGGCATCTTGCTAACTGCAGTAAAATTATCAGAAGACATCAGCAGATAACTCACTTCTCACTAAAATTATTCAGCAGATTTCAATATGAGTGTGGCAGTTCTGTTAATTTACATTGCCTAAAAACGTATGGTTTTGTTGCATGTTGTTGGATGTTGTAATAGCTTTCATTTGTGAAACATCTTTTTTCAGAAGTCCCAAAGATGCTCGCAAATGCGAATAACTTAAATCTCTCAGTTTTGAATATATGAAGCTTAAAGATTGCCAATCCCTTTTCATATGCTGATGAGAAAGGGATGTAAATCACTCTTTTTCATTAATTTTTGGTTTAGCTTTGGATACATCTTTTGCTGGGTTTTCACTCTGCTAGTTATAATGCGGTCCAGTCAATAGATTGATGCAGTGGGACTGATGGACGAGGCTGCCTTTCTCGACTCCCACAGTTACGTCCCAGCCACCAGACACTGCTACGTTTCTCACGTATCTGATCCAGGCTTTTTATCCTGATGACAGCCATGGACTACTGAGTCCTGGCTGTGGACATCAGGGCTCTGAAATGGACTTCTACATTGCTAGTGATCCACAGTCAAAACTCATTGCCACCCAAGTTATGTTTTCTGTATTTAAAAAGAAAAAAAAAAAAAAAAAAAAGGAAAACACAACAAACTAACAACATGCAAAATATATTGATAATGAGAACAAGTTTATAATTACTAAATGCCGAGGGAGATATCAAAGCTGTGTTCTTCAAACAGGATATTATTTTGTAATTAAAAAGAACTTCAAAAGAAAAAAACTAAAGACATGATCATTATAATGTACATAAGTGCAGTTGAAACACCATTTGAGTAAAATAATGGTTGGTAGCAGGGAGGAGAATTTAGAGGGAAGGAAAAATTAAAACATTTCAGTGTTAAGAGAAGCAGGTCCAATATATTTGGAGAATTATGTTTTATTAATATCAGTGTTATGAAATTATTTTCTGCATTATTTGTTCTACAAGTCTCAATTGATAAATATTAGGTGACTGATTCTTGCAAAAGTAGTGGTGCTTGGTGGAACATATTCTGAGTTGGTTTGGTTCATACTTATCATAAAAATGAAAACTACTGGAGCATAAAGAACTTACAAAAAGGAAGCATTACTGCAGATTTAGTACAGTTGGTGTTTGATACACCGAGTTGTATTCATCACACATACTGTGTCAAGACATTGCTTACAATGCATCGGATCATATTACAGGCCATAAGCGAGCATGATATTTAAATTGAATGATGCATTTGGTATCGTTCTGTGTTAATTCTTATATAATAAAGTATAAAAAAAGCAAGTAGCATCCATTTCTACATAATCTCTCTTTAAACTTATCTGTATTTAACTGTATTTTTCTCATCAGCTTAAAAAAAGCAAGTATAACTGAGAAGCCACCAAATTTGAAAAGGATATTACAAAGACACGCAGTGAGGACACGCTATTTATTGGCTTTTTGATGGCTATGACGTTTAAGCACATCACAAACACAAATGGGTTTATTTCACGTCTTCCTGAGATCAGGAAGCATTAGTAATATTCTCATTTAGAGACAGCAACCAAAGAAATACAGTGCGATTCGGTGGCATGCCTGTACCATGCGGGGAATCTGGGGCGCAGATGAAAACTGAACCAGATTTCTTTTACTGTTTTAACTGCCACTCTTAAAATTTTTAATTGGTTTCGGTCCCCTGCTAAGGGACACCTCTTTCCTTGTTAAGCCTATCTATCCATCTAGACCTTGTGAGTGCCAGTGTGCAAATCCAGACTCCTCTTCGGTATTTAAAAGATGCCAAGGGAGACATAACTGCTGATGGAGCTGTGGGATTAACAGAGCTGTGCTGTGCCTGTTGGAGGGCTCCCCAGCCCCACTGCACACAAAAGGAGTTTTGTTGCTCTTCACTAGGACCATTGCCTTACCCTTCTTGTGCATGATATAGCCCACCTTCATGGCATCACCCAACCCGCGCACAGATGTAGGTTACTTGAAACATGTCCCGTACTCTGCCTGAACAGGGAAAGTACATTTTGATTAATTCTGCAGCTTGAGTAGTTCCTGGAAAAACTTTTTTATTAAATGTTCCATAGGTAAAATAAGAATCCATGTATAGTTTAAGCTGTTGGTCGCCAGCCCCCTGCAGGTATATACTTCTGCTTGAAAGAATGACCTAAAATACATCTCTTTTTTCCAAAGTCTTATCAGTATGTATCCTCATTAAAGGGTTCTTTTGTCAAGAATTCTCATTGGTTTTTTTTTTTTTCCGTGCCTTTATGTAGATGATATTCTCCTAAATCACTGACATGGACTTCAGTAACTTGCTAGGGGTCGAGGTACAGAAAAAAATGGTTGAAGGGGATTCAATTAAGTACATTTGAAATTTTGGCCCAAGTTTACTCCCCCTACACACACGCTTCCAAACACAGACAGGCTGTCCTTGGTTTTGGAGCTTCTAGTTTTCAAGGCTCTCACCTTGCAAATCTCTACGTATGTGCCTTATTTCTTAAGTGTATACAGACCACAGTCAAAGCATGGGCATATGTGTGCGTAGGACTAGGATGTCGTCTGGCAGATGGTGTCATGGTACCTAGACTTCTTCAGAAGTCAGCTGAAGCCTTCCATAATTTCTTGGAGATAAATAAGAAAGCAATTTCTGGATGCATTATGAAGTGTTATTCACTCAGAATTGCTTAGAGGGAATAACCAACATAGCATATAGAAAACTGTGGCTAACCTACACACTCCATTGCTATGTATGTGAAAGTTGAATGCTGGAGTTTGTCTCTTTATTTAACATTTTGCATGCAAAAGAACAAGGTATTATACCATCAAAACAAATATTTCCATAAAAGGGAAAGATATACATCAAAATCAAGGAGAATAGCCCTGAGTCTTGAATCTTAATGTAACTGTTAGCTCATTAACATGAAACTTGGCGGTTTCTGTATGTCCCAAAATGTCCTTATCTCTGCAGAGCTCTGTGCTGATGGCTGAAGGTGATTTTGAGACAAAACACTTGCATAACGGTACAATACAATTTGTCTTTGTGTCAGAGGGAAGTGTTTAAATGACTTGAGGTAAGTCAGCGGAATAGTATAAGCACATGTTTGCCCATAGTCTTACCTGAAGATATAGTTGAGCTTGTATTACAAAGAATTCAGCTGTATAAATACCTCGTGCCATCTGTGTATGGCAGGGGAATTGAGCCAGTAGAAGCTCAAGACCTGTGTCAGTGTTCTCACAGAAGGACTGTTTATGAACAGATGTTATGTGGTGTTTTTCACAGAAAATGGGCTCTGGAGAGAGAAAATGTCTATCAATTACTGAGGTATTATGTATAACAGCAATTTTTAACCTTGAGAATGATACTTAAAAGTTCTCTGTGAAATATTCAGTGCCACGACCACTTCCTTTGTGCAGAGTAACATACGCCCTTGCATATTGCACAGATTCCTTTTAATATTGCATTTTAAGTTCTTTTGGAGACAATATATTAGATATTGTAGAACTCATTATTCCCCTGGAAAAAAACACTATCCTGGCTGGAAAACTTTTTCTATTTGCTGTTCTCAAAATCAAGCTGGGTTTTCAGGGTTGGGTGCTTGTATATTATGCTTTGTGTTTCCCAGACCTATCTAATACATGGATTCAGAAACTGTAATTTACTAAGCAAACTATAAACATTAAAAGAATGGAAAAAAATACGTATTCTGGGTTAGCGTCTGTCCAAACCTTGGTAATTAACAGTAATTTCAGTAGGGTGTTTGCAAAAATGAGGTCTTAATCTTAGTGAATAAAGATGAACTTACTTGAAGCTGTAAAATCAGGCAATATTCTGTAAAATTTAGTAATTATTTAATACATTTATTTATTTAATAGGTTGCCAATGCTAGATGTATTAGACTAGTCATATGATACTCTCCATTTTTATCCATTCCGTAGAATTCTCAACTTCAGAGGACCTTTGAACTTGAGCTTTCCACTGTACAATGTTAATAATGGAGCCCCCAGTTACTGTTAACAATTACAGCTATCAGTGTTGTACTCCATTTTACCAATCCGCTCTTGCTTCAGGAGACTAACTATATCTTGCAAAAATGCACTGTTATTAAACATTCTCACATGGGATGCCTATGTGTCGGAAGACCCTTACATGACCTGTGGACAGACACCGTGTTTTGCATAATATATATACTTTCATTTTCCTCTAGCTTTCTTATTATTTATTCAATAAATCCTTTTTTCTTGCTGACAGCAGTTGTATTTATAAAGCTAAATCCAACACAGCAAAATGTTCATCACTTTATAAACTAAACGCTAATGTTTTATTTATGTGCAACGAACAGAGAAAAAAGAACTGAATTGATGTTTACCTAACAAGCTGCAAAAAAGTGCAGTAACATAATAGTGAAGTTCATAAGCATTCTGGCTTGTAATTTTTGGTGTCAACATTTGAATTGCAGAAAGAGCTTATGCAGACATAGCACGTATACAAGTGCAGTTTAGATCTACATCTATAAAAATAACATCTGTTTAAGCATACATTACATTTAAAAATAACTGTACAGTGATCAGCTGGTTAAGTACAGTTAACCAGATGCCGTTTTAAAGTGCCAGATGGAACAATGAAACTAAGATTGAAAATTAAAAAATACTGTGAAAGGTCAAATCAATTAAGCAACCTGTTTTGTTGGCATGTAACAGTTAAAAGTAAGTTTAAACTACTTAAGGAGTGAGCAATGTGAAGATGAAGCAGTTAATTTTTAACTTGCTATTTAGAAGAGGGAAAGATAAAATGCCTGCCGTACTTCCAGGGTCCCTTGGCAAGTCCAGGGGGATACCGGGAAAATAGACATGGTTAAGTAGTGTTTGCTTTGTTTTGCTTTCAATTTAAAATAAATAATATCTTTCAGGCTTTTAAGTAATATCTTTTATGGCAGTCTGAGATTGTGCAATACATATGCAAACATATCTTTCTCCTCCCACATGACCAGTGGGGGACTCCTTGGCCGAATCAGCTCCCTGAGCTGCTCTTTAGCAGCGGGGATGGTGCCCAGAGGGGACAGGGATGGGCTTGGGCACCCACTGAGGCCAGGGGACGCCATGGGAAGCAGCCATCCCTTGCACCTGAGCTCTCTAAACCCTGTTTATTTCCGGGAACTAAGCCCACCTGCATTAGGAACAACATCCGATAAGAGGTGTAACATGCAGTTTTGGAAACAGGCGTGCCACTGTGGTTCTGTGAATAAATGACAAACGTTTGTTAAAATTGCAGCCGATAATAAGCCACTGAAAGACAGATATGGGGAAAAGAGATCTTATCATCCTAACCTGTTTTAAGCACAAGGGGAAGAATAACATTTTTGAAACGTTAGTGAGCCATTGTCTTATTTTCTTCAGTCTTAACCAGTGTAAAATTCACAATCTAAATTTAAATTTTGGGCAATGGGACAGTGGTATCCTTGCTTTAATCAGAAAGATGTAAAGATACCTGCAGGTCTGCTGGCAGGCAAGACAGTACTCATGGCCAATGAGACAGAAAGTGTTGATTTTCCCATGGAGATGGCTGCTGCTACTTTTTGTTAATTTTTCTCTTTTCCTAGCAGGAACTGATTCTCAAATTGCCGCAACTCAGAATCCCTGTAACGCAAGTATCTTGCTGGATGATCCTCCAGCAACAGTGCAGAAACCAGCGACATCAGGAATGGTTTTGGAAAGAGGGTTGAGGCACCAAATTTGGGAGAGCCGCGGGGCGCTGGTTGAGAGGGAGATGCTCAGCTGCCTTGGGGAAGAGGAGCCCCTGCAGCAACAGCGGTGCCATCCATCAATGATCTGAGCGTGGCCGCTAACTAGAAAGGGAATTTTTCCTGAATGAGTGTAGGGCTATTTTCAACTTAGGAACTTGATGTTGTTCCTTTGTTTTAGTAACTTTGTTTATATCTGGTTGGCGGAGACAAGGGGAGGAGGGCAGAGTGCCGGGGCACATTGCTCCTTCCTGACACCTCCTCTTTTGCTCCCACAGTTCCCAGTAAAAGAGCAGCTGTACCTCTCTCACATGCACAGCCAACTGTTTAGACCAAGAACACAATGAAAAGATTCTGCGGCTGTTAAAATAAATAGCTTCCCGGTAGGGGGTGGAATAGTATGGCCGTGCCTAGGAACTTCATGTATCCTGCTTTCAGAAAGTACTGGGATAGGACACGCTATGGGGAGAGAGGAAACAAGCCTGGCTTCTGCACTTGGCTCACGTTTCCTCCTCACACTGAGAATAGTTACCATACAGATCACTGGTCTTGTTGGATTCCCTTTCATGGAAATATTTTGCGTTCCTGCTGGTTCAGTGGCTGATGTTCAATTATTTTTATTTTTTTTTTTTTCCCAAACAGTTTCTCTTTGTTGACAGCATAAAGCAAACATTTGGGCTTGCCGTAAATAGAGAACATACCAGACCAGTGGCAGGTAGCTTGTGATTTTTAAGTGGGCTGCCAACTGAAGTTTGTAAATCTGGGAAATCGAATCAATATATATTTAACAGACAAATGCCTATAATATAAAATCAGTGAAAAGATAACATAATAAGTACTTTGACTATTATCTGGGGGCCTAATTAGACTGGTGGAATCACTGTTGTCAGTGAAATTAGAGTTATACAAGTGGGGGGAAGGGAAATCCAGCCCTTTAGCGGAATGAACGTTAATGGAGCCCTGTTGACATTTGCTGTCCCAGGTATTCAGCAGCTGTCTCTTTCCTTTGCAGAAAACAGGGGTTTGCACTTGCCAGACTATATTTCCCTTAATTTAAGCCCCTGGCAGATGAAGCAGTGGAGACACAAGAAGGGCTAAGCCCTGCTTGAAGCCCAGACTGTTTCACCAAACATCCTCCCATCCTCATTGCTGCTCCCCTCTGGTCTCCCGAGGTGGTACCTTGGAGCAGGATGGAGCTTTATGTTAAAAAGCAAAATGCACAGCTCTGTCAAACCCTGTGCTCTGCTCACAAGAATGGGTGCTGGGAGACCACTAGCCTTCAAGAAAGCCAAGGCTGTGTTCCCCACTTTGCTCACCCCACCACACCAGGCACTGAGAGATGCTCCCCTGGCAAGCAGAGGCTCTGGGGCAATGCTGCTGCCCTGGGACTGCAGATGCCAACAGCCAAACCATGTGCAAGAGGCAGGGGGATGTGTGAACTCAGAGCGGTTGGCTGAAGGACGGTGATGGAAAGGCTGGCAGGTATAGGAGTGAGCAGAGACCAGGTGAACTTTATTGCGATGTGTTGGGCTGGTGGCTCTTTTTGGGATACGAGTCATTTAGCCTGAGCAAATGGTTTCCCTGATGAAGGAAATAATTTTCAAAGAAGACCTTTTGATTGAATTTTGCCGTCACACTTAGGTGCAGATGAGATGTCTGTGCTTGCAAGGCACAGTACATCATTAGCTGGGCAAACTCACATTGGTAGAAGAACATTTTGGCAGCTGAAAGTAGGACTGGGGCACTTCTTCCTCTGGGAACAGGAATGCCAGAAAGCTGGAGCCTGTGGAGGGTGAGACAGGAGATCTACCTGGTTGCAGGTTGCTCGCTTGTGTTTCTATTTCTCCCTACACACCCAGTGCCTGGTCAGGCTTCCTCATTACTCCTCTCCTCAGTGGTCTCCTAACCTGTAGCTAAATCACCCTTGGCAAGTTTTCCTTCCCTTGCAAAGATGGTAACTCCCCTGTCAAGTTCTTGAGCGTTTGTTTGTGCAATGAAATCTGTGATGCTCTAAATCTCAATGTGCATCAGCTGGCATGCTCTGACATTTGGAGAGCCTCACATTCATTGTGTGCCAGACACACAACGAGAGGCCCCAGCACAGATGTAGCTGGACCCCGGGTTCATCTTTGAAGGTAGGGAGGGATGTGCTGTGGGTCAGCGCGTGACCTGGAGGCTTTTGGTTGGGGAGGGAGGACGGGGAGGGAGCAGTGGATAGCCAGCTGGCTGATTGCGCTGAAACCAGGACAAACAGTTGAATATCATTTTCTTCTGAATTCCTAAAGTACTGAGACATCTGGCTACCTGAAATACATCAACAAATAGGTCAGCTAAGATTGCAGAAGCATGCCTCACACTGCAGCACCGTTATGAGAGCGAGAGGGGACCCTGCCAAGAAAAGTCTTCCTTTTTGCAGTAACATTTTCTTCTCTCTAAAATCCTCTGTAGGCTTTTTAACTAAGATCACCGGCAAATGTGTTAGTCTGGAAATCTTTAATTAAAAAAAGAAAAACAAACCACAAGATATTCAGTGGCAGTGTATTTCTGGGGTGGAAGCTGGAGATCTGCAGCAACGGCCAGCACGGGGAGGTCTCTGCGCGCTCCCACCCTCGGGTTTTCTGGGCGCCTACGTCCCAGGTGCTCCACACTTGCACGTTGCCTGGTCTAACCATCACGTGGGGAGGGACCTCCTTCCCCATTTTCCAGTGCTTTCCCATACACTAGCACAAATGAGTAGAAAATGCCGCTGTCCTTATTTGGGAGCATTTTGCAGCATTTGCGCAGTCCCAATCCTGACAAGGGATGGAAGGCCAGAGGGAGCTGGCCCCAGAGACCATTCGGTTCTTATTTCTACCATGTGGACAGTTCCTTATAGAAGGCCCCAAAATTGCCAAGAGTAACGCATGTGTTTCATCTCTCCATAAGCGCAAGTATAAATCCTCGCAGGATAGGATTGTTCCTCATGGCGAGGAACACCAGAAATGACCCTCCAAATAGAGATACTTTACAATGCAGTGATCTGATTTTTCTTTTATACCACTGGTAACACTTCTAAGCATATTTTACCCTAAATTATATTTACAGATATATTGCAGCTCCTATCCCTGATTAGGGTAATGCATAGGAGCTGAGGTAAATGACGCCACTGTTTGCCCACTGTTTTAGAGAATTCTTAAAAAAAAATTTTTTAAAGCCTGAGAGGTCCTCATAACTTTTTTTTTTCCCCCTCTAAAGCCACAGAGGAACCGGTTGATCACAACAAATAAAATTCTTATAATAAAAATAGAATATGTAATATGAAACCAAATCAAATACAAAGTAATATTGTTATTGTTTATACCATATGAATTCTGGGGCACTGGGTAATGCCTTTTTTTCAGTCTTTCTTTTGCTAAATCAACATTAGCTAGCAACACACCTAATCTTGACTGAACTGTGTTATTTCCTGCCTCCCTGCCTTTCCTGTCTAAATCTCACTCTCTGCTGAAGCAGCTAAATTTGCTGCAAATGAGGAATATTTTGGGACTCGAATTTTCTTACAAAACATGGGGAGAAATCTAATGCTGTAAGCAAACAGCACTCTAATTAATGCAGATCCAGGCTATTGAAAGCATTTGTAGGTTGCTGTTATCAAAAAAAGAGATCAAGAAATTGATGATGAACCCAGTACTGGCATGTATAATAAATACTGACCACAAACATTTTTGGGAACAGTACCAGAGCAGACGTAAGCTCAGAAATTCTGGACCTGGAACATATGGGTTTTAATAAACAGACTTCTGTTCCAGCTTCTTGGCTGCTTTTCCCGCCCCCCCCCCCCCCCCCTTCTTTTTTACTGTACTTGCTTAATTTTATGTGGCTGTGTATGATTCCATTATTAATTAATCTACAAGTATTTGGCATCGCTTCATCTTCGAGGTTTTCTTTAATTTGCAAATGTGCTGTTTTAGTTTGAGCAGGACTTGTGTAGCTAATGATAGAATGGAAACATATTTAACCCTCTGCTTAGTTTGATTCCTATCGTCTCCTTTTCTCCTTCGAAGAGAAGTAGCTGACTTTATGTGCATGTGCACGTGCACACGTGCGTGTGTGTATTATTAGCTGTGCTGTCATTTTTAATCCTTTTCTTTCAATCATCATTTTTCCTCAGACATGAAATATTTCAGTCTAACATGCTGTACAGACTGTTCACGGCGAAACGCTAGTAGCATTTTCAAAATCTAAAACAGAGGAGTACCATGAGGATAGAACAAAAGAAATTAAAACACTAGATATGCCACAGTTGTCTTATGCAGCTGTTAGAAATTTAATTATTTTATCTCATAGAATAATGTGCCCTTCAGAAATCATTTTGGACTAGATGTTTCAAACCAATGATCTGTAGTTAATTATCTTTAATAACTGTTGCACATTATGGTTAGATCTATGTTTTTGCTAAACCAATTAATAATATCTTCATTAGTATAAAGACAAGGTAGCTGGATCCTTTCATTTTTCACATTGAAAGAGTAGATATTTTAAACACTGTAATTTACTTTAGCCATACATTCCCGATGATATGACTAATTAATGAAACTTCAAAGACATATAACTTCCAAAAGCTACTTATTTAAAGTAATTGTTAAGCACTTAATGACATTGTGTTGGGGCATTGTGGAAACCATCACCGGCTGAGTGTTGAATTTACTAAACCTTTTTATGCTACCGAACTGAAGGAAGCTTAGGTATACTGAAAAACAAATTGAGCCAATATTTCTTCATGTTCAAAAAAAAAACCCAAAAACCTGTTGATTACAAGAGGATCTATCAAAAGTTGATGACCTCCTTTCTGCTTACAAGTTGCAGCTGTCAGTTTGACTTACTCATACAAGCCTGTGTGGAAAATGCTGGAAAAAGAGCAAAGCAAATATTCTATATTTTGTGGGTTGGCTGGTATTAATTTTGTTCAGAATCATTAGTTTTTTAAATGTTCTTTTTATATCTGATTTTTTCTTTTTTTTTTTTTTCACATTCGTAACTCACTTTTGGAGCTAGCTAATACTACCGTGTCATTTTAGTCTGCTACCTGACAAAAAATTAACCCTGGATACAGTATTAAATACACAAGTGATTGCCACAGTATTAACAGTGCTACTGATCGCACAGAGAATAAAGTTGGAAGTTTGGGGCCAAACATTTTAGATCCCCTGTTTAGGTATGCAAGCTGATGAAAAGATTCTCCAGAAGAGAATCTCCTGCAAAATTTCCCTGACCTTGAAGTAAACCAAATGTAAAAAAAGGTGCATGCTGTTTTTCATCTTATATGTATTTTCATACAATCTTCAAATATCACATAGCCATCAGGGAAGGCTCTCTGAATCTTAAAAGAGCATTGTATATACAGCCCTCCAAGAACTGGTATTTCCCACCATGGAAAACCGTACACTAGGAATCAACTAAAAAAAAAAAAAAAAGAAAGAAAAAAAAAATACATCTAAGAGAATAAAACAGTGCAGTCAACTGTACACAGGGCTGGGAGGCTAGGAGAGAAGTGTTAACAGCCAGTTGTGACAGCTACAAAATAATTATCCAAGCAGTGAGCACCTGGTCCTTCAGCTGCTGAGTTTCCCACAGGAGTCATCTTTAGTCCTGGTGCAGATAGGGAAGAGGGTGAATACATTTAGTTGGGATTATACTTAACCAGTAGCAGAGACAGGGTTCATGGTCCATGGCTGTGCTGGGCTTCTGCTGGCAGAGCTTGAGGCTGCTGATCCCATTTCTCACGTAAATGCTGTTTCTGTTGAGAAGGTGAAAGGTGTGGATTCTCTTCACACCAATCTGGAAGCCTTGGTGGAGTTTGGAGTTTGTAGGAATGCATCACCTAAGAGCAAAGAAAGGAGGGAGCTTTGTAATGAGTTATTTGTAATGTCTTTGTGGCGTTAGCCATGCAAGTTGTTGACTGACGTTTCAAATACTGGTTGACCTCCTGCAATGTATAGGTTAACCCAAGTGATTGATATTTAATGATAATATTAATATATAATAAAAGGAAAAAAGAGCAAGAGGTCTTAAAAAAAAAAAAGCTTTTTACACTATATTTATTTTTTTTCCCCTGTATGCCTACTGAATTAAATACCTGTGTTTGAGGCTCTGCAGGGACAAAGTCTATAGTGGCTTTCTTGAAACGACCAGTTCAAACCAACTTCTGGGAACTTGGCAGGCAAACCATCAAAAAGATCATTTTCTAATAGGATCTGTGTTTTGACAACTTGTAAACTCAGATATCACTGGAAAGCGATGGCATCTTTCTCAGATGCCAGCACTTCTGCAAAGTTGTTTTCCCCCCTTAAACTGTGCCATCTTAAAAACACTGTGTATTTGTGCCAGACTATTTGAAGCTGCTGTTATTAATGCTCCAGTGAGCTGTAGGAGCCTGTATGATCCTGAACGCAGTAGTGTGTTGGGCTGAACCTTCTTTTTTTGAGGGAGAGAAAAATGAATTTCCCCTAAATTGTCATTACCATTTTTTAATTCTGTAAGGATATTTTTCTTCAGTTAGTCTGAAAATACTGACATAGGGAAACAGTAGGCTGTTTGTAAATTATATGTGTATTTGAGGAAAAACTTGAGAGTAAGATTACATTTCTGGAACTGAACTTTAGACTTAAAATTTTGCCTACATTTTCATCTTGATTTGTTATATACTCTATCATTTTTTCTCATTGGGCAATGGACACAAAACCTTGTGTTTGGATGGCCTTCTAAAAATCTAGAAGATCTAGTTTCCCATGCTTTTATTACAGCACACAATCACTCTGATAATCCTTAATATTGGTTCATTAATATTTCTGGGATATTTTGAGGTGTAAGCAAAATAGGTGGCTATATATGAGTCATAAGTATTCTCTAAATACAACTTATTCTTAAACCCTCTGTAAGAAAAATAATGCCATTGTTCATTTTCATTCCCTGAGGTTTATTCTTTGATGTCCTACATACCTAATCAATCTTTAAACCAATGCCAAGTTTGATTAAAGATTGTCAGATGAGGCTGGCACTTGTTACTTAATAGTTTTGCTGCAAGGAAGGAGTATACAGATGAACTTTGGGGTTTGGATGCAGTGAAACCATCTTACTACCTACAATTGTGAGCCAAATAACTCAGTGCACAAGAAATTTTGCTGTGGAAATGGGTGGTGTTTCTGGAGAAAGGATTGTATCATTTTCCTTTTTCACCTGTGCAGTACATACATGTTGGAGTATGACTGGAGGCATTTTGGGATTACCTCTGCTGTGAGTGTAGCTTGATTTGTTGTTTGAGTTTCTATTCAACAAGTATATGTATATTTTTCCAGCATATACCTTATGCTATTTAATTTCAATGATTTGTTATGTATCTTTTGAGAACTCTAGCCTCTCCTATTTTGGGCTGACATGGTAACTCAAGCTTTTTTTCTCTTCCTTTTAAAGTTTGGGCAGCCAAAAAATCCAAACATTTACAGTATTCTGTGTCTTGAAAGCAAGTTACCAGGAACTGGGAGAGGCACTATACGCATTAGGTTACAGATGGAAATCATTATTCTGTTTGATGAAAGTTTCAATAATATTCTCCAATCTTGAGGTGAAGAAGGCTTACTTGCATGGCTCTGTGTCACAGCATCTTGTTTCCAGTGTGAAAGTAAATGAAACTCTACAGTTTCCATTGACTTAGGCTTTGCACTAGGGGTTAGTTTGCACATGAAATCGGTATCGTATATAAGCCAGTAATGAATCTGAGCAAATCTCAGTCGTATAAGCTGATGTTAGTGAAATTATTGAAAATTTACCACTTGAGAACTTCTGGTAATTAAAAATCGCTTCTGGAGGTTCCCCCGCTCTTCAGGAATAACCTTGTGAAGTGTTCATCTAAGGGCTATTCATAACCTGCCTTTCTTAGAGTCACTCTTTACCGCGATGAAACTAGGGGCTGAATATGAAGAACAAGCATTTTTAGTACATCTCTGTCTTTGTTGAGTCTGTGTTTGGTTGGTAAGCCCTCAAGGAAGAAACATATAATATAGGGAATTTGATCTCTAATTTGGATATCATATTTGTAACACCTTTATGATATTATTAAGTTATGATAATGTGATACTGTTACTGGAGGACTAATTGGGAAACCACAAAAACTTGGAATGCATAAGTCAGTCCTGCATTAATGTTACTTAATGCAAATGTATTGGGTTTGGGGTTGGGTATATTTTATAATGGAAGCTGTTTAAATTATGTGGTTATAACTCAAACAAAATGTATTGTGCATGGGGGTGATAATTCAGAAGCCTTGTGGCCACTTAGCCAGCTACTTATCCCATGAGAATAATACATGCAAAAAATCTTGAATGAACCAGCAGTGGTTAAGAATACACATATAAACACTTCCGTAGCTCCCAAGAAAATGTGTGATTGAAAATGTTAAATGTTGCTGCTGCTGTCATATTTATGAAAGAGGAATCAAAGCTCCTGGGGGCTATAAGACCTTCCTTTTCTAGTTGTAGCCCAACTCATCTGGCCAAAAGATACCCCTTGGAAATGAGCTAGATAAGGCTTGAGCCCAATCTAAGGCAAATGTCTTGCAAGGTATTTTCTTTTCAGTAATCAGTATAAAACAGTCGTATAAGTTGCACCTGTACAACTGAGACCAGGGATTTCAGGTAAACTAAAGATCAAATAGGATATTGGTAAAAAATGTTGTCTGAAGCCAAAACTCAACAGAGACTGAAAAAAACCCATATATATTTTGTTTTTTCATTAGAAAGGAGACTATTTCTTAAAAACAAGTTCATATTCATCTGCCCATTCCAATTATAGCTGTGTCGGGGGAAAAAAAGTGTACCAAGAGAGGCAATTGCTAAGCTAACCCAAACTGTAGAAGATTGGAGAGCTGACACGAAAAGCTGCTCAAGGTAAGCACGCACAGTGCCCTAGGACAAAGGAGGAGCACGGAGCACTGATGGAGAATGAAGCTACTGAATTTTCCCTACTGTTTTTCTTGTTGATGTTTTGCATTTTTTTGGTGATAGCAACCGGAAACACGATTTCCTGAGAAAGTAAAAAAGACCTCTGAAACTGCGTAGCTGGAAAAAATCTGGTTCTCGTAGCTGTGAGAATTAGTGTGCCACCCTGCCCTAAGTCAGGATTACATCCGGAATTAAATCCAGCTTTCCTTTGCCTTTGTTTTTTTTATTATCTGCAGAATTGCTTTGTGCAAATGTTATGAAAGAGCCCCTGCATTGGGGAGTTTTTTTGTAAATGAGCCATTAGCTTGAGTAAACAGGATTTTGGTCGGAGTTTGCAGCCTCCACAAGGCGGCACTAACGCATCTCGCATCCCCCAGTTATCTTTGCCTGTTGGGTGCTCGTTCTCCAAACAGTTAGAAATTATATTTGCATGCATTTTTATCAAAAAACTGCTCTGCCTCTAAATTTTCGTCTTACCCTGCAAAGTGCCGGGTTAACAAAATAGGAGTTAACCTTGATAAGGGCCGTCGGTAATTTCCTATACAATAGATATTAGGTGTTCTGGGAGCTTTAAAGCAATGATAATGTAAATTGCCTATTTGCAGTGACAAACAATATTCTTTTAGTACTTTTCCAGTATTTCAGTGACTTGCGAGTTTTGTGATAGATACCCAGTTGCTACTTACACTTTCTTTCCTCGTCTTTGTTATGTGTTTAAAAAGTTACAGAAACTGGTTTTATTTTTCTTGGGGTTAACAAATGGATGCAACACTTGTGCACACCACTCTTTTTTTTTTTCCCCCCACTGATCACAGCTGGTGAGTGAGATGAAGCTACTTCTCATCTTTGCAAACTTGACCCCAGCCAGCTGAGATCTAGGCCCTACTGCCTTTTCTCTACTTAAATACACACTGAGCTCTGTCAGTAAACAGCAACATGGGAGAGGAGAACAGTGGGCACAGAAAAACAGTGATTCTCCTGGTGACAAATAGTCCCACCAGCATGAGCAGAGTTGCTGCTATCGGTAAGGAGGGCAAGTTTCCCCATTTCATCTACTCTTGTAGTAAAATGCAACTGGAGAAACGAAGTTTAATAGCAGGGAATGTGCACTCTGCCCCGCTGTCACCAAAGGCCAGCTGAGTGGGGTTCACTGTGCAAGCCATGCAAGTCCTGTTGCCATATGTCCCTATTCCAAATAAAGCAGGGCTATTTTAGTGAGAGTTTTTAGTTTAGCAGGGTTTGAAAGAGATCTTATTAAACTTAAGAATGAGATCTATACAATGTCTTTTTCTGTTGCTGACACTACTTGTCACGATTGTTTTGAAACCCAGAAATGTAGACTGTACCTACCATTCTTTGGACAACTGAATAGCTTCAGATGTTGTAATTACTGTATTTTAACCAAAGTTTCCTTTTTATTACTTAGCAGTGTGAAAACAGATCAGAAGAAACATACGTATAAAAGCTCTCTCTTCTAAAACCTTGCTGGCTCTTCTCCCTTGCTCTGTGGTCAAAAGTTAAATAGGATGTTCTGATTATCACCACTCCCAAAACAGATCAGTGGGGTTTTTGTTCAAAATAATTCCTCCTCCTCTTGCAGCTAGTCTGTGCCAGCAAGTTCAAAATACGGGAAGCTTGACCTTAGCTACAGTCCTTGCCCATGTGCCACACATCCTGCTGAGACAATCTGGTGGAGACTTCTGAGTTCTGCCCTTTCCACCAAAGCACTGACACACCATACTTCCCCAGGGGAAGAAAAGCCCACGGGGACTCTGATGCAAAGTTACTTGAAGATAACAGGATCCACAGGTTTCATTGCAATTTTGGAGTAG
This sequence comes from Pelecanus crispus, assembly GCF_030463565.1. Taxonomy (NCBI): domain Eukaryota; kingdom Metazoa; phylum Chordata; class Aves; order Pelecaniformes; family Pelecanidae; genus Pelecanus; species Pelecanus crispus. The sequence continues at coordinate 45,946,616 of NC_134649.1, forward strand.
GACCCAAATGTGTAATAAATTGGCAAGGAAAAACTTTCCGCTGTATATGTGGCAAAAAGGAGTCCTCATCTCCTGAGTGCTAAAGGGGAAAGTCAAAACCTCCTTCAAACTCTGCCGCATTCACCAGTGTATAGTGAAAGAAAACATTCCTCCCTGATCCTGATGCTGGCGATCGTCCAGAGCCAAAAGCACCCTGGGAAATACCACGTTCCAAACCCTGCTGTGCTACCTAATCACACAATGGGCTACATATGCCATCCAAGAAAATAAACACAGGTCTGGGAAGCTGTTTGTCCTGCAGGGCTAGGAATGCTCTTCCTAACTTGGCAGGGCAGCGTAATCCTCTCTGAAAGGGGAGAGCTGCTTGAACTCAAACTGACTAATGAGATTGAAGAAAAGCCCATCAGAAACTGGCACAGCCCTCCCTTGCCCTGCCAACACGCAGCCACATGACACGGTGCTGGGTGCTCTCGCTGTGGCTTGTATTTGTGTCATGAAGGAAGGTAGACCATGGACCTAGACCCCAGCAAGGGCCCAAAATTTTGCTAAGTGGCAGGTTGTACCCCAGAGCTTGTGGTTTATAGGGGAGGTTGCTAGCTTTTCTTGGCCTCTGGGCAAATCCCACCGAGTTGCACATTTCAGCATAGACCATGGGCTCTTCTCCCTGGCAGCTTCAGTAGTGACTGAAATGTCCTATGACTGCAGACGCCTTGAGAGGGTCTCGTAGTCCATATAGGCTCTGGGCTGAGGTCCTGGGATCCCAGGCAAAAGAGGTGGGGAGAGGTGGTGGAGGACAGAAGAAGTGGTGGCTTGTTGAAGGTTGCCAGCTGGTCAGCAGCAATTGCAAATTGCATCGGCTTTCCTGAGACACAGCCTAAGCACTCTTCTCCACTTGGCTCTTGAGAACAAAACCAAATTCCTCTGAGAACGGGACTTGCATTGACTATAGTAAAAATTGGATCTGGATTTTAAATTATGCTATTAGCTCTTCTAGCAAGATGAACTGAGCGATACAATTTGATTAAAAATTACAAAGACCTCCCCTTCCACCTCCCTCCCTCAGTTTTGGAGCAAATGTGTGCTTCATGGTAACAGAGAATGAAAGCGTTCCACAAGGGCTTTTTTAATTACAGCATTAATAAAATGCACTATATGTTACTCTTGAAATTTACAGATTTGTTGCTTTAAACACATCATATTGCTATCTGAAACACTTGAAACTCTCAGAAGTTTTTAAAAGTGTGTGTTTAGGTTAAGGTTAAGTTGCCCTTGACAGCATTTTTTTAAAAGATTTGAATTGTTGAATAACCACCTTTCACCCATCCCTAATTGTAATTTAAATGACAATATGCTCCCAATCAATAGCTCTTTGTCACACTTTGAAGATCAAGGATGAGATTTCACCCCATGAGTTTACATGGCAAAAGCTTCTTTTTCGTAATGCTAAAAATGTTGCATCCTGCTGTTAAAGAAGTATAAGAATACCTGCTCTCAAATAATTAGTTTTGAATAAAAGCATTTAAGTCATACTTTATAGCCGTTAATTTGAAACAATTTAAAGCCCTTCATTTTTGCACTTTGTTCACAGCTAAGTATTACAATAGACATTTTAGCCAATTGGAAAAAAAATCAGTTACAGCAAGGTAATTTGGATAACTTAAGTTAGGTGATATTGTGAGAGGTGCATTTTGAATAACTGTATTTTTGCATCACTTTTATTTCTATATAGAACCACCTTTGCAAGTGGAAAATTGAAAAGCTTTTAATGGTGATCATTTGTGTATGTGACTGCGTTACTGTGTGCTTGTCTAATAAGAACGTATGGGGGCATGTTGCTATTTCTCCAGTTGTACACGTAAAGATACAGATTTATTACACAGGCTCCACTTGAACAGCTGATTTTTTTTTTTTTTTTTTTTTTTTTAATTTTAGTTCTATTGCTAGGAGTCCTAGGCAAGGGCCAGGACTCTCCTGTGCTTGGTGTTATGAAATGCCAAACAGAATGATGGTCTTTGTCCCAAAGTGCTTACAATTCTTGCTTTTAGTTAGAGCAGCGAAATGTTTTAAGAAGGATAAAGTCTGGTCTGTTTCTATGTTGTCCTTGGTAAACCCAATCTAGTCTGGTCTCAAAAATGGAGCAATTCTGCTCGTTGCCAGGGAGAATACATAGGTATCCAATGAGTCATGGTCAAACATACGGCCATTATTAGACCACAAACACAGGAGGAGAAAAAAGATTTCATTTGGACCTGTTGTCACTGACGAGCTGGTGAAGAGGAATAACAAATAACTGAGTGGAGGAGGTTGCTCTTTAGGTATTTATGAGGAGCTTCTCTCCCTGTGGGGATAGACTGGGGAAAGCAGAAATATGCATGTTGGAAAATTTAACTAGAGCAAAGGAGGCTGCGTCATGGCCTAACTAAGAGCATTTAGTACATTTTAATGGCAAACTAGAGACAATGGGAAAGAGAAGCTAAAGCTGTAAAGGGCTTTAGTGAATACAGACAACTTGTTTTTGGTTTGGAAGAGAAGGGGCAATCAGAAGAAAGATGCAAAGGGAGAAGTGATTAAGTTTTGTGTTAGAGCAATGATCTCTGTGGCAGTATCGCAAATGAGTAAGAGCGTGTTCATCCAGGCCAAGAAAAAGGATGCTGAAAAAACAGCACACAGGGTGCTGAGCACCACAATGCACAGTTGTGTTTTTGTGGCTTAGCGGAAAAGGTCATGTCTGAGAATTGTTATGCAGAAATGTTTTGCAAGACTGGGCCCATATGTAAAGGTTCAGAGAAAAATCTCAATTAAAGATGGAGCACAAGTTCTTACTTTTAACTGTGGGCTTGCACAAATATGGAGTAAAAAACCACCCATGGAGAAAAGGAAAAAATATAATTTTTGAAGCTGCCTTTAAATTGAAAGTCCATAAAATAAAGGCTTTGTACTTGGGAAAATCCTCTCCTCCCAGGTTATCATTTAGTGTCAGATTAGGGAACTGCCAGTTTTCACTCAGGCACTGTTTTGCCTGGACCAGTGTGGGAGAGTCACACTTTATGGTGTTAAACGGTTCCTATCTTGGCTGCTAGCAGAAGATGTGGAGAGCATCAGGTTGTGCTCAGGGTCCCACTGAACTGAGCCATGCACAAATACATAGCAATAGATATTGCCCTGGCATTACCCTTTATATACAGTGATCTGAATGTAAGGATATGGTATGGCTGTGTATGACTGGGTAATCACAAAACCTTTCGGCGCTCCAACTTTTCCCACGTATAAAACAGACGTAATAATATTTCCAGCTCTGACACTAGTGGTTAGGGGATTTATACTTTTGAACCTTTATTTGTGAAAAACTATATTGGTACAAAGTATTGTTTCTGTTCACATTGTTTCAGGTTATTAACACTATTGGTCATTGTATCACTATACTCAAAACACAGGATTTATTGATGCCTTTTATTTCCTATATGTATCATATAAATGCCTTAACAGATGAACAGGGTAGTGAAAATGATAGGGTACTTCAGAACAGCTCAAAGTCACTGCTTCTTTAATAAAGATTTGGTTTTGTATGCTGGGAGAGATGGAATTCACACCCCAACCTATGCACAGCTGCAAGCCCTATTAAGTGAAACCCCTCCTAAATATAGATCCAATGGCCTCATCCCTGGCCAGCTTCCAAAGACCATAGAGGCCTGTTTCAGTCCTTCCACATCCCCCTTCCAACTCACAATGAGCATCAAGTCATCGAACTTTCTTCTTGGTAGCTGGGAAACGGGGGTGCAGAGTTCGGAGGGTCTGAAAGGCGTAGCAAAGGCTTCCTGCAAGGACGGTAATTTTCATGTGTGCAATCAGTAAGTAAAAAGAACACTACAATCACTGTAGCTATTCATAAGCTATATATTCATTTTCCTGTGTATTGTCGCTTTAAATAAAAAGGGCCTTTTTTTTTTTTTTTTTTCAAGTAGCCCTCAAGACAGCATTCATGAGATGAGCAAGTCTGAGCCATGCTCAGACAAAACATTTTAATGATCAGGAGAGCCCTGATGCTTGGCAGTCGCTAAAGATTGCATGTTAAGAGTAAGCCAAATCATCAAAATGCAGCTTGAGTAGGTCCAGTGATGGTGTATTATATTGCTACAATTGTGGCTGCTAGAGTTAAGGTTGAGTGGGCATTTCTATTATAAACCCCAACTGGTAGGGTTGAGTATTTTGACCACATCAGATAATGTCAAGTGAAACTTCTCATATGAATTGACACCCAAATATGTGTAACCTCCCTTTCAAAACAGGATCAAGCTCTTGCCCCTCCACCTACCCCTCTTCCCAGCCTACACCTGATTTTGTACCTGGGTCATTCTCTTCAAACACCAATGAATAAAAAAAAAGTAGATATTTAGTTTAAAGAAATCTAGACAAACAGTGCCCAACTGTTGGTGCAAGTTTTTCTCCTGGTGGCTGTCACACTGCTTGGTGCCACTTCCATGCAGTGGTCATGCCGGCATTGCAGACCAACCCACGCCATCGTGTCTACCAGGAGTATGATCTCTAGGGCTCTCACTGACAGCATTAATGTAGTTATATTGTGGCAATGACACTGTATTTCACCAGAGTGCCCTTTTCCCTGGGAGGGGCTATGGTATACTCCACTGGTAAAAGATCAGCGTTGGCAGCACATTTTGCATCCACAAGCAGAAGGCTTTGCCAGTACATTTTGCCAAAGTGCTCTTAGCATGCACATGGCCAGTGCGTCACAGATCTGCAGAGCTCATTGCAACCAGCAGGGATTAGTGGGGCCAAGAATGTAACAGGATTAAAGAAAAAATTGAACTTGGATAAAACTTCATGAAAACATCCTATGTTACATTGCTAAAGTTAACAACACTGTTTTCTGGAAGTGACAGAGCCTTTGTTGCTACAAGGCCAACATTAACTAGTAAGGATTAGAAATGGACTTTCTTCGTAGGAGAATGACTCTTAACTTGATTCAGGAGAGAAAGGATGGTCCAGTGGTGAGGGTGCAACTGGGAAATCAAACCTCAGAGTGCCATGCCATTTCTCTGTGGTCATGAGGAGGTTGAGCAGGCTTAGATCTTCGCAGGTATTTAGGACTTTACCCCTCCGCAGTCTCTGGGGACCTTAAGTGAGTGAATGTTTCCAAGGACGAGGCCTTAGTCTGTGCTGCCCATCTCTCTATCTAGAAAATGAAGAGTCTAACATTTACCTGTCCTCCGCAGCGCTGGAGTGGACCAGCCTGTTGGAGGCAGAACAGAGGTGAATGAGTCAGGGGTTGAGTAGGAACAGAGGGAGGGGAAAATCCTGCCACTGACAGATTACAAACACTGTTCTGCAGACGATTTAAGATACTTGATGGTATCATGATAATTTTTTGTGTGTCAGAATTGCTAAATATTCAAATCACTGGTTTTTGCCAAACCCAATACGGAAAAGCAGATGAGAGAATGTTTTGTAAACTTTTAAAATCACCTACAGTGCTTAAGATGATGAAGGTAGATTAGATAAGACTAGCAAAGTTATTTGAACATAAACATTTATTTAAAAAATATCCTCTGCATTGCTGAGCCCACAAACATTGTATAAATAATACACAGTTCATGAATACGAATGAACAGACATCTACCCCTCACCAGTATAGATTTGTATTCTGCACCTGCCAGGACTTTAATAACTCTCCTGAAAACAGTTGTATCTTTGCAGGGAGATCTAAAGGAAGTTGTTCTTGAGAATATGCCCCTGAAGCTTAAACTTCAGTTATTAATGGATAGATTTACAAATGTGTTTAGGTAATTATAAATGAGAAAACATGACTAGTCCTATTTATAAAAGCTAAACAAGTTAGCTGCTTAGCTGCTGGTCTGGTCTCTGTTAATGCCCTTTGGTACATTCATGTGTTTTTAGGGTCATAAGCACTTTGTCAATCATATTCTTATTCTGCAAACAATGCTATGTGTGCTTTGCTTGATGCATGCAAATAGTACCCAGTGGGACTGCTCACTCAAGTAAAGTATTTACATATCTGTAGGAGCTGGCCTGAAATGGTAAACATCACAGAATAGGTCTAAACTACCATCTTTGGGTCTGTGAGTTTAAACATGGCCAGACTTCAGAGGTGGCTGGTTTCAAGCTGGTGGTGCAAAAAGTTTACAGAAAAATCCTGCTTAGGATTTGGTCTGAGCTTCCTTGTCATGTTGGTTTGAATCTACCGTTCCAAAAAGTGCTTCCTCTTTTTCTTTTCTTTTTCTTTGCAACCTTACCTGTGTACTCCTGAGCGTCTGTCTCAACGCTGGTGGCTACAAAGCCTTCTGCTTAAATGGAAGACCCAAAATAATGCTCTGAATTTCCTATGCAGTTGGGGAATTAAAAGAAAAGAAACCTGGGTAGGAACAGCTGTTCTGGAATTTGTTCAGAGTGCTTTCCTGTATCTGTGTCATCTAGTTTGGTTAAAAAACAAACAACAAAAACCCCAAACCCAACCCTTTGGCTAATAAGTCGGCGGGCACATCAAGAATTTGAGTCTCAGGCAGGGGAAAGGAGGAAAGTTTTGGAATCATTTACATACTAAAATGCAGCCCACATTCCACAAAACACTGAATATTTAAAGCTTGTTGTTAATGACCCTATGTCTTTTGTTTGGGCAAATACCTAATGAGTCAATTATAAGCACATACATCATCATTTGTAAGGTATTTACTGTATTATATATTTTAAAATGGAAAGAAGTTATTAGCTTTCAAGTACCTTTTAATCTTGATATTATTAACTATGAGAGATACATTTGTCTCTATACATTAATAATCTGAGGGTTAATACTCTATTTGATCAAAAGGAACATTAAAATGATCTAGTAACATCTCAAAATACAACCTGCATGTGCAGCGAGGGTGAAGGAGTAGAGCACTGTGGCTGACCAGCTCCCTATCAACTTGATTGCAGGATCAGGGTCTAAATCACACCACCACAGCTATAGTTACCAGATGATTCAGTAACTCCTGCAGATGAGAGAACGCTATTAAATGTGCCAGATAAAAAATAACAACAATGATGCATTTTTTTTTCTGTTAGTGCATTTTTAGTACGCTTTGGCTATGCTAGGTGATAAACAGCTAAGAAATGCTCCCAAAAAGCTTCCGGTCTAGAAAGACAAAATGTTTGGACGGAGAGATGTGACGGATGTGGTGGATATGGAAGTGGAAAACAAATTAGTTGATGGGTTTGATCGTAGTTTTGTTACAGCCAATGTGCATATATGTGGATCGTGGCAAACCCTGTTGGAAATGAGCATGCATGGGACCGGCAATAAATCAGGTTATCTCCTTGAAATTCAGTTGTGGCCATCAAATTTCTATAACTGGCACTTTAGGAGATGTCCAAGTCCCACCAGGGTTTTGCGATCATTGCACGAGGTGATTCTTTTTTCCTCAAAAAGAATGTATCCAAGAACTTCACTTTCAGTTGTCTTAAACTACAGAAAGTTGTGACTGCTCTTGGTAATGCAAGGAACTGTTTATACCTATTGCCCATAGTAGGCACAGTAAATGAACCCATGGAGAGCTCTGTGCTGTCATTACTCAAACTGGCTTGTTCCACATTAGCTCACTGAACACTACAGTTTTTCAGGGAAGACATCCTCGCGGTTGCAGGCCGAGTTGTGTGTTCAGTCCTGTAAATGCCTGGTACTACAATGAAGAGGCAGCACCGCCCCTCCATCGCTGTTTCTGTGGCATAGATACTTGTTGCTCCCTTTTTCAACCATTATGCAACATTACTGTTTGCATGTTACAACAGATTTGTTTTCTACCACAGAAATAACTGCATTTCAGTGATGGTAAGACCGCTACCTCAAAGATCTACTGTTTGTAGAAAGCACCACCCTGGAAACCAGGGAATAACCCTATCCTGCTCACTGAATTCAGAGATCGCACCAAAATGGGCATCTGGTCTGTCCACAAGCATCGCAAGGGACTGCTCTACCTCTCTCTCTTCCATCTTTGTTTTTTTACCTCAGTTGTTCTTGTTGCTCTTCATTAGCTCATGCCCACTCATGAACAACTAAACCAAGCGGATCCAATGGAAATCCTCTGTTAGACCCTGGAAAGCTTTGGGAGATGCAGCAGTGGGCATAAGGGACAACAAGGAAAGGATTACTGATATGTTAATCACTAAACTTCAGTTAAGGAAAGTGTTTCTGCTTTTTTTTTGTTTGTTTTTGTTTTTTTTTTAATATGGGTTAGCAGAGATGCCTGAAGAGTGGTGACACCTTTGAAGTAGAAGTGACCTGACAGGTGAGGTTAAAAGAAGAGCTCATAGAGCATCCTTCTACCAAACTGGTCAATAATACCTTTCTAAAGCCATCTGCCCTGTAAAATAACAAGTATGGCATACTTTGATTGAAATATTTCATCCTGTTATCATAAAAGCATCAGTATTGCTGTTCATTGCTGTGTGAACCATTCACCTGGCTAGTGTCTTGGAGGTAGTCAGGCTGTAAGAGTCAGAAAAATCCCTGTAAACAAGCCCAAATTAAGGATTGTTTGTACTGTTAACAAAATGTATGAAACCAACGGACCCCACTAACTCTCTGAAGTGGGGTGGCCACTCTGGGCAGGGAACAAGGACTCTGGGAAGCACGCCCAGACATCAAAGCAAAGCACAGAGGTGGTGGAGGCTGAGGACACCCAGGCTGCCCCACATTCCGCCCATCAGGCAGGTTGCTTTTCCTTCAGCCCCCTGGGAAAAGCACTTCAGATCCTGTGGAAACTCAGTATGAATGAAATCCTCTTGCTTTTTGCATAGCTCTCCAAATTATCCCTGTATGAAATCAGATGCACAACTCGGCCATGGTATATTTAATGCTGCATCTCTTTTTCTGCCTTACTCTCCCCATGCCTTATTTCTCATGCCAGACTTATTCTCCCTTTGTTTTTATGGGTTTTGCAGCAGTAAAACTGGCTGCTGTTTAGCAAGGAGAGCTGTAGATTGATTCAAACCTTAGTTACAGACTGTTTCTTTTTGTTGTTAGACACTACCCGCCTCATACTCTACCTGGCCAAACCTGCCAAGTTTTGGATTTCCTAGAGGAGGCTTTTTATTCTGTCGTCTTGTCTGCACATGTACACACAACCTCCAATTATATAGTAGGTGAACTCACTGTTGTGCTATTGTGCATTTTCCTCTTTTTACAAGCTAACTGCACTGACACTTTTTTGTGTTTTGAGTCTATTGTTGCCTCGTGCTGGGGCTGCAGCCCTGAGATTTCCTCGAATCTTCACTTTTCCCACACCTAATCAAGAGCTTATTTTTAGCATTTTTTTTTACCTCCATTTTTTGAGACTCTCAGAAGTTTCAGACCTCTTTAAATACTAAAAATGGCCTGGCCGACATAACCTCTCTAAACATTGAAACATTGTGTAATCTTTGGGCATGTTATCAGCCTACCTAGGATGGCAGAAGAGCTTAGTCGGTGGTAAAAGAGCTCAATATGTTTTAAAAAATGAGCAAGAGGTGAGTCCCTTGGTGCTGCTTTCAGGCTCAGCTTTCTGAGCAGCTTCAGAGGAAGATCCTGGAGGGAGCACCATGTTGTCATCAAAGCTGCCAGCATGCAATTCATATCTGACAGTGAGGAGGAGGACGGGGTTCCCCTTCCAGCCACACATGTTTCATGGGCATGAGGCTTCCCGGAGACAGGCTCTCAGCTGGTACACATCTGCCTCGGCACAGCTCTCCTCCTGTTCAGCAGATAAGGAGTGATGAGTGTGCGGGGCTTACGGCAAACTGGCCCTTTGTTGAGAGTGCTTTCTTGGAAAAGTGACCACATATTTCTGATTGAAGGAGCGGAAAGATGCAAACTTTGCCTCTGACTAGCTTCTAGATCATCCTTCTCCGCAGATCACATATGAGGAGGAAGGGGAAAAACAACTGCAAACAAACAAAAATGGAGTGAGGTGGCTGAACCCAAATTAGATTAATTAGCCTCAGGCTGTTTTGTATGTTTATATTTAATTTAGGCTTAGCTACTTCAAAGTTCACATAGTTCTAGTTAATAACTTTACTATAACTTATTATTTTCAGATGTTGGCAGGTAGACAAGTTGTGAGTCACCTGGAATATGAGGCTAAATAAGTAATACTCACTGGCAGGGTTTTGACCATGACTGATTACACTTCTCTGTCTTCTGTGTTAGAAAAATATAGCTTCAGAAGGAAAAAAAGTCTACTTTTCTCACTTCTAGTGCCATTTTATGTTGAAATGTCCATGGGGTGGGTTAGATTTCATACATGACTGTCTAGCTTTCAAAAACTTTCAATCTTTAATCTGCTGCTTAATGGTTAGTACATCCTGTAGCATACCAGATCTTTATTATTTCATTTGACCTCTTTTGTGAACCTAAGAAGGTCCACAAAACCTGTTTGTTTATGGGCAGTACGGTCTAGAGGTTAGTAGTCTTAAATCAGAGGAGAAAATGAATGGGTAGCCCTTTACTTGGGATAATAAAATTGTTGTCACTCCAACTACAGATTTTTGTAGGTTGTTACATTAGTTAAATAAAATATTGCCTCATCCATGCAAATTCCAGTTCCGGCTAGTCCTGCTGTTGGCTACAGAAGCAGGAATTCATTCATATTGCTGGCAGTAAAAAGAAAGAAAATTGTGTTTGACAAGAGCGGAGAGTTAAGATCATAACTTTTCAGAACCAATAAGGGTTCATGGAAAAATATATACTTGGGAAGAACAAAACCCTAATCACAGGCATTGCTTACTGGAGGTCTACAGCTGTGACAAATGGTGTGATACTCATGAATATGCAAAGTTCTTTTCAGCCTGTAATTATAAGAATCATTGAGCCTACGTATGCTTTTCATAGGAAGCCTCAGTTGCATAAAGCAGCAGATGTATTTTGGTGACAACAATCAATAGTAAGAGAGAAACTTATCATAATCCCAGGACCTCAGCGTGGACCTGGCAGGCTGGATTTCCTCTAGATTTCCAAACGCTTCTATGAATTCACACCACTGGATTAGTGCATGTTCCTCTCTACTCTCAGAACAAGTCTGCTCTCCTTGACACCCAGTCAGATGCACCAGCTCTCCTCCTTTACCTTCTCTCCCTTTATCCCGTATCTGCCTTGGAGAGAGAGAAGAAAAGCACTGCTTTCCCCAAGCCCTTCCTCCTCCAAGCACAGATGCATTTCACCGCAAAGCAGCACCAGCTATTTGTGGCGTGACAGACCATCGGGTTATTTTGCTCGATTTTTCTGCTGGCGTTTTGTTTGAAGTGCTACTTCCATCTGGAGATGAAATAGCCTCAGAATCTATCATCTAACACCTCTTTCTTACTGATGTGTTTTGCAGATGAAGCCCTGGCTGGACCGAAGTCAGCAGCAGTGGCTGAAGACACAACCTCACATGTGAAGGTCGAAGCTGAGTGCAGGTAGGGTTAAACTCAAGCTGCAGCTGGCAGAGCTGGGACTTTGGCTCTGCCTGCAGGCACTGCTTCTTTGATATGTCAGGGGATCACTGATGGATGGAGGAGATGGTGAGAGATATGGCTTTTAAAGATTCCCCTTTCACTGTTGAAAAAACTAAGAAAAGTCTAAATTCAAGAGTTATGCAACAGATCCTAGAACTTAGCCTTCTTAGCCCAAATGAAATAATCTCCAAAATTAAAAAGATGAAAAAGACAGAAAACAACCCTCGTAAATTCAGAATCAAGTGAGACATAGGAGAGAGGTAGCTTGGACACCTATAGCAGCTTATCATGGAGGAAGATTATTATTACTGTGTTATGTGTATCTGGGGACAGACACAGCTGTTTGCATTTTCTAAATATCACCTTGGGACTAACATCTCCCCATACCAATGTAAGCATATATTTTACAAATTGAAATACCTGTTTATCAACGATATTAAAGTATCTGTGTTTGTCAGGCTTATTTCGGCAGTAAATTATGTTGCATGTGTTGCTCTTGATGAAAAGCGTTGACATGTACTCTGTGTTAGGAAGGGTCATCTTGGTATTTTTCACCTTGCTCTCACTGCTCCCATGTCTACTTTCACAAGATCCCTCAAAGCTTCTCCACACCATGTGCAAAGCTCTTTGGAAAATACTGGGCTCGTGTCTATATGGTCAGTTACAGGCACTATTAAACCCATTTGCTTATTTAGGTGTTATGAAGGTGACCCATCAAAATATCTACAGGTTGTCTGGAGTTAACTGCAAATATGGGGAAAAACACATGTGTTCTGCCCTTCAGAAAATCACGTGGAAGGCATAAACAGGTTATCATGACAATTATTATTGTATGGTGTAAGACCGTAGGAAATAGTTCTTTTTAGGGAAAAGGCAATAAAATTGATGTGTTTAAGAGCATTAGGATATTTAAAATATTGAAAAAACCCTACTGCATGAAGAGAAATCACTGTGTTTCTAGAAGCTACATTATATGTGTTCAGGGTTGCTTGGCCTTTTGTTCTTAGTGTAAATGAGACAAAATACTTGTTCTTAGACAGCAGTATACTTACTTTCTAATGAAATACCTGTGGGTTTTGGCATAGCCAGCCTGTGTCAAAGGCAGTATGATCACTGTAGCAAGCAAGATGTAGGTTTACCAACTATAAACCATCAACTTTTTTTCTTCTCGAAAGGTTGAGATATAACCCTCAGTACACATCTACCCAGGGAAGGCAGGGGCACCTTACACCACCTTCACATGAGCAATAGCACAGGCAAAGAGACCAGACTCCATGCCAGAACTGCTATTATTTTTCCCTAGACTGGGGGAAATACTGGCCCCAACCACCTGCACAAACCCAGCCAAGACAGGGGAGGAAATAATCAGAAGGGACTTTGCGATGCTTTGGGTTTGGGGAGAAACTAGGTGACAAACTCATTTAAAGCCAGCAACAGATTAGTTTAGACTTATGGCATTACAGCTGTGTATCACTCCTTGCTCAGGACTCATGGACTAAGCTTTAAACTGTTTACTTTTTGCATGCCAGACGGAGATGTGTACATCTTCATGGCTAGATGGATGTGGTAAGCATGAAAAAATGGCCCTAAAATACAAATGAGTGACCTGTGGTGTAGCAGAAGGGGATCTTGTCATGCTGAGTGCTGTGCAATCTGTTGAAAGCAAGCCTTCATATTGATTAACTACCTTCTTCTACTGCCATAACATAACTGAAATCCAATATGTTACATAAATAAAAATGTTTCTGGTTATTAAGGGGTCATTTATTTGGGGAAAATGTCCACATGAGTGTATAGTCCTTATTCATCCTGAATGGAAATGGTAAATAATTGGGGTTTATGTGGAAAACCCACAGAGGGTAAAAGACCACAGTGGTGGAAGGCTCCTTCCACAAGCAGGGTCAGGGTGCAGTGCTCGGTGTCACCTATTTTCACCCTGGCAGCACCTTCTGCCTCTGGGATTTCTGCTCCCCACTGGGACCCCCAGGCCAGGGTGAGAGCCATGCACCTCCAGCAATGGGTGCTGGGAACAAATTAGGTAGGTAGAAGCAAAACTCTTGAGACCGACACCCTCGGTTGATTTTGCAGGTATGAACTATACCAGTGGAAAAAAATTCTTTGCCCACAGGCTTCAAAAAACAACAAAAAAAGGCGGACTATAACCTCGACTACAGAATTGCTGCCTGGCACATTTGTACATTTCAATTTCCAATAAGCCGCATTCTCTAATCACAAGACTTCTAATCTTCTACCACTGAGTCACAGATTTTGAATTCAAATTTCCTTCTTTTTGTCTGTATTTAAAAAATAATAATAATCATTTTCCATCTATTACAAATAACAATACAGATCCACAGACTGAATGCTGAAGTTGTAATTCAATCTCGGGCTTTGGCTGCCATTCATTGATACCTCGAGCTGTGCTCTTATTATTTATGACATCAGCAGAAACTCTCGATTGAATTGCAGCCTTATATTTAATTAGGGACTATGTATTATTTTGTATGCAATATCCAGAATTAAAAATAGCCCCTTTCCAGGGTATAATGGGGAAAAGGCAGCAAAGTTTGAATATATATTCTAATTGATATTTCTTGTACTTATTCTAAAAGTAATCAAAACGTATGTTAAATATTAATTATAATATTTTTACTGCATTGTGCACCCTGATTTATTGCTGCCTCTTTTGGTTCACTTTTTAATTACTGTACATTATAAGAAAACTAAGGGTTTTTTAAATAGAAGAGTTATTTAGCATTGAAATTAATGTATAATTCAATATCAATCCTCATAGCGAATGTTATATTAAACGTAATGAACAAAAGGTGTATTTAACACAGTTTGCAAGTTTTTTTTTTTTTTTTACTTTTTTATTTTCTCTCCTCTCACAACATGCCTCTCAACTCTCTCCACATTTAAAAGTCGGGGACAAAGCTCATAAAGGAACAAAAGACTAAAATCAGGGATGGTCTTTTTTTAAAAGAGGTACAGTTTCAAAGCCTGGAGGGAAAAAAAAAAGATAGAAATCAAAGCGCTCTTGAATACAGAGAACATTTTAAAGGAAATATTGAACTGTTTGCTTAAAAATCTTACATTATTGCCTTCTTTTTTAACTCAATTCCTTTTTGAAGGAGAACACCAGATAGGGACAAAGAGAATATTTTCATGCAAAAATCAGGCACAGGTACAGAGGCACAGCCAGACATCATTTCAAGTGGGCACAGGAATTTAATTCAAGTTATTCTCTCCTTTATTCCACATTTAACAAAGTTGAAGGATTTATCCACCTCTCTGACACTAGTGCAGACTTCACTAGGTAACATTTGTATCCAGTGGCAAGTAAATATTGGGCTGGATTTTTATGTCCACCTGAAATGGATTCTGGTTACAAACCTCAGCAGTTGTAGAAAATAAGTTTTGCATCACTGCGGAGCTCTGCACAAAGATTTGTTAAGCTCTTATCAGTAAGAACAAAGAGATTACCCTTGTTTACCCACCCAGGTCTAATTCAAAGGCAGCGCAGCCCATTTTTTTGCAGGGGTAAACTCACCTGATATTTAGAGGCAGCAAAATCTGTGAGTATTGGGAAAATGGTACGCTACCCAAAAGTGCTCCCATGCTTTAGCAGTGGGTGCTTTAGAAATCCCCAGACAGAGGGAGGTGATGTAGCGGAGCCTTGCTAAATCATTGGTGTATCATCATGGGAAGGTGGAGAAAGAACAAGGTGATGCCTCCTGCCCTGGGGCAAGTCCAAGCCCAGGGCTTGCGGAGGCTTGACCCACTCAGCCTGCAGGTGCGGGGCGTTCGGAGGGATGGATAAGCTGTCCAAAGCAGTATTTACAGATGTGTTCTCATTAGCCTGAGAACCTCCTTGTCTAAGCTACATGATCTGGTTTCCTGAAAGGAGAAATGAAAAAAACATGTTTGTTTTTAAATAAATAACAGATCCCTCACTAAATCATCTAACATACTGTCTATTTATATTTCATAAGGACAAATGTTTCTGACAACTCTCATAATAGGTCTGTACAAGTATGCCATGTTCTTCCCAAGGAGGCTTCTTTGAGTGACATAAATTGCCATTAATGAAAATTTTAACAATTCAGGCTAAATAATTTTTTAACTTTTAATGTGCAGAGATGCAACATAACATGGCAGGCCTTGTGAGAGAAGACATTTGTTTTGGAAAGAAGTTGCAGAGTATATTTATTCATAGACCAAAATAAAAGCAGCATGAACATTATTTTTTAATAGCTCTGCTTGTTGGGTGGCTGTACAGAAACACTGATGTATTCCTTCAGTAAATACTGGAATATACAGCACTGCAGTGCCTTGAGGAAATCTCAAGTACCCACATGTTAAAAGTACAGATCTTACAGCATTAAACAATGATGTTGACCAAGAGGTCACCTGAGACGGTGGGACTCTACGTGAAATCATGCCACAGCTCTGTTCTCTGGTCTTTAATGACACAAACAGCCACTGAACAGCCAGCATTGAGGAAAAAAAACTTTTATTACTATTCCTCCAGAAATCCCCCACCAGCAAAATCATAATATTGCAACCCTAAAACACAGGTAATGGAGACATCACCCAGGGGAGCAGGGAGGGGACCTTTCTTGTCACTCTTATCACTCCTTTCCTCATCGAGCTGTGTCTGGGTCCACTAATCCATTTGAAATTCCCGTATCACTGTCATTTACTCTCCTCCCTGCCCAGCTACCACTGATGTTGGCATTGACAGGCACCTGTCACTTCCGATGAATTCTGGATCTGGTCCACTGGACTTCTGCAAGGCAGGCGAGGATCATTAGGATTTTGCAGTGTTAGTTCCAGCTTTCCTCTTATATAATAGCAGTACCATTTGAAAGTCACAATTTTAGTTTCAATAAATGGCTTTCAGATCAGATAAACGTTTCAGCTTTGCTTTGGAGTTGACAAGATCTGACAGCCGTCTATTTTAAGTGTACAATGGACTTTCAAACGTTGTTGCTTAAATATCTAATAACTCTTACATAAGAGCTTGGCACTAACAATGCCATCATGCATTCATTTGAAAAAGCAGTAAACTTATCCCATGGAAAAGCAAATGTGGATATTGCCACTTAACAGTGTATTGGGCAGGCAACCTTATCGATTCAATCACAGTAGATTTATTTTTTAATATCTGCCGGTCGAAACAAAAAAGTTTTCATGCAAAGTAAGCATGCATTTTCTGAAGCCAAGTTGGTGTTGTAGTGAAAATGCGGTCTATTGCTATAATGTACGATCCTTTCTGTGTTACAGGTATAGCAGTGACTCTAATAACTGTATACATCAAAATCATGCTGAATTTGTGAAATAGAAGTATGCAGCTCTGTTGTGTGAATATCCTTCTGAAAGACTTTTGTTCAGCAAAGCATTTTTGTTAGTATTTACTGCTCCCACTGAAGTTAATATACCTAATTGCAGACAGTAAAACAACTGAGATTCTTCAAATTAAACACATCTTTAATTGCTTTGCTAAAATTGAACAGTCATGTCATTATGTCAACAAACACTCACAGTTGTCTAGAAGAGGATGATGTAATCAAACATGAGAAAGAGTCAGGATGGAAAACTGGAACGTCTATCATTAAGCCAGCCTGATGTGCAGAGCCCTTCCATGAGACTTAGGAAGGAGGCATGATGCAAGTGAAATGCAATCCAGTAGGGAAAAAAAAGTGGGGTGAAGAAAGTAGACACTTTGCAGAGTTAGTTCTTAATTAAAATTAAAACTGACAAAACAAACCCTGCAGGCAGGCATCCATTAGTGCCACAAGGCATAAGAACATGGAAATCTATTTTAGCGCAATAGTTTTAGCTTTGTGTGTTTCCTCTACCGATAGATGTTGAATTATTTGTAGTCTTCAGCATGAGTAGCGATCAAGGGAGGCAAAGGGAGAAAATGGTTAGGGCTGATTCTAAGTAGGCAGAAACCTTATTAATTGTAATGAAGTTGGACTAAGCCCTTCCTAAATTTCACTGAAGGCGAATGGCATGTGGGGAATTTTGCGTAGAAAGGAAGTTGAAGTTTCCATGCAACTGTCGATTTTTGGTGAAACATATGTCACTCATGTTCTTAAACTGCCTGTACATATCAGCTTATTGTTACTGAACGGAATCAATTATTCTGGCCCTAATCCATACTGCGGTTAGACAGAAGATGTAATATTTCTTGCAAGTGAGCAGAGGGGTCTGAGAAGCAGACTCGCGCTGTTTTACATTTTGATCTTGAGTAAATCATTTAACTTCTGTACACCAGTTTGTGTGTGTGTTAAATGAGAATGATATATATTTGCCTGAGTTTTAAAAGCATTGGAATGTGGGGAAGAAAGTAGTTTGCCTAATGTTGTTTATCATGGTGTGGTTTCTATGTCATTTTCTTTATAATGCACACACTAGTGCAATCCTGCTCTATCTTGTGAACCACAGAAGCAGCTGCAAGTATCTAGATACCGTGTTTCAGTGTAAGGGAAACAAAGTCCAAAGATGTTTTGACTGTGTCATGCACCAGGTCACTGGTTTATTTTTGTAATTTTTTTTTTTTTTTAAGCTATTTGTATTTTCAGCTTAAGCACTACAATAGGGCTTTCCAGGGGCTCTTGTGCCCATCTTCCACAGTGGCTGCAAACAGAGATTTCTCTGCTGATGGAAAAGTTGGGCTGTTAGAGGGATCATAGGTAACATTTATCTGACAAATAGATAGATAAATAAGATAAAAATAGATGCTACCTCTATTAGAGTGAAATGCCCTATGCTTTCAGGTTAATAAGGACAGAAGAAAACTTTATTTCCTGTCTGTATGTGGCAACTAATAAGTGAAACTGAAAAGGGGCAGTGCTTCTTGTGTAGGGATATGGAAGATAGCAGAGCAGGACTGGGGCAGCTGAGGCATAGGTGCATCTCCAGGCACATCCCCACTGCACATATACCATGTGCTGTGGTACAAATCTCAGCTTTGGCTGGATGGAGAAAAAAACATCATCTGTACAGAGCCCATTTTCTTGAGTGATTAGATGAGGCTTTAGCCAGAAAACCTGTCTTTTGGTGACTATGTCCTTGTGTTCAGGTTTGAGGTCCAAGAACACCAAAATACTGAGGACTTATCTGCCTATTTATGGCTGCAGTGGAGAGCAGCACAACTTTGCACCACTTTGCTTATGTTACTGTTGGTAGATAGTAAGCGGCAGTGTTTATTGGAGAAATAATTAATTGACATCAGAGGAAGAACTTGCCTAAGCCAACAGCCCTAGAACTGTTTTTTCCTTTCAGAAACTTCAGAAATAAGGGCATTGATGCTTTGTGCAAAATGGCCTCATTGTCCACTTCCTGGCTTTGCTGCCTGGGGCCATTCAGGTGAGGAGTGGTTGGAAAGTGCCCACCTACTGCAGGCATGGGGAGAGGAGCTGCCACACCAAACCAGCCTCTCACTGCCTCCTTGTTCTGGTCTTGCAACTGAAATGAGATGCAAGGATGTCTTGCCTGGGAAGTTGTCCAGATCCGCTCTCGAAAAGGTGTAACGCTTCACACTGCCTACATTAATATCATCCTCACACTTTGGTCTGTCCCCACGCCCAGTCTCAGCAGCAGCACTGTGTATGGATTTTGAACATACTGGGACCTGGCTAGGGAGGAATGCACAGGCCTTACAAATTTGGGTCATGTGGGGCTGAAATAGATTGGGTTTGGCTTAGGCTTAAACCACCTGGAGCCTTCAGCAGCTCCCGCAACTGAGCTTTTCTTCTCTGTCAACTCAGGTGCAGCCTCAGCATCTGCGTGTAGTTTTTTCTTGTAGGCTGGAATGACCTTAAGAGATGCCCCAGTCCATGGCCCTGCCCAAGCCAGGGTCATCTCACCCTGCTCCTGCCAGTCATACCCACAAACATCAAAGTCTTCTTGCCTTGGTGTCATCCCCCCCATAGCAATTGCTTTACAGCAATGTATGGGTTACACACAAGGACATCTCATGGTGATTCTGTAGCAAGGGGGCTCGGAGCTCTCGCTATCATGACTGTGAATATGTGAATCAATACTTTACTGACCTTTCTTTTTTTCCCCTGGCTCCTTTAAGGCCTTCCTTTAAGTTTAGCACCCACAGTTGTGTAAGACTCTTTCTCTTTTGTATTTTCCTCCTTCTATGACTCTCTTGCCTTCCTCCTGAACTTCCCAGTGGCCTCAAAGAGCAAATCAAGTGGGAAAACAGTCTTGTAAACAAGTCACTTCACTTCTCCTAGGTGGGAAAATGTCATTGTAGTGGTGATCACCACGGAGTCTTACTCGCCCGCAGTTTCTCACATCAGCTAGCTGAGTCCTTGCAGGATTTTCCCTCACACAAGGGAGGAGATGCTCAGGGATATCTTCATAGAATTGGAGACTTGGGGACACAATTTATTTGCTCACTTCTCAAAACATTTTATTCTCGTTCTCTTTTGCTGTCCCCCCAAATGTAACATCTTTCTTAGCATGTTCTTCAAATTGTCTACTTCAACTCTAAGGAGCCCTGTGCACCTGTGAGTTCATTAAACCAAAATGTACAGGGTAGCTTCCCCGGCTCACTTTAGACTAATTAAATGGTTGTTTTCATCAGTTCTTGCAATTTATTTTACTATAGATAACGGGAGAATATATTAGCCTTGGAATTGTATTAAATATTTCCCTCATAACATATTGTCAACAAAAGTCCTGCTGAATTAATGACTTGTGTGCCTGTTTGAAAGTGGGATTGTACTTGTCTAATTGTGGCATCAGTTGTCATAGTGACTATCAGGCAATCCGGCAGCAAACACCCTTCCTTGGCAGGGTTTAGGTAAAGCAGCCTTTGTGCAGTTGTCAGCCGGAGATTTATGATGGTAAAAACTATATTTGGCAGCCAAGTCAATGTGCTGACCACTCTTTGTGCTCCTGCCCTTATTTTAACTTAAACACTCGATATTCAACCTGAATATTAAGAGACTATATTTCTCTGGAGCTGTTTTGTTATTAATAGAGCACTTTTTATAAACTATGTGTAGGATGACTAGTTATTTGTATATATGTCCAACAAATGCAGTTGCTGATATTTTCTGAACACGTAACTCCAAATGTCAGATCTTGCAAGCAAGTGGATATTAGAGGGTACCTTTTTATGCCTGCTATTAAAACATGTCGAGTGATCTATAAATTACCCTGTTGAGATAAACAGTGGATTAAAATAAGGCACTCCCATTCTGTCATCACTGTAATATTAATCATTGGAGTTTTGGTCTTTAATGTTAAAATGTACCTTTTAGCAGTATATGTCACTCCATATTAAATTACATGTTGACTGACAGATTTTTTAATCAAAACTTACATTCTGATTTTTGTTTTCTTCGTAATGTCACAACAAGGTAAGAAAATAATTTTGCTGATGTCTATGAAATTTTTTTTTAACACTTGGTGTTTTATTTTTGATTGTAGGATTTGTTTTTCTTGGTGGTTTTCTTAAGTTTAACTCTGACTTGTTTGTTTCACTTGAGCCTATGTAAATGCTTACTTTTTCTGTATTGCATCTGTTAGTGAAGGAAAGGAATCAGAAATTTAATTCAAGAGATTAAAACTATTGAGAATTTAAACGTAAGAAATTATAAAAATTTCATTATGTCAGCTAATAGAGGGAAACTTTTGTATGGCCACAAGTATGTCATTTGACTGGGTCTGTATAAAAAGCAAATGTTTTCTTGACTGGATGCAGTTTTTACCATCATTCCAAATGAAGCTATGCTAGTGGGTTTAACAGCATAGGTTTACTTTCTTAAAAGCACTGGACAATAATAGGGCCATGTGTGTAAATGTTTTTCTAATCCAAATATGCAGCTTTGAGACTGCCTATTTTCTTTCATAGGGGAAGTGGGCTACAGCTCTTCTTGTAAAACTATAAAACTAATCATTCAGGACAAGAAATCACAACCTTTTGGGGTTTGGTTGTATGTTATGTCTCCAGATCATTGAAGGCCAAGTTCTCTGTTGCCATATGTAGGTACTACTGCTCCAGAATTCACATCAAAGAGCTCACTACATTTAAAGTGGTATAATACTACATGACAATGGGTGCAATAAAAATTTTACTGATACCCAGCCCAAAACATCCACTGCTGTTGACATTTCACATTTTTATAGTGTCAAAAAAGTAACTCCTTGTCGGAATATGTATATTGCGTCCTTGTCCTCCAGAGCATTTAGACCACAAATTTAGTTTGAGGCATTTCTAGGTGTGTTGTGACTTCCAGTGTCTCAACACATTGGAAATATTTTCCTGTTGTTAAGGTGACTTGACTTTGTGATCTACCATTTTGCAGCTCTTTCTGTGCATGATTTCTTTATTTCTGTGGGCTCTGGAAGAATTTTTGTAAACATGCATTTGCCATCTCTCCTTCCCCCTCCCCTGTCATTATGATGAAGGTGACAGAAAGTGTCCTGACAGGGAACCACTAGCCAGAAGTAGCCGTCATACCTCTGTTGCACCAAGAAGGCTGTTAATCTGCTACAGCTGAGTGTGAGGTCAGGAGCAAGGATGGAAAACCTGAGGAACAGGAGTCTGAGCTCATGAGAGATGCTCCCAGCAGAAAGCTGAGCTTGGCAACAAAGAGGAGCACCTCCAAGCCAACAGAGAGCTTTGCATTTCAGACTGAACCCAGTACCAAAGTGAGGAAGACTTGTTCTTGAAGGAGATGACAAAGTCATGAGTACAGAGCAAAGAAGAAGAAAGGCAAAATTCAGTAGCAGGTAGAGTAGATTCAGAGTTAGTGATGGTTGGGGTAAATCAGTAAGTCCTGTTGGCTGTGGGACATCCGTATGGACAAAAGATGGATGAATCGGGAGAGGAATACTGAAGGAAGATCCTAGAAATGCAGAGACTGGAAAAGCTGCCATCCTAGTTACAAAGAGGGACGCTGGCAAGGAAGTGTTTAGATGTTATGAGTTAAAGGTTATCTCACCCAGTTGTTCTTGCTGGGTGCGTGCTGAAAGCTGGGGCTGGAAAAGGGAAACATTTCCCTCAAACATTTTTGTAATGCTTTAATCAGTTTGTTAACATTTGGTCTAAATGTTCCTGCATGCCTCTTCCCCATCCCCCCGCCTCAAATCCCAGGCGTCAAAGCTCCTTTCACAACATATTGATAATAACCAACACAGTTGTCCGTCTTGGAAATAATAAAAGCTATAGACCGTAATAGATTTTTAAAGTTACATTTTGAGTTTAATGCTTATAACTATATCACTGGGAGCAGGTACTTGGCACAAATGTCTCCACTGGAGCATAAACACCTTGGCCTATAGCCTCTGAGAGTTTATCAGTGCCATGGGAGATATTTCATGCTATGTACATGCTCCTCTACAATGAATGAACAGCTTGCAACTACATATTAATCTACTTGATGACCTAGATCAAGAACAAGGAAAATAATGTTGATAAGTCAGTCACTTTTCCTTTTTGGTATATCCCTGACTATTAGCACTGGTAGATAGGCAAACAGATGAATGAAGACTTTGCTTTCTGACAGGGGTCAATGTCATTAAGAAAACTTTCTCTTTTAATTATTTCTGGGCCAGACTGAACAAGTGGCTAGGTGGGTTGTGGGAGGTGAGTTTAGTTCTGCTGGGATTGATCTAAGAGCTGCAGTCTTTAGCAGTATTACAGCACTGGGCTGCCTGGTTGAAATACATAGAGTTTCTGTGAATATATGTGCTGTTGCAGTGAGTTACAGTGACCAGGATCTGGACTGTCATGCCTGATTCTGTGCACGTTATTTTGTTCTGTGTGGCATTGCCCCATTAACCTCTGACCATTGTGTCCTGGCTCTAAGCAGAGAGTTCAAATCAAGGTAAATAAACTCAAGCATTATCTGATACAGGATTATGCAGCCCTGCAGTCATTCAGCTGCAACCTCTACAGTAACCTTCGTATACACCCTGTATCCTTCCTGTTTATGTTCATCTTTTTCCTAGCACCTCTTTAAATTACACACCTGCAGAGGCACTGATCACTGCAGTGTAGCCATAAAGGAAAGACATTGCTTCTTTGCCCTCCTAAATGCCTTGAAACACTGTTGATTAATTTTTCACCAAAAATAGTCCCCCCTGAATGGATTGAGAGGAGCTTACCACTGATATTCTGTAGGCCAGTGTGCATGGATGGCATCCCACTCCCTCAGCTCTGACCACCGTGTATTCCAGCCCCAAATCCTTCTTTTCTGCCACCCAAACTACTACGGTTTTATTCTTTGTTCTTGCCAAGCTTAGAGAAAAACAAGAACTTTTTCCAGTTAAATAGAAGTCTCAATAAGAAAAAAGTTTGTAGTGAGAAAAATATGACTGTTGCTGTTTTCAACAGAAACTGCTCCCCAATGATCCATATATTCAAGATGTATGGGAAATTAATACCTTAACACATATATTAGTATGTCAAAATGGCATGCCTACTTACCCATTTACCAGGTTAAAGGAGGAGACTGGTGTGACTTTAGATAGTCATTTCATTTCTATGTGCCTCAGTTCTGTCATTTAAAAACAGGAATATGGATAATAAACAATAGCAGAATGTTATTGAGTCATTCACATTTATAAAGCCCTTTGATATTGTCTATGCGTCAGCTTTCTCATTTGTAAAACAAGTGTAATAATTCATGTATTTATAGTTTTAAAGGATGGATAATCTAATTTGACATCCTGCAGAGCAAAATCCCTAGCATTTCATTTAGCTACTCCTTCACTGATCTCTGTAACTCGTGGCTGAAGGAAAGCACACTTTTAGAAAGACATGAGATCTTAATTTTAAAACTGTCATGTGACTGATAACCTTCCACATCTCTTGGCAAACTGTGCCCTTCATTAATTATTCCAACTATTAAAACTATGCACCTTATTCACAGTGTGATATTGATCATAATTCCTAACTTTCTAGCATGTTTTGAGATGCCTTATAAGTAATTTATTTTATCGGACAATTTGTAGAATATATTCTTTTCCATCTAGCACTCCAATTATTCCGAGATCTGCAGGTGGCCTGTGTTTTATGACATCCTTCTCCAACATCCTCTTTTTTTTTCAAGTCTGAGTCATACTCGCAGAGAGATACCCAATAGATGCTTGTAAAACAGCACCGGCTAGGATAAAGATGTGTCATTAGAGATGACCTGCCAGTGATTTTTCTCAAGTGGGCATAGAGGCATTGACCAAACCACCAGTAAGAGGCTGCTAAGTAGAGCTCAGCGCCGTGTCTGACTTTCCACTCGTCTTCCTTCCCCAGTCTGTAGCGCTCTGTTATTTCAGGAGTCACTGGAGTGCGCGGAAAGGAGCATTCCAAGTGGTGGGAACCATCTGCTTCAGAGGGTGTTGCTGGCAGCTTGTTTCCTAGCTGCATCTTAGTCAGGACTGAGAATTTTCTAATTTGATGCAATGACTAAAATCTCCTCGTTGATCGTGTGTGTCATCCTCAGCAAATTTCCGGTGTTCTGGTTATCGTGCAGGAAGACAGCTGGATGCAAATACAGATGAAGTCAAGTCCAACAGAAGAGATGCGAGGTTGTGCTCACACAGGCACGCACATGCAGGCGTACGTGTGCCAAAGTGCCGCCGTGATTGCAAAATAGGTTTTTCCAAATCTTTCAAAGTATAATTCTATATTTTCCTGACATTATGTGTTTTGGATTGGTCTCTGTGAAGAAAAAAAGAAATCATCTTACTGTGAAACCCAGTGTGTCTGTTAGAGAAATATAATTTACCATTTCAAATTCCAGTCATGGGTAACTTGTAGATTGGGAATTTGTTTGATTTTCAAGGCAACAAATACAAGCAGTTGTCTCTGAGTGGATGCTTGGCTACTCTGTACAAAATTTTTTTTTGTGCTTTTCAAAGCTCTCTTTTGGGCCTATCATGAATGGACCAGCTGCCTTGGAACTTGGATAAAATATTATTCTTTTACATATATAACAAACCAATGGAACAGTAAAAATAGCATTGGTGTAAGCTTGCCAAGGGGATTCGGTTGAACCATTAGGTAAGGCCTGCCAGATATATACAATTTCAGCTGTTAAAATTACATATTCATGTGTTTTCCATATATCTATTGGCCTCTCTCTCGAGAGCTTTGGAATTTTTTTTTACTAGACTACAATTAAACAACAGCAATTGAGACAGGGTATTCCCCAGAAATTGCAAGACAAGGAGTGTGTGGTGGCCACTCACAGAGTTGGTCATTAATCTCAAGGAAATTCAGTGTGTACAGACTTGATATGGAGAAATGATGTAGCAGGGGGACGGGACTAAAACACAATCTTTTTGTATATGCATTTTGCAGATTTAAGTTTTGTACAAGGAATGTAATAGAAATAATCTGCTACAGTCCAGCCAATCTATATGTGTCCATATTATTTCCCTCTGCCCCCTAGAAATTCACTTGAGCCGGTGCCACATGACCCGGTGCCGTGCGAGCCTGTATCTCTGGGAATAATTCACTACTATGCTAGCCTATATTTTTGCTGATTTCCCTGGCATGTAACTCCAGCTTTCTGTATTTATAAAGCAGTGAGTCAGGTTCTCTGCTTTTTTTCAATGAAACATAACGTTGAGTAGCTGCTGGGATGTTTGTGTTGGTGTAGCTTTTCTTTTCTGAAAGAGTTCTGCCTTATCAGTGTTACCTAGTTGGTAGGATTTACAAAGCTGTCTTGATGTAGCAAGAAGTTATTAATTACAATATTCTTTTTTGCCATATCACATGGGTAATTATCATTTTACAGATCCCTACTCCGAATCAGGCTGGATCAGAGTGTGAAGCTTATTTCTGGATTGCAATGAGTACTATTCGAGAGCTATGCGATCTAAATTGAGAGGTCACGATTTTGGTATAGATGAGGCTGCTAAATTAGGCAGGACAGTAGGGAAGTCATTCAAAGTGCTCACTGTGGCTTACACGTTCTCACCCACCCACCTCCTAAGTATTTATGTGACCTATGAAAGCTTCTGTTTCTTCACTCACTTGCGTTAAGCACTGTCACCATTGTCTTAGGAGACCCGTGCTTCAGATGCAAGCTGCACGTACCATTTGATGGTCAGAGCAGAAAATGGACTGAGCAGGCTTTCTGAAATACTCCAGAATGTAAATCATCACAGGTGTAGTTTCTCTGGTATGAGATGATGGGTGTCTATGCCATGTCTTCTACCACTCCACACTGAGGTCCTATCACACTCATGTCACCTTGGCATGTCTCTGATTTTACATTCATCACATGTTACCTTGCAATTTTTCTCACATCAGAGCCGTGACAGTAGTCCAAAGTATTTAAAAGCATTTTAGAATAATATGATAGTCAAACCAAATGTAACCTTTAAGTTACATTAAACCCTTAAGCTTAAAGAAAGCACAGTAAACAAGTTTTTTTACATTAAGCCTATTTTTGTGATGGATTGGGATCTTGTATGTATGCCACTGTTTTTCTCCTGTTCTGTAAGAACTACAAGAATGTTAATCTGGAGCCTTCCAGACAAGATTATATATCTATCTATATTTATATTTTTAATATGCTTTGCTCTAACTTTGAGGAGAGAGTCTTCTGACTAGTCTTGGACAGCTGTGATGATTGCTTTTGGTTTTGGAAAATTGGTGTTCTGATTTCCCAGTGTGTAGAAACTATACTGGTGTCAATTAGTTTAGGGAAGGCCTACAGTCTTGGGCAAGAAAGTTCTGTTGTGTCAAGTATATAGGCATTGATGGGGAAATACTAAAATAATTTGATGTTATAAGAAAAAAAAAATCAATTGCCAGAACTTTTTTTTTCCTTCTTTTTTTTTTTTCTTTTATGCCAGTGGTCTACAAACATTTATTTGGAGAAGTTTATTGGCTGTGCAGACGTTTGTACTGATGTAACACAAATGTCTCTTGTCTTGATATCTTGTGAGAAGTCGGTCGTAAACTCCTGTCATGTCTTTTTTCTTTGTCTCTTATTTCTTGGATTCCAGTATAATGTAGGATAGACATGACTGACAAGCTCAGAATATCAGTTTCCTGAAGCTGAATATACACCAAATTCTAAATCTCAAAGCAACAGAACTTTAATTCCCTAGATTAAGCATTCAAATAATGAAGAGAAAAAAGGAAAAAAAAAATGAACTCATTCTTCCCTAATCTTAATGGATAAGTGATAAGCACCACATTTCCTTTACAGCTTCATCCGAGTGCCTACTCTGAGCATAAGTTATGCATAAACCAAAAAACAGTGCAAAATACTGGAATTACTTTACAAACACTTTGCACATCTGAGCCACGGTGTGCTGCAGGCAGTGCACCCAGAGCAGCTTTATTCTCCATATTATACTTTTTGAATATCAGTACCCCCATTCACAGCAGGGAAAAGCAGTCAACAGAAAAGCTAAATACTAAATATCCCACCGGAGGTTCTTGGCGAAACTAGGAGCAGCACTCAGATATTCTGGCTCCTGTTTCAATATCTTAATTACATAATTAGCCTTGCTCAAATCAGGTCATGTGGCATTCAATCTGACTTCCTTTGCTGTCGTGCTATCTGTGCTATGTAATTCTCATGCCAAGATAGTGTACGGAGCCTTAAATAATCCAAGATATTCTAGTAAGGCATGGTAAAATGTTAATTTTAAAAAAAAAATCACATAAACATATATATAAGGAAATTAACACTGTTACAGATTAACATAATCAAACAAAATATGGTTCATTACGACTGTATATATTACCATGCATTTAAATGAATGCTGATTGAAGGAAAAATGTATTTTCTCTGCACTCAAATGAAACACAAGAGCAAAACAAGGGAGCTTCTTTTAAGAATCTGTAACTAAGAAATTTATTTCACAGGTAACAAATGGTAAATGGACAGGAATAGTTATTTCTGTTAATGGAATAAATCTGCTGAAATACTGTGAAACATTTTCTGTGCAGCAAGCCACAATATATACAATAATGCAGTAAAATCCTCCACCAAATATCTGTTAAAGGAATAAACCTGTCAAAAGAATTAATTTTCTGTGCAACAAGGTTATTCATTCAACAGGTTTCCACCATATGTAATTTATGAAGCAAATTATACTATTCCAAAAAGGAAAGGGAAACTCGTACAATGCACTTTAAACTACAGCAAGATTGTCTAGAAGAATGCAGCCTTAAAAGTCAGGAAATCACCTAGTAAAGCCAACTGTCTGCACCTTCGGTAAGCAATGACATTTGCAGTATATACCAAATGCTTTACCATGACTGTGGGGACAAAAAAAGAACCCGCTCCTCATCATATATGAAGCAAACCCGGCGTTGTAATAGGCAGGGGAACCGTTCACATTTCAGATGGCTATTCAAGAACATACTTTCCTGGTGTATTCCACATTTATGGGTAAACAGGAGATGCAGTTCAGTTCTAGCAGAATTATCTGTCCAGTGAATCAAAAGGTACTGAAAATATTACTGCTCCAATGATTTGATCCTGCAATATGTAAGAATATCTGGCGATACTTTCTTTATTGCTACTTTCATCCTTACGCTATTTTTTTTATTTTGGTGCCATTGAATTTAACTGTAAGAGACTAAGGAACTCATCAGTACTCAGAAAACGTAGTTATCCCTTCCACTTACTGCAGTCCTTCTGTACCAAATAGTATCAAAAAATGTAACACAAAGGTGTGTTGTGTTTTACCCGTGGCTATACCTTTAGTGTCTGAGCCAAATTCATCAAAATAATCAAAGTTCACTGTGTGCCGGATCTATAGATTGAAAATCCCTTTGTAACTTTTTTTTCTTGGATATCTGTCTGGGGGCCACTGTAACTTTCTGTTGAAGTCTTACAATCCAACCTGCAGTGTCATCCTCAGTGTCAAGTTTAAAGCCTGTGAAATACTTTGTTTACAACAGTCTTTATTTTCATCCAACAATCTTCAAGTCCTGGGCAGATTAATTTGCACTGTGAGTTCCAATCTTATTATTTTAATAACTTTTTGTTAACCTCTAAGCAAGTAGAATGTTGTTATTAGAGCAATGCTAAAGTTCCCTTAAAACAACCTGCAAGAGGGTGAAAGTTGCTTTGTTTGAGCTTTTGTTACAAATCCAGAGCTTCAGTCAGGTTCAGTGAGGTTCATGGACCTTTTGGCAAATGCGGGCTGAGCGTCAAGTGATGTCAGGCCAAGTATGAACAAATACGGACTGATTTATAATTTTGGGTGGAAATCAAGTGAAACCAAGAGAAATGTGGCAGAGTAACTAAGTCACCATTTACTTTTTTAGGGTATTATTAATCCAAAACTAATAGAGGAATTCAAGGTATTGGATTCCCATGACAGGGGTGATCCCATACAAAGATCACCTCCAGGGGTAAGGGTCTTTGTAAGGACTGGTGAAATTGCAGAAATCATATCTGATAATTGGCAAAATTACAAAAAATGCCACAGCCACCTTTACATTTTGAATCATATGAAAACAATTGCTTTCTTTAAACAGCAGCTGTAGTCACCTGGAGTACTACTCGTGAGGGAAAAAAGCATGAGCAATAATTCACATCCAGTTAACAGCCTCCAGTGGGGAAGCTCAGACAAAGATTACATAAAAGAGATTTAGACTGCCAATGATTGTCCATTCCTGGTCTCTTTATTTACGTAAATTTGTCAAAGCAGAATTAAAAGCTGCAGTTAAGATCCAGAAGTCCATATCTGCAATTCAGCTAGATGTGTTATTTGAAAATATGTACCTATCAAATTGCAATATCACTTTATTTTTTTCCTGCAGGCAAACTAAAGAATAAATCATCTCCCATGCAAATCCACTCATCTGGTTTTTGTTGTTTTTTTTTCTTTTTTTTTCCATTTTGTTTCATTTTGTTTTATCATTCAGTGACTGAAATCTGATCTCAAAAAAATGTAGGCAGATGTACAGAAGACTTATTTTTCCCTTGGCACACTGCTTAAAAACTTATAAATTAACTTCCCCTCTTTTAAATCATTCTTTTCGAGGTGTTCCAGCCAGGCATCCTCGCTGGCTGCCACATCCTAAATTCTTTGAGGTTTGCTGTTAGCTTGAAATTATTGTGCAATGTGAGCTCATCATCTAAGAAATGGATATTGAAAATATCCGTGACATCAGATGTGATTCACAGATCCAGTGGCATTTCAGTAAACAGCAACATCACTGATTCAGGGACCCAGTTTTGCTCTATGACATACACTAAGCAGCAAAAGCAACACCATTTTAGAGAAGAACAGAACTTGAAGGTTATTTTGTATATATATTATTGACTGGGAGGGAGATCTGGCCTCCTAAGCAAGTGTATAAAAAGATCTAGGAAACAGAGGCCAGAAAAATAAATCACTGTTGAAACAAAATTTTAAAAGTTTCCTGCTCCTGAACTCCTCAAGAAAGGTCTCATTTTTCCTTTGTCTTCTATTTTGAGTGTTGCAGAGAACTCTGAGCCATGAAGTGCTTTCCTGGTGATGGATTTCACTGACGCTATAGCCCAAGTTCTGCTGCCAATGATTTTTTGTTTACCGAGTGTGCTCACCAGTTTACTTGTGGTTGTTGTTTAAGTAACTGTTTAAATTGCTTATAAAGATTTCTCAAATTAAAGAATGTCCTAAGTGATCTAAAATATTGAAATGCAAGCCATTAGTTGAGATTGACAATAAAGTCTGATTAATAGTTTGATTTTTAAAACAATTACATAAAAATATTGTTTGAAATCATTCATTTTAAACAGTTGACACTTTAATGCATAAATATAATTACAGACTCTTTAAGAAGGGCTTAATTTTTGCCTTGATATATATGCTAGAAATTGTGTATTTGAAATAGAATCATAAAATGTAAAACTTTTATATTTAATCACTAGTGTCAAAAATTATTAGGTAATAACCACTGCAGGAGAGAATGTGGTAAAAGATACAAAGGCCCATATTTAAAACATAATTTTTCTAATACTTACTATGATTTTAAGATGTCATGTCGTCATATGAAGGTGAACGGGTCAGATGCAAAATTGACTTTTTCTTTTTTTTAATGTTAAGTGATCAATTTACACTCATAGAGGGGTTAAGCTTACTGGAAGCTGAAGTCCTCTTTGACCACACTCTAGGTACATCACTGACTGCTGGGACAACAGCAGCTTACTAGTCTGCTTTTTGCAGGTGGCATAGGTTAAGTAAATCAGCCTAGCATCTTAATCCAGCCCGGTGCTTCTGCACAGTGCAGGCATGAAACATGGAGCTGCAGGAAGTTCTAAGAAGAAATGTGTCATCTCGCAAAATGCTGTTTAATTAGCTCACACCTTGCTGTTTTCCACGAGGAAGCGGGATTTTCCCCTTCAGTTACTTAACATCTTTCTGCAGTACCAACCTAAGTGCTTTCATGATAGAGGGAAAGGAACTTTCACAGCTCTATTGGAGGCTATAAAAGTGTACAGTGGCGGAGAATCACGTCTAGTGTGTGCTCTTACTGTGTTTAAGACCCTTTTTAGACAGTAGAGATGACTATGATCCTTGTGCTTTGCTGCTTTTCTCAGCAATCTCTGTTCAGATAAACAATAATTACTATGAAAAATACATCTGCTATTTCCAGTCCGTTTGTGACCATCAAAAAAGCTGCAGCTTTTAAGTCCCAGCCACACACAAATAGTACCATACAACTTGCAGAGCAGAAGGCTAATGTATTAGCATTAGCCTTTATTGCAGTAACTTACTTACCATTGGGATAGTGCTCAAGAGTTTACAAGCGTTGCAGAAAGGAGTCCCTGCCCGGGACATCTCGCAGAAGTGCCCTGCAATTAGATCTCTCTGCTTTCCTAAAGGACCTCATAGGATCAGACCCAACAAACAGCACGGACAGAATAGGAGAGAGCAGTAATGCCTGTGTGGCAGGATAATGGGCAAGGTATTTCTGCTATTACCCCTGCAGCGCACTTGAGTGACCAGTTTTAAGCAGAGAATCTGGGTTTGTAGTACTTTACTGTCATTTTTACTCTCCAATTTTTACTCTGGCTTTGCAGGGCTTTGCTCAGACAAAAACTGCTTTTGAACAGCTCTCTACTCTGCCTGCACAGGAGGAAGAAAAGGGACAGGCGTAACCGGAGTCCTGCATTTCAAGTGGCCAATGGGCCTCAAAGCCTTCTAGCTCTGCAGCACCTACTGCAGCTATCCAGGGGATCATCTGTGCTTCCATAGGTGCTCAGTCTTCTGTGGCTAGCAAAGGGGATGGAGAGATGGAGACCAGGTGTGGAGGAGGAAACCCCTTTCTTAAGGCTCCAGGTACTGCTGGACTGCTGCCAGACTGGAAATAGGATTTTTGCTTCCCATAATAAGTGCAATCCAGAAGTGCAGAGGAAATTAAAATAAACTCAGAGAAAAAATTAAAATTTAGATTGAGACACCAAGCGTTATTGGTTTTTATCTAGAAGGCAGATGATGCTACATAGCAAACCAGACGATTTTTTAAATAGTATGTGTTATCATTTAATATAAGTTACTGAGAGTAATTTGAAAAGAAAGTAGACAAAGTGAAAGAGGTAGTTCAAGACAATGTTTAGTTCAGTGAGGAGGTCACACACCAAGATGTCTAATTAAAAGAAAAACATTTATTTCTTAGTTCCAGAAGTGTCACAGAAAAGCTGTTCCTGATAACACTCCTACATTTTGCTGCAGTTCATGGCAGGAGCGTCCCAGGCAGGCACAGTCTGGTTGTCCTGTTCAGGCACACTTCCCCAAAGCCTCTCATCTCAACCCTGGCAACAAGATACCAGGCTAGAAAGACCTTTGCTACCACCTTGTATGGCCTTTCTTATGTTCTTAATTAAGAAGTGCCTGGGTTTGCCAGTTTTCAATTCTTTAATTTAAATGTAAATTTGAATTTTATTTTATTATTAAATTATTTTTAGAAAATTTACTTTATTATCAATTTTTTAATTATTAGATTTAATTTTAAATTTAAAATCATTCTGTATGCCCTTTAATGTCAGCTGATTGAATGTCACTTGCTGGGAGCCATGGATAGAAGTAATCACCAAAAATTTTGGTCTTGAGATAATGCCAGTGAGACAGTACGCAGAGAGCCATAAGGTGTTTAGTGACTTGGACCAGAGATGCTCCAGTGACTTCTCCAAACGAAGTGAGGATGACTGGAGATGATGGTTATTTCCACTGTCATGCAGAGTTTTGCAGCAGCCAAACTACAAAACCATGGGTTATGCCTTATTTCCTGTCAAGAAATAGGCAAGCATACTCCAGCTCTGTTTGCCCTATAGTGGAAATAATTTCAAATTCACTGCTCATTGGTATCAGTGTTTACTAATGGTTTAGCTGATGGGAGTAGTAGATGTATTGCTAGCAGATACTTTGCAACTCTCAAAGGAGAGAGCTCTGCTTGTAACAAAATTGTCTCTCAGCCCACATTGGAAGCATCTCCACCTTTACCTTTGCAATCCAGATGAGTCAGCTGAATTCAGTCCGAACTGATCTACTCATAATCAAAGAGGACATGTTAGTACTCTTTCTTTTCATCACCAGACTTATCTTCTCCACTTAGCGTAGGTTATTAGTTCAGGAAGATCTATGAAGTTTGGAAAGTAGCCAACATAATGCCATTTTTAAATATAGCACCTAGGAGCACTAGGAAAATCAGTTTAACTTTGTGTCCAGTATCTTATCTGCACTGACCATCTGAAAATAATTATATGCATGTATATGTAAATATACATCTACATATACATACGGGGGAAACGGTTCTGGTAATCAGACTAAATATATCCAGAGTCTGTTAAGCTCCTCACTCATACACTGTGATGTGTGAGGGGCTGCTTGTTTGTTTGGGGTTTGCGCTGGTTTTTCCTTGTGTATTATTGCTAGAGCAGATGGGCTTATCTTTCCAGAAGTGCTTTTAGCAAAGTGCTTTATCAGATCACCCTTCTGATGTGCGGCACAAAAACAGCTTCTTTGTCTTCATAGCAGGGATGTATGGGAAAATCTCCCTCCCGGTTTCGCATGTGTCCTTGCTGCATTTTTGTTTGATGCTATTGCCTTCATCGGGATTGGTGTGACAAGAGTTTACAGCAGCGAGGAGTCAGCAAGGCACTCTGATGATAAAATCTTCTCGTTTGTTGACGCTATGGCCAGTTCTTTGTAATTCATGAGTTTGTTCACAGTGGGTGATTTTAGCCCGTATATTGACAAGAATTTTTAATCTCTGTAGTATCTCTGGGATGATGCAAGCAGAAGGCGGCTGTTTATGTCTTTCACAAGCATCCTTCATCCCTACTGTGTTGGCTTTAGATGTGTGTTTAATATAAGGGTAGTTATCTCTTGCTGATCTCTACTTGGCAATGGTCACAGAAAATAAATCTATGTTGATTTTATTAGATCTGTCAACAGTCCTTGATGTTATTGACAATGAGGTTTTGTTGACTTGCCTGCAGAGCCTTGTGGAAATGGAAGGAGACCTTCCTCAAGTTTGATATTTTTTTAGCATCCCATGAAGTGCATCCAAAATAATATTCTCAGCAACAGGTTGGTTCATAGTGAAGTGGCCAGACCGGATTATTTTAGGAAAAATAATAGTTTGATGGGTCCATGCAGCAGAGTTAAAACAGAGAGGGGTGATACAAAGAAAGAAGGAGGAGTGCTCTCTAGCATGATTGAAAGCCCCCAATTTCATGGTATTCTCTGAGCTATTATTGCAAATACTGTACAGCATCTTGACTTAGAGGCCTATGAACCTCTTGGTTGTTCTGCCGCAACATTGTGCCAGATAAAGAAGAAGCAGTTTTATGCTTTGAGAATAATCTTTTTTAATACAATTTCCAGTGGGGGAAAAAAATAATCCTAATTAAGAAGTTACTTTAAGCCTTACAAAATGGAAGGGCAAAAGGTTACTTGTTCCAGGGAAAGAACAGGGGAGTAGATCTGAGAGCTGACAGTGGGATTGGCTTGGATCCACCTCTCTTTAAGCTTAGTTTTTGCAAGCTCTCTGCCAGTTTGGAGCACAATGGACCTCTTTCCGTACCTAATGGCATGCTGGATGTCAGCCCTGGCCTCAAGAAATCTCAACTGCACAAACAGAAATTAGGTGTGTTTCTGTGCAACAAAACCAACATCTTTCTCAACAGCAATAATTTTCATGCCATTCTGAAGATAGCTTATTTGTAATCCATTCAAGTCCATATGTAAAATACTTGCACTGAAAACACAAATATAAAGCAAGCACTGAAAACACAAATCTAAAGTAAGCTGTAATAGCATATAAACACATGCACTAGAGATGGATTTCAGAGTTATATCTGTATTTGTGTCTGGAATATTCATGCCTTGATCTAATTCTCTTCTTCTTAAAGAGGAATTTTTTCAAAAGTTCTGAAGGACCCGTCATTGGAGCTACATCTTGAAAAGGGCACGTCTTTCTCTTGCACACCTCAAACAAGGTGGCCTGATGTTTCAAAAGCTGCTCAGAATTCAAACGCTTCCTTCAGGTGCCTAAGTGGAAGAACATCTCTTTTGAAACTTTGGCCACTTGTGGAGGTGTTTAAATGGGAAGACTTGGTGCTAAGTAGGGCGTGTAAAAAGTTTCCCCTTGAAATATTTCCTTAGGGAAAATTGGGGTTTTGACTACGGAAATGTTATTACACAAAAAGCATGCTTTCTGTGATAATAATGGGGTTTAATAAAAGAAAAATGACCACTTGAAGAACAAAGAAGATTCCTGTTATAAACTAAAATTTGAAACATTTTCAATTTAAAAGTTAGCATTTTCCCTTTGGAAGCTTCATTGAATTTTTGTTTTTTAACAGTATTTTCCTCAAAGAGGAGGCTGGGCAAGAAGAACAATCCTTTCCAGCTCTAACATAAAATTTTAAAGTCAAGCAAGTGGCCAGATTCAAACAAACAGAAGAAAAATGAACCTGCCTTTAAAAACATCCCTGGAAATGGCTGAAGATCTACATTCATTCTTTTTGTCACTAAAAACTGAAAAGTTTTCAGACAGCTATCAGGAAGTGATGGGATACGTGTGCAGAAATCTGTAACCGAAGGTAGATTAAGAATTGGAGCATAAACTTCACTTACCTCTTCAGTAGACTTTGAGCTCCAAGGCCCTTAAAGGTTAACAATAAAATCTCAAATTGAATCCTCATTTTCAATATGAGACAATTTAAGTTATAAAACAATGAAGTGACATGAGCCTAGCGAGGCCAACGAGGACACTTCAACCAGGGTTGTCAGAATGCCCATGCTTTATCACCCATGAAAGGATGTAACTCTCCATGACATTAAGGATGCAGGGTTTGATGGAGTGTCACAGTTAGTTGACACCAGAATCATCCGAAATTGTAGACTCCCTGTCATATCCTGCCACTGCAGAATAGAAACTAATGATTGTGCTGCTACTCCGTTGCAGGTATGCTGGGGTGCTGGTAGCTAGTAAATTATTACATAGCAGTAAGAGTTGCCAACCAAAGTAGACTTCTAGAGCTAATAGCTAGGAAAAAAGACAACCATAAATGCGGGCTGCGTTGCTCCAATAGAGTAGGCTGCTGTTCTGAGTGTCTGATGGGACAAGTGGTTTGGGAAGATATAAAGTCATGCTGGGCCATTGCATGAGTCAGAAATCTATACTTTTCTGTAGATGTTTTGTGAAAGGGATATTTATATAAGAAAACATGAATATTCACTTTTGCTCATGGAAAATGTTTTTCCAAAGACTGATAGATTCAAAACACCGAGGCATAGCTCTTTAAAGAAATATGAATGTACAAAATAAAGGAGCGTCCTATTTCAAAAAAGAAATTTGCAGAAAAAAATGGAAAATATTATTTACAAAATGTCCTTGTGAATCTTTCATAGACTCCAGAATTCTGTAAATGACAGATATTTTAGATGTCTCTTGGGCCCAAATGTAATAGGCATTAAAGTCTGATGGAAAAATAATTTGATTTTAGATTGATAGCTTTTTATAATTTTCTCCAAAGAAGCAATATCAAAAATCAATATGTAAGAAATACAGAGGGCAGACGCACTGTGTCCTCAACTCAATGATCCTTCTGAGCAGACTCCTGCCCAGGATGCAGCTGAGCACCAAAATGAAAGTCTTATGGGTGCAAATAGATGGTATTTAAGCATAACAAACTACCCAGTTACGCAGAGGAAAAACTGGCTGATTTGGGATCATTGCAGATCATAACCTGTCCGGGAGTCAGCAGTGGCATCCTGCTGCAATAAGGTAGTTGCCAAGTTGCCATGTTCAAACACACCTATCGCTCATGAGATGTAGGAAGTTCAACACTGTCGCAGACCCCAGCTGTAGCACTTGTTTCTGGGTTAGGTTCCTTATTTCAAGAAAAGATGTCACTTGTTTGGAGAGGAGGCTAAATACAAAGTCTAGAAACCCCGACCCAGCAGGACAGATTGGATGAACGAGGTTGTTTAACCTAAATAATAAGCGCTTGAGAGGGGACATGAAAGTAATTACAGAAGAAACAGCGTCAGGGAAGACAGAAACAATCTGTGCATAATAGAAAGGACATGACATAATGGGCTTAAATTACAGTGAAGAATTCCGGTTAGACATCAGGAAACTTTCATAACAACCAGGATAATAAAGCACTAAGGTAGACTGCCTGCGGAGGTTGTGGGATCTCCACCGTTGGAGGCCTTCCAGAGCAGGGCAGACAGACTTCTGAAAGGAAAGACAGGAGGATAATTGATCCTGCCGTAGGGCAAAGGGATGCACCTGGTGACCTCCCAAGAACCCGTGACTCTCTTGGTTTGAACTGTGAATACCCTTCATCACCATCCTTCTTAAAATTTGTTTCTTGGGCTTATGTCTCTGTTTTCTGCTGGTTCATCCCTCTCAAATCTATTTCTGATTTTCTTCTAGAGGCTTGGCCTTATCCACTTCCATCTGAAAACACAAATTTAACTACTACCTCTATGCTGATGATTCACAGGTCTATCCATCTTTCTACTTCAGACCTAGCTAACACTCTTCAAAATAAAAGCTCGGCCTGTTTTTCTGACCTATCATTGCAGATGTTTTGGTCTCCACCAAGTTCAGCGCAGCTAAAGAAATCTCATTGTAATCAATTCCCTCTGTTCCCTGCTTTTCCTTTGATCACGTTGAATAACACTGTCAGCCTGCTGGTAACTCAGGTCTAGAACCTGGAAGTCATTTGTACCTGGGACCTCACCTGGCTCCCTATTCCAGACTGTATTTGTATTTTATGAGGGAGAGGGAATATTGGCCTTGCCAAATGATTCGGAAATATGGCCTATCATCATCATCATCTTATTTTCTAGCCTTGACAAATGCAGGCTTTCTCCTCTACCCATTCTCAATACCACCATAAGCTGCATTGCTGTCTTGGCTGCTGCTTTGACCCTGCCAGACTGGGGAACTGCAGCTCGGCAGAGCAAGTGCCAGGCTTTGCAGGTAGCGCACCGTACCCAAACATGTGTTCCTGTCTTGTTACACCACTAACAATTTGTTGTTCAGCAGTGAAAACATGCTGAATAATGAAAGATGCCTGGAAAAAGGAGCACAGCGCGTACATGTACCTGCAGCGTGTTGTTTCAGTTTGTGTACACAACCCTGATTACAGACAAGGGAGTGTCAGGCTTGCCTGGTGGATAAGCACTGGTTCCTCTGCCAAATGAAACTCTGTGGCTGCAGGAACAGTGTCCGCATTTGCTTTCCAGAAGGTAAATACACCCACTGAATTCCCGCCGTGTGGCCCCAGAGCACGGCAAACACCCCTGCGCGGCCAGGTGCGATGCAAAGGGAGCGTACAGGACCTCAAGCCTCAGGACCCATCTCTCTGCTAAATCAAACTGACCTTGATTTGAAATCAAAGGGATGCTAAGGGAGTGTCCAGGTACATCCATCTACCTGATCACAGATTTACTTGGACCGTGAGCTTTTTAGGAGAAAGATTGGGTTTGCTTTTTGTCTGTGTTTGTGCAGGTGCCTAGTGCAGCTCCATGACTAAGCTCCCTGGCAATCCCACTGTACATGAAAGTAAAATAAGTAAAAGCTGCTTTTCAGTGGAAAATAAATGGTGAAAACCTTCCTACCTGCCTCCTTAAAATGTGCTGTGGTGCCGTGTAGTGTGGGGCGACATTGCTGTTTCTTTAGGCTTAGCTGTGACCGTGAGCTTTGGTCGCTCTCTGGCAAGAGCTGGCATTAACGAAGGACGCAGAAGACGACAGTGTTTAGACCAAGGACTGTCCTAACCAACTGCCTGTGCAGTGGCTGTGCACTGGAGTAGATGAAACCCAACACAGTCCCATCAGGGGAGTAATGAGGTCTGGGACTGGGAAACCAAGGAGGGACAACGGGCAAACAAAGTGGGACTGTGCCACGAGCCCCTGAAGTCTTTAAGTAGCTTCGTTATGTCAGCAACAAACAAGGGAATAGCTTTGCAAAAATTCAGATTCCAAATACCATTATAATTAGCATTATTTCAAGATTAAAGAAACCACCACTTCCGTGTAACAAATTATCTCCAATTTAAAAGCAAAAATAATGTATTTTTTGTTCATAAAAAATGCTCAAGCGGAAGCATTCTCACATTAATTATTTCAGTCTATTCGGAAAGCATATCCCTGCTTGCTTTTTATTATGCCTTCCAGCTCCTTCTTTGAAAAATATGTTAAGAAGCTGCAAGCTATTTTCCAAAAAAATGAAAAATAAATAATCTTTGAAGCAATTAGAGCTGAACGACAGAATGTATAAATATTTTTTTTACTTATTCTCTCCCTAGATTCAAATCCTCCATTTTCTGCCACCTCCCATCTTGGCAGCTGCAATTCAAGCATCTTTGCTTGAACTTTGGAGGCAGGCAAGTGTTTCTCTTTCCTCCCCTAGAGTTGAATCAAATCGTATTCTGTAGATTTGACTGGCAAGAGCTTTTGTAAGTGAGCTGAGGGTTACTCCTGGAGGCTAAATGCATTATTTCCATAATGCATTTGTCTTCACTCTCCTAGGAGTCTAAATACTTCTGAACCTTTCCCTACAAAAGTAATAATTAGTGGACATGTTACAAAAAAAACTTTGCTTACCTAAGAAAAATCGCAAAATTGAATAATAGGAACTATGGTTGGTAGTGTGGAATTATCTGGAATGTATTTTATTGTAAGAACAAAGAGCACTTTGAATGTCATGTAAATATCATTAGAGGGCTGCTTTTTATTTTAATGAAGGCTTTACAGTGGTTCAGCATTGGGCATAACCACTCAGCATTAGCGCAACTTTAAGTCAACCTGTGTTGCGGTGAGGCCAGCAGCTACGTGTGATTTTCAAAAGCACCTTCAGCCTCAGAAAGTTGAATTTAAAATGTAATTAAGGAACATTCATCTATTTTCATTGCCACAATCAAATCAATATGTAGCCCAATTAAAGAAGAACAGTGAACTGTACAGCACTATCAGCTACACTAATAAAAGGTACCTGTTTTCAATTC
Organism: Pelecanus crispus; assembly: GCF_030463565.1. Classification (NCBI taxonomy): domain Eukaryota; kingdom Metazoa; phylum Chordata; class Aves; order Pelecaniformes; family Pelecanidae; genus Pelecanus; species Pelecanus crispus. The sequence continues at coordinate 45,987,571 of NC_134649.1, forward strand.
TCTGTAATATACTTTCTACTTTTCTTTCTTTGCTTTTTGCCATAGGAACAGGAGAAAGCATCTAAACAGTTTCTTATTTCTCTGGCACCAGCTGGAAGTAGTCACGAGTTGCAGGGAGATAATATATTAATACAAAACTAGACAGGACACAAAAAAAGCTTACACAGCATTTTTCATAGGTAAGATGATTAAAAGTGTTATATATGATATTAGGGCATGGCGCCACATCCTCATTTGTTTGCTTTCCCAAGAGGTGGATGGGAGGGAGTGCAGAGAGCCTTCCTGGAGATGGTATGGAGAATGTTCTCCGTGGGGTAGGAGAGTTTGGAATCAGTGGAGGATTTTTCTTATCTAGGAAAAAATTGAGGTCTTTCTGAGCACGAAGACATCCCAGGCTGTGTAAGCGGCACCTGCCTGCATGCCAGTGGGAGCAGAATAAGGTGACTATGTGCAGAAGGATACGAGTGACCCCAGCATAATGTCACCGTGCAGCATTTGCTAATGCTGGGGGCAGTTAGACACCCCATCTGATGTGTGTGACTTGTGGCAATAGACCATGGTCTTTTAATGGGATTCTTGCAAGTCAAAAATGCTCAGGATTATCAGTCAGAATTGCAGATGCTGGGCAGTAAATCACAGGTATGGGTAGAGGGGACCACCCGCTGTGACCTCCTGTGCAACCTGGGCCCGAAAAGGCCAGAAACAGGAACAAAATTTTTAGGGAAATTTCAGTTCTGAAATCACAGTTTAAAAACTTCTAGTGACAGAGGATCCACTGCAACCAGAGACAAGGCTGGCAAGTGGTTTGGCTGTCAGGGAGCTTTCCAGCTTCTTTCTTTCAGAGCATCTGCCTAATTCCTACAGAGTGTGATAAAGTTGATCTGTGATCCCCTCAGAGTTATGCTAAATGAGCTTTTCCATGATACAGAATCTTTTTCAATTTCTTTAATGTTTCCTATGACTTTCTACTATAATTGCCTAATTTTTCAATGTACTTTTCAACGTGTGGATCCAGAACTCAACGCAGTATTCTCAGAGGTAACAGGAGGCTGAAATAGAGAAGTGCACCTGCTAAGTATACTCCTGTTTAAGCTTCTTAGGATGAGTTGTTTCTTTAGTTCACAGCTTAAGACTTGGATATCAATGTATCACACCCATGTCTTCTTCAGAACTAGAGAGTCCCACATTTAGAGAGTGTGGTCTTCATCTTTTAATTACTAGATGTGTAACTTCATGTAAAGTCACATCTCTAACTCAGATTTTTGCCTTCAGATGGTTTATGGTCAATCATGTTCAATTTCAGTAACCCTTTCTCAAATTTATTTACCCCTCTTCCAAACTTTTTTTCACTTGTGAGCTTTGCAGCAGTAACTGGTTTTCTCTCAATGTGTACTCATGTTACATAGTACAAACCAAGAACTATTCTCTACAAGATTGCATGAAATGCTTCCATGCTTTTCTCTGGTTTATTAATCAAAATGTCTTGGAGTAATAAAATGAAAGGCAACGACATTAAAAGTCTACTGACCAATGGCACATTTACACCGCAGTATGAAGTATACATGTTTGTGAGCTTGCTGTAAGCTACTAGATAAGGTACCATCTGCAGCAGGATGGAGCTTAGAGCCATTCATTCAGTTTGTTTTCCTAAGTTTGTTTGTATCCTGTGATTCTGTAGCTACTGTGAGGGTTTTCATGCTGTACCTTTGACTAGTATTTACTTGACTGGGAACTGAATGTCCTCCCTTTCCTCTCCTGTGTCTGCATTCTTAATAATAAATTAAGGTTTCTAAATTTTTTCTTGATCTTATCCAAAACCAAATTGCATTGTCTCCTCTCAGCCAATAGGACAATTTTTTTGTTTGTTTTTCTAAACCTTTTATGTCTAAGAGATATCAGCTGTGTACTTTTCTTGTCCTTTTTTGGACAGATCTTTGGAGATCATAAATGCTGAGAGCATTTCTTACTTGACAGGGAGAGGTGGCGTCAAGTTTTATATCCGCAAGCACTCTGTTACTTGAAATGTAAAGAAACCTCCTCAAGCATGGTCCATGACAAGCAAGGAGGGACAAGGCATCTTAAAATCAACTGCCAATCCCTTCATGTCATGAAAGTTCCTGGGCAAAGAAGCAGTTGTATTAGCGGTAAAGACAGACACATTTTCTTTGGGGATCAGTAGTGTAGGAGCAACACATATTTGCTCATCTGGCTGTATAGTCTAACTAGCTGTTTGTTATATTATTTACTAGGTTTCTGTAATCTAACCTTTTTATGTGCATGGGTTTTCTATACAGTGCAGAGACAAATCTGCTCCCCAAAGACACGTTAAGAGAGCGCTAGCTGAAATGTTGAGTAACGATAAATTCCTTTGAATTCCTTGTGCGCATTCTAATCCACCATGATGAAACTTTCATGTTTTGTCAGCTATTGTAATTTTGCTTTCAGAAATGCATTACAAATTCTTCCTGGGTAAGTGACTTGCACATTTAGCAGTGTCTTTCAGAAGAGTATCACTATTTTCATGTTATAAATGGCATGTGTTTCAGTAGCACTCAAACATACAGGCTTCTTGCTGGTATATATTTGAAACCCAATTGTTTTTACTCAGCTGAAGCCAAGCTTACTTTTTTTTATTTCTTTCAGTAATTACCTTATGTTTTATTGCCTGCAGGGAGAGACCCTAAATTGAAGCAAAGTTAAGGATGCGTAGTTGAAAACAAAGATCATGAAAAGATAAAGGTCCTGGTTCTATGATCTTGGATTATAACAAGTCATGAAAAAAGTGATTTGGCTCCTCTTGTCAGTAAGAATCTGTCCATATCATCTTTCAGTTTTGTTTGTTTGGAGCTGTAAGATTTTCTTAAAAAAAACTTATCAGTAAGAATCTGTCCATATCATCTTTCAGTTTTGTTTGTTTTGGAGCTATAGGATTTTTAAAAAAAACCTTATCAGTATGAAACATCTTGGGGAGAAGAGGGAGGAAACAACATGAGAGAGTATACAAAATTTTCCTTTCTCTCTGCCTTCCCCCTCCCCAAACCATATCTTAGTAAGATACTAAAGATGGAAAATTCCCGGCAAGAGTTCAAATGGTTTCATAATAGCAGAAAAACAGTTCTCTCTCTCAACTACAGGAGTCGCTCCGCTCTAACAAAATCCAATAGGATAGATAAATGCAATATATTGCATATCATATGTTCAATAACAACAGAAAAACCAGCCTGGCTAAAAATAATTATGAAGCTCAGCAGCTGTAATTAAAATAATTTGATGGGAGATAGGAAACGTTTATACATCTTGGCAGAAAAAGACATTTTGAGGATTTTGATTGATGTCTTTTATGTTTGTTCTATGTATTGTACAATAGTAGATACGGGCACTGCACCAGTATGTTAACTTCACATAATGCTGTGTGTCTTACCCTAGCATATGAGAGGTCAATCTGAGAAAAAGTGAATTTGTTGGTGACTTCCATTTTCCACCAAAAATGTCAAGGTAGATGATGCAAGTGTTTCATGGGTGAGCCCTTACAGACTCAAAAAACCCAGCTGAATTAATTTGTATGAGGTCTACTTATACAAATCGGCATTCACCACAGTGATTAAATGCGAGCCAGTGTAGTTCACTGAGAAGAACAAAAACTAATATCAGAAGTCATTTTAGCGAGAAATATTAACCTGTGCATTGGGCTTTTCAACACTTCACCTGGTGCTCGGAAAACGTCACAGCAAAAAACTGATCTTACAAAGCCAGTCCGCTCCCAACAGTTTCCTGTTGATAGTATAATTTTTTCTTCTGTTAAGATAAAGAATGGGCCAGGTTTTTATCAGGGAGCTGACTTCAGTGTTTCCAGTGAAGCTGAGTGGATGTTGTCTGCACTAGTGTAATCATACCTTACAAAAACAAGGAGCTATCTTCACATCTCAATTTACATTATTGATGCAGTATGAAATAAGTCCCGTAGTAGATGAGCACTCTGGGGATTCTCTTGTTTGTCTCAGCATGTTAAATGACTGCAAGGCATTACACATCAGAGATAGAACTGCTTAAGTGCATAATTCTTCCTCGTGGCTTTGCTAGGAGCTAAACGAACCTTCTTAAACTAATAATAAAATAATCTAAGATATAAAAATATGTTTCTTTTGGACAAATCTGACATGTTACAATGACAAAGTGTTTATGACTCACAATCACCACCTCCGCCACCAGCACTGCTGTATTTAGAAGCAGCAGGCAGTAGAGCGAAATAGGCAGCCCTGAAGTTTCACATCAGGATAAAAGTAGCTAAATTCTTACTAAATGGGGATTAGACATTAATGAAGAAAAAAGATGGTGGATTTCCAGGACTATGGCTCAAGGGAACACTCTCCTATTTCACTGAGCCTTCTAGTTGTGTCTAAGTTCAGATTGCAGTTTAGATATAAACAGATGAAGACTTTAGGGATGAAATATAAACATTCCCAAGTTCTTACAGTTCTAAATTAGGTGCAGTTCCAAGAACATGGGTTTTGGTCCTAGTGCTGTTTATATTTGATTTTTATGTGTCAAGGAGTACTTATTCAAAGGTGGAAAAAACTAAACCAGGAAGGCTTGTCTCGTTAAATCTGTACATTAGAGGTGCCTCACAGCATGCAATGATTAATTGGTTCTTAGAGGAGAAATTTCTACTCCCCCAAATGGAAAATGTTGAAAAGTTCAAGAACATACTTTTCTGCATGCAGAAAGGATGAATAGGATATAGTCGGCTTTCAGTGTCTGCAAGATTTCTAGAAAAATGTAGCATATCGAATCTGTGTTATTATTGCATTAAGGTGAAGTAGAGGAAGTGTCATTTATAAACCTCGGAAAAGACTATCAAAACCACTATTTACAAGTTCCTTTTTAGTCATAGCCATGTAAAACCTTTAGCGTCACTTTAGATTAGCCCTTGTAAACTTTTCCCTATGCTCTCTCTTATGTTAACTCCTAATTCTCTTGCCAAAATTCCTGCAGTGACATGTTACCTATTGAGATGAATTAATACGGAGGAAATCTGTAGCCACAGAAACTTCTGGTAGCAGGAATTGCTCGGCATCCCGGGCAAGTCAGGAACCGGGGAGCTGTCAATGGGACCAGAACCTTTCCAAGAGCAAGGGGTGAAGGTGGGTTTTGAGCGCACTGACAGGTAGAAATGTATCTGCAAAGTGTCCCTCCCTGAAGGTGAAGCACAAGGATTGACAGGGGCCTGTCACGCACACAGCCCCGCCACAATCTTACCAACCTTCAGGAGAGGCAGGGAGGGCGAATTGATCCCTGTGGGATGCGCAGGCTCCAGCTCCGCCTGAGCGCAACAAATAGTTTTGCGGTTTGATTGATGCAATCAAAGCAAGAGACCCTACAGGAACTGCGGAGGGGGCAGTTGCCTGTGTCCAGTGTCTTGATTAAAAATCAGAAGTGATGAACTGAACTAGCGTACAAAATTAAATATGTCTGTCCAATGAATGTGGAATCCTTTGTAAAAGACGGAGAAGTCTCACACTGTTGTGATGCTGGCTCAGGATTTAGCCAGCCTGATTGACCCAGTTTGACCTAAATGACTTACCAGTTTACCTGCAGCTTTGCTGGTTTTCTCTAGCAAGTCCTAAATACAAGCTTTTTCCCCTTGCCTTTTGTATATATTAAGCTTCTGTTTGTGTAAATATCCATCTTACATATATAATAGACCATGAAATATTGTAGTATAAAGATGTATTTGACACTTTTTCTATGATTTTGTTCCTCACCCAAAATATAACCACTCAGACATGTTTTTGGAATGACACACATTTTAGAGGAAAAAATATTTTAGAAATATGCTTAGCGTGTTGGCATTATTTCTTTTTGGATCTCTCTGGTTGTAAGCAAACTAACATTGTGAGCTCCATTGGGCAAAAGAAATATTACTGCCACTGTATAAAATATGTGTATTTGAACTCTTAGTTAAACATTTTAATGTTAGCTTAGGTTTTCCAGTTGCCATAATTTTAGATAAAGAAATTTGTGAAACACTAGGACTAACTGTAAGAGAGTCCAAATATTTTCTTCCTATTTATCAGCTATGCACATTCTTACCACAGTTACTCAATTTTTAAATCTTTCATGGCTATTGGTAAGATTCCAGGAGGTTTGCTAGCCTTGAAATGGAAAAAAATTCTGTGATGCCAAGAAAATGTAGCCCAATCTGCATTTAAAACTACTGTAGTTAAATATTTAAAGGCTTCTCTTGTCCCACTGCAAAGCATTTTGCTGCTTACCCTCAAATTTGGGAGTCTTAGATTGCCTTGCCTTGATCATTTCCTCTCTGATATCTGGTACCTTGGTCACCTTACCAGTAGATTAAGAGTATCTCTGGTTTATACCACATTGCCTTTTTCAATCCAAATTGTTTTAATTGGTAACTTGACCAATTTCTATTTAAACAACAATTTCCAGTGATTTTGGAAGAGGAGTTGGAAATTTTTACCTCAGCTCACCCTGTTACAGACCATGCCCCAGTTGTATTCTTTAAGTCAGCCAGCCAAATGCATCTTGGAGGTGCTCGTATTTCTTTACCTATAAACGTTTTTTAGAATTGAGACATAAAATTCCTAACTGAGAACATGGATTTTGAAAACACATCTTCCATTTAAATCTTAACCAAATACCTTTAAGTGTACCAAGTACATTTAAATCTTAACCAAGTACCTTCTAATCATCTTTCAGACCAAAGATTTGTGTCACTTTAGTCGGGAGGTAGCCAGTTTATTTGCTTGGTAACACAACAAAGAAAACATTGATTCAGTTGGTCCTAAAGAGCTCCCAGACCTTTTCCTTCTCCTGTGCAGAAGGCAGTGCCACACAGCCACAGGGAACAATACCTATGTTAGTGCTGATTTTGCTCTACGAAGGGCTGTGAATCAGTTCTTTATCAACTGTTTCTTGCTAACAGTGAAAACCCACTTTTCTGTTAGGAATGCTGTGAACAGCTCCAGGTGAAGATGTCAGTAAGGATTTTCAGGTTAGAAGATGCTGTGCCCAGCTGGATCAGGCTCAGGTCTCTGCTCACATGCCAGCACTTCCAACAAAAGCTTGTTGAAGATGACTTTGCTCCAAGGGATGCTAATCCAGAGGTCGTTGTTCCTCTAGTCTAATTCAACCATGCTTGCATGAAGCTGGTGCAAATTTTTCAGTGGTATCTGGTTTTCTGACCATTGCACCCGATGCTGTACCGCTTTTCTGTGGTGTTTGGGTTGTTTTCACAGTGAGGTATAGTGAACCTTGTGCCAGGACAGGATGAATGGGCAAACCCAGCATGTTAGCCCCTTGCCAGTGGGGTAATCTGGGAGGGCTGAGCCTCTTCTGTACCCCTACATCTCCCCGAGCTCATCTGCCTTTCTGCATGTCATGATGCTTGGCACCTGGTACACGCTCACATTTCTGATTGAAAGGAAACAGCCTACAACTTTAATTAGCTAATCAGCCAGTGGAAAAAAAAAATCTGTAAAAGGGGAATATTAACAAAGCCTCAATGGTTGGTAAATTATACACTTTCAGTGGATCTAGTGCTCTTCTTAGCTGCTCTGTAACTAACTCAGGTCTACATGGAGTGTATGTCCTCCATTCAATGAAATGCATGGTTCTTTTCATCTCAATGTAGGTGTGGTTTTTGTTTCAGTTTAGTTTTTTAGTCTGCTGATGCTTAAGCAAACCAGATATCCTTTCAGAGCTATAACACTAAAATCCTTGAAGGAAGTACGCATGCAGAAGTAACAAGATAACAGCACTATCAGCAGCAGGGCAGGTAACGACAGGTTTAGAGACTGAAATTATTGAGCACGTTTATTGTTCCCACATCTTGCAGCAGGAACAATCTGTCCTGTTCTAAAAACCTCCTGACTGTTAGCGATGCTTTTTTCCTGGCAGTCTGTAGTTCTGCTGACTGCAGAGTTTATCACATAAGGAATTAGACTGCCATGTTTGAAGCCTGCGCATCCTCAAAACCAACCCGTTTCATCTGCCTAATATTTTATCCTTTCTGGCCTAGAGCTGGCCTCTGTTTCAAGGCATTACTCACTGTATTGTCCATTACAGACTTCCTTGTTCTCTTTGATGGCTACACAAGCCATCTCCCACAGCCTGATCTGGTGGCCAGAGGGTGAGTAAACTCTCACCAACCCCCTTCCTTCTCAGCCAGGATTAAATGGACAGTGTGATGGAGGGAACCAGATGAGACTTCATTTCATCAGAAAATTTCAAACCTCTGATGTTCAGATAGCATGGTACATTTTCTATAACACATCCCTGCTCTCCCTAATATCAGCCTGTGGATTTCCATGGAAAAGGCATCTCTACCCCTTTCTGTGATCACTGTTATTCAGAGTTTGGCGTATTTCTTCCTCTTCACTGCTGTTGTTTTAAAGCAGAGACTAGCTGTGCGGTTCTCCATACATAACTGCTAATTCTATGCAGCCTGAGGATTCTTTGAGATGGGCAGCATAACCTTTCTGCAAAGGTGTTTGCTGGAAGTTTGTAGTCTCAGAGGTTGGAATTACTGTCGAACTCTGACACACTTGTGGCCCATTATTGCTGTGTGTACACCCAAACATATTGGGAGAAAAGTTAAATATTTTAGCAAAATGCCAGCCCTCCCAATACCATTGAAAGAGATTTTTTTTCTCCACAAGAAATTGTGTATTTTTTTTCTTCTTGGAAGAACAAGAAAAGGCTTGGGTAGTCCAGCCTAAATAGGAATGTTTGCCCCAGTGTATAACAAATCTGTGTGCGTGCATTAGTAGATACCCCCAGATTAAATTCTTTGCACCAGAACAAAGGGGTGCTTATTAAGCTAAACGCAGGAAGGAATATGTATACACGGTATATGCATATACTGTATATCCAGAATATTCAGCTTCAGCAGTAATTTAGTACATTTTGGACAATGTGCTGAGCCCACCACTACCGTCTGAGATCAGGTAACGTACTTTGAATGGGATTTTCCTTTGTATGCATCTGCGTTACATGAAAAAAGTTGCAGTCTCGTTATACCAGGCCTCCTTTCTGCAAGGCATTAAGGAAAGAACCTTGGGAACGAATGAGTTCTAGAAATTGTCTTCTGTGTGATAGTGGAGGTATTTGACCTGATCTTTCTTCCCTTTCTGTCTTCTGATGAAGTGACAGGGGGTAAAGTACTGACTGTGAGTGAAGGATGTAAGACAGAAAACTATAGTTTAATTGAATATTTTTCTCCAGGTGATTATTTCAGCATGTACACACCCTGAGCCTCTGCAGGGGCAAAATGTTTTATTTTTTTAATGACCTTTAACTTTGCGCTTGGAATCACTTGCAGACACAGCTCACTGAAGCTGCAAAAGATAGATCTTGGGCATCAAGCTCTAGCTGTGAACCAGCAGCATTCCCAGACTGCAGAAAAGCACATCAATTTCATCCCACAACCATTTTTGATATCCAAAAGACATTTTTTTGGGACAGATACATGCTTTTTACTAGATAGATCTATTCTTTTGTTAGAATAAAAAAGGTTAACATTATTTCCCATTTTGTAAAGTTTAGAAAAGTGTCTTCCCTTGGTTCTACACAAGAACTTGTCTCAGTTTTCTGAAATGAACTTCAGAGCATTATCTCTAATGCTGAATACAACTCCTCTCCCTCCAATTTTAAGGTTTTCCTAAACTCTCTATAAGGAACTGATTAGCAGGATCCTGGCAGAGTTTCAGCATTCATTTCACAGTTGTCAGTGCTACCAGTACCTATTTGCTATGGCCTTTATCCATGTTTAATTAAAATAAACACAGATAGTTTGATCAGTAGACAAAAATATACAGACAGGTATTTATGTAATGCATGCTGGATTGTCTCTGAGTTCCTGAGGCGGTTTTGAGGAGTTAATGATAGACACTTAAGAAAAATGGAATCCAATCAATTGGAAGACCAATTTCAATTCAAAGTTAGCTTTGATAAGAGGAGTGTTGAGTTAGCTTTGATAAGAAGAGTGTTTATTTCCTCAGCAGCATTTGGGGGGTGAAATAGCTGTGCTTGGATCCTGTAAACTGTCCTCCATTAGGCAACAAAAAGGCTGTAAAACAGCCCTGAAACCAGGGCACTTTTCATCACGTGTTATGATAAGTATGGGTTGGTTCTGTCTTGACCATGCTGTCTGGCTCTCTGCTGATAGCAAACCCCTCTAACTTCCTCTCTAGCGATAGTGATTCCTCAGCTTCAGCAGCTCAGTCCCTTGCAGGAGCTTGTGTGGGTCTGAAGACCCTTTATCCCAGCTGTGTACGCCAGGACCTGGGAGAAGAGAGGGAAGGAGCAAGGCTCAAAAGCTTTCTGTAAAACCTCCTTTGAGTGCCTGTTGTCTTTGCTTCATGGATGAACAGTTATAGGGCTGCCCTTAACAAAGAGGTGACAGAGTTTAATTTCACACCTATCGCAAGTGGCGGTATGATTTCCCAAAGGAGCACGGGGACAGCTGAAACCCGCAGCCCTTGGTGGAGATGCTCTGCTGCCATGGTGATGATGATGGACATGGTGTAAGATCTCACTGGGGCCTCACCAAGCACTAGTGCACTCTGGCCTTGTCTTGCCCTAAAGCTTTTGTTGAAGTTGTCACTGATAAAAAACCCAAATAAAAAAATGAAAGAGACGCCCTGCTGTGAGGTTGGGAAAGGGGGCAGTCAGTGTTCAGCTCCCAGACTTGCAGCATGGCTAACAATGTGCTCTTGCAGCTCTTTCCAATGGAGACAAGGACGTGGCCCTGGGGGAAGATGGTAGCTGTAGCCATGGTGCAAGCAGCCACTATGATGCAAGGATGTTGTGGTTTAACGTGGTAGGTGGCTAAACACCACACAGCTGTTTGTTCACTCCCCCTGCAGTGGGATGGGGGAGAGAGTCGGAAAAAAAAGGTAATACTCGTGGGTTGAGATAAAGACAGTTTAATAGGACAGAAAAGGAAGGGAAAATAATAATAATGATAAAAGAATATACAGAGCAAGTGATGCACAATGCAATTGCTCACCATCTGCTGACTGATGCCCAGCCACTTCCTGAGCAGCAGCCCCGCCCCCCTGGCCAACCTCCACAGTTTTTGTTCAGCATGACATCCTATGGTATGGAATATCCCTTTGGCCAGTTTGAATCAGCTGGGTCCTGGCTGTGCTCCCTCCCAGCTTCTTGTGCACCCCCAGCCTACTCGCTGGCAGGACAGTATGAGAAGCTGAAAAGTCCTTGACTTAGTGTAAGCACTGCTCAGCAACAACTAAAACATCTGTGTGTTATCAACATTGTTCTCATCCTAAATCCAAAATACAGCACTATACCAGCTACTAGGGAGAAAATTAACTCTATTCCAGCTGAAACCAGGACAAAGGAGTGGTTTATGATACTAGCAGTAGTTATGATGCAAGCAGTAGTTACAATAGTCAGGGGACAGAGCCCATGGCATGGTTTCTGCCAGCTCCTGAAGACCAGCTCTCCTCCTGCCTGCGGAGCTGAGCCTTATGCCCCAGCAGAGAACCAGGCAGACAGTGTATGAAATCCCATGGAGATGGGGTCAAAAGTTTAACTTTCTACCCTCATTCCTTACCTAGTCACACAAAACTTCAGTTATTTCAGGAGTAAGAACTGAAGGTAGCTTTAAAGCTGTCTTCTGCCGATTTTGCTGCAGGGGTCCCCTTTGCTGTCAAGTTCAGTTAACATTTGTTTAAACAAGAGATGTAGATACCTGATAAGTGGCAGCACCTGGCTTAAAGATGCATTATGGACAGCAGAGAGTAAACAGAGCAGCTATAAGATTCCAGTGTGCAGAGGTCAAGACAACATCTGTTTTGCCTCGTGTACATATTCATACATAGTTTTCTGTTCTAGAAGTCACTCAAGCATCTAACAACTTCCTGCTCCAGGTGATGTTTCAGCAAATTGTTTTCCTGCTCCAGTTCAGTCAGGATTTTTCTAGCTTTGGCAAAGTGGCTAAAATATCTACAGACTCCACATGCCACCCCGGCATAATTGCAGTGTCACAAGTCTCGGGCTGGGAGCCAGCGACAAACAAGTTCAGCCAGGCAGGGAGGGCAACGGACGCCGAGCCAGCAGTTCTAACAGGGTATGCCAAACCGGTGCTGCTGTCAGATGAGTTAGAGCTGCGGGTCGGCCAGCCACCCTTTCCACAGCTGCGTTAAACAACAGCTATATAGCCTCGTACTTTTTCCTTAATGCGTTGCCTTAGTTTGTGGTTATGGATGCAGGCCGGGAAGCCACTTTTACTTTCAAGGCTACCAAACCAAATAGTAAGTCTGACATGCAGCCTTGCCTCACGTCTTGCCTGCACCTATCAATTTTCCCCCATTTAAATTGGGAGTGTTGGGTAAGGCCACGGGTTAGTCCCCAGAGACCTTGGATTCAGCCTCCTCTCAGGGCCAGAGTGCAGGCATTTTGTTCCAGTGAGCATCTCCTAAGTCACTAGTCCCATTTAAGCCAAAGCAGTTTCATATTCTGCAAATAAGGACTTCATATTCTGTTCCTAAAAATTAAGTTGAACAAGTGTATCTGATATCATATTTTAGTATTTGTGTTGCAGTAGCAGCTAAAAACCCACAAAGATCAGGGCTTCCTTGCACTGAATAAAGATACAGCGAAAAACAGATTGTAGATAAGAAACATATATTGTAAATAATTAACACCAAAGGAAAAAAAAAAATTGCAATAGTTTGATCCATCCTTCTGTCACGCTTTTTTTCTTACTTGTCTTCCATATCTTCTCAGACTCATACTCATCTAGTTCATTTTGGCAACTGGGTTTTTTCACGTTACCCATTTTTTTTTTTTTTTTTTTCTTTTTTGCTAAAGACAAAGTAGGTGCAATAGAAAACACTATGAGCAACGCACACTTTTGGGTATGTAGGCTTCTGTGTACTGGTGAACAATGTCACAGACTCCCACACAGACAGATACCTGCAACATAACTGCATGTGTGTGTGGTGTTATCCCCCATTTGCTTGTGGTATTTCCTTTAGCAGTACTGAAATATTTCAATCTTCCTCCAGTTTGGCAGTTGGTTTATTAAATGTTTATTCATTTTCTCTGCATTTGGGATGGAGCTGAAATTAGCACGTCCATTTTCTTGTTTAAACAAGAGAAACTTCAGTGTAAATAACATCACACAAATGCATTTTTGTCCTTCCACTGATGTCAGAACAAAATGAAGGATGATGTTTGTGGGGAAAACAAAACCAAACCAAATCTCTTTCCTAAAACCAACAGAGGGAGCACAAACCTTTGGGGTTTTGTGAGACTTTTAAAAATAAGAGGTTGTGTCTACCACATCTTACCTTTCCAGTGAGAGCATGGCAGGTTTAAAAGCTGTAGAAATATTTAATTCTTAGAAACTTCTTCCATTTACTGTAACAGCTTGCACAAATTTGGGATTTAGCTAGTTGTGTTCAGTATGTTCCTGCTGTTGAAAAGGACTGGTTTGTGCTCTGGAGCGAGGAGGCACCTTATCTTTTCTTCTTGTCATTCAACCTCTTCACTTTCCATAGACTTTTTTCAAATACAAAGGTAAAAGGTACCGGCCCTCCTCCCTTGTTGCCATCCCTTTGGCCATCCCCACCGCTGCCATGGTGCTGCTCTGCAGCTCAACAAGCTCCGCTTTCTCCTTCTGTTGAGTGACTCACTCCACGGCTGGGAGTCTGCTTTTCCCACAACTCGTTGTGCAATGTCCCTTTTGAACATCTGAGTAAAAATATCATCTGTTAGTAATGGAAGGCTCGAGTACTCTGCAAGTAAAGCATGAAGATGGTCCAACTCCTCCTCTCTCTTTAACAGGCTTTATCCTTTCACCCTGTTTTTTTACAGATGAAGCAGCACCATTTGTGTTAGTTCACAAAGGGTTATCGAGGATGTTTTTGGGTGGTTTCTTAGAGCTGCTGAAGGACAATGGGCCAGGTTCTCCAGTGGTGTAAGTTAGCACAACTCCACTGAAATCAGTGGAGCTACAGAAATGAGATGGTATAATTGTTGCCAATTATAGTTGTACTCGGATGTCCTTTTAGAAGACATGCTCCAGTTCTACCACAGCTTGTTCAGAAAGATGTAGGTGCATGGGTGTCTGTGATATCCTGTATGCAGGACAGATGCGCAGTCAGACAGTCGTGTTCGGCGGGCGCGGGAGACCTCTCCCTTCTCACCTGGTGTTTGAAGTCAGGCAGATCTCCATGTGCGCCAGGGCATTGTGCAATGTGTAGCTGTGCAGCTTACTGTGAAACATTGCCTCTTTTTCCACAGTTGTGCAAGGTTCAGGCCTCTATCTATTCAGACATTTAAAACAAGTGACCAGATGCTGTAGGCTTACAAAAGCTCTACACATAGCCAGCTGTGCCATATAAATCTTAGACTTCTTTTTTTCATCATCAAGCTGTGGTTTGTTTGTGGTGTCTCATTTTTCCATCAGCTAGACATTCCTGTCCGTGCTTCCCATTTATTTGTTGGGATCACATAAAAACGTAGCTTTATTTATGTGTATGCTCTAATCCAGAACATAAACTGCTGCAGCCGACTCATCATGTATTGTCTGAGGGAATGCACATCGTAAAGTGCATACGTCACAGCAAGAGGTTTCTTATAACTCTGTGCAGTCCTTTTAACTGGATCTCTGCTTTGGCCATCTGTTCTTTAATATTATAATGAATACTTCACACTTATCGCTGCTTTTGTTTGAGGATCTCTCACTTCTTTTCAAAGGTGATTAAGTAGTATTGTTATTATCTCAGTGTTTCAGACCGTGTAACTGAGGCACAGACAAGTTGGGTGACTTGCCAAGATGATGTGTTGGGCAAGTGTTAGAATTAGACTTGCACCTTCAACTTTCTGTTTCCTATTCCTCGTTGCTTCGTACAGTTGCAAGTACGCTTTCAGTCAGCCTGCAGTAACACGTCATATCATTCAACCAAATGGTATCATTTGCATCAGACAAATATTCTCTAGTTTGGCTACCAGCATATCACAGCGCCTGGATACACTACAAAAACCTCAGCAGATTTCAGCACCTGCAAATACTCTCAAAAAAAATCTTTCTGTTAGAACACTCTAAGTAGTTCAAGTACGGTGCTGACATTTCCAAGGGCTCAGGTTTAGCACTTAGCACAAGTAGGTGATGTTTGGGAATATATTTGAGTAATTAATTGTTTACACGCCTTGACAAAGTACCTGTAGAATTGGCCTAATAAAGAAAGAAAGGATTTGTGATTTGTAAATTGCGTTCTCAAATCAGATGCATCAGTTTGACCCTTCTGATGTTTTTGTTGGTGTTTCCAGAGGCACCAATGCAGCAGCTTAGCTGGATGGTGTTTAGATGCTTTTGTTTACATGCAACAAAGTATGCAGGCAAAGACATCTGTACAAAAGCAACCATGTGCATTACAATCATGAGCACTGAACTGGAAGAAAATGGAATTCAATCAATGAACATATAGATTAGGCAAATTGCAAAACGTTCCTGTGTAATGTTAGGAATGGGCTTTCAGCACAGCAGCTCTGCCTTCGAAGGCCTGCTTCTAAGATGCCTGATAAAATCAGGCAAGCTTCAGTGATCATCCCCTCTACAGATAAAATAACTAAAAATGGGCAATAACCCTAGTGCTGCCAGGACTGGCCTACTTTCCCCATTAGCTTCGAAGGTAGAGGGCTTTAAAATTAAGACCAGATACACTGCATATGCATCTTGAGGAAACAAAAGTCTTAAATTGTGTCTCCATTTCAACACCACTCGTTACCAGAGTGTCCAATGTGCTTCCAAGCATGATTAGGTCTGGTGGACCTGTGTCAGTCCTGGGTTGCACATGACTTTGTGTGACCCTTGAGTACATTTGCCTAAGTCCTCTCGCCTTTGGATGAGAGACTAACCTCCAGGTACCTTCCACTCTAGCTGGGCCACGTGAGCCAGCAGGGCTCAGAAAAGGCAGGACATGGGCCAGGTACCCAAAGATAGAATCACAGAATCATAGAATCATTTAGGTTGGAAAAGACCTTTAAGATCATCCAGTCCAACCATTAACCTACACTACCAAGTCCTCACTAAACCAATCAAGGGTAGACTAGACTAAACCATGTCCCAAAGTGCCACATCTACCCATTTTTTGAACACTTCCAGGGATGGTGACTCCACCACCTCTCTGGGCAGCCTGTTCCAATGCTTGACCACCCTTTCCATAAAGAAATTTTTCTTAATTTCCAACCTAAACCTCCCCTGGTGCAGCTTAAGCCCTTTTCCTCTTGTCCTATCACTAACTACATGGGAGAAGAGACCAACACCCACCTCACTACAACCTCCTTTCAGGTAGTTGTAGAGAGCGATAAGGTCTCCCCTCAGCCTCCTCTTCTCTAAGCTAAACAATCCCAGTTCCCTCAGCCGCTCCTCATAACGCCTGTTCTCTAGACCCTTCACCAGCCGAGATGTGGCTGGGATGGTGAATGCGGGCTTTAGAGTACAGCCAGTGACCCAGTGAGAAAACTGAAGTGATTCAGAGATTGGGATCAACGGCCTGAGGCTGCTGCCCAGCCAGAAACTCTGTGAACTAAGAATACTAGGTGTTGGAAGTGAATATATCGCAAACGCAAATTTGTCCACATATTTATGAGCAACTGCCAGGCAATTCTGTAGAATAAATAGGTAAATAGCAACATGGAGTGTTATTTCTAGAGAATTTACCAACTGGACAAAGACCAAAAACTGCAGAGAAGTTTGTTTGCAGTAAGATCACCACTTTAACGCTGCTGGTGAGCATTGCACTGCCATCATGCCACCGTTCAGTTAATAAAGGCACTATACTAGAGATTAACTGTTTTGATCTGTGCATCCATCCAGCAAAGAGATGGTCTTGGTAGTGTTCACCTGATGGGTGGCCCAAGATAAGTGTACTCTCTGTGTTTCTTTAGCAGTCCCTCTTCATGAGTCAGTGCCCTGGCATCTGCTCCCAAACTGTTGCCATCCTGTTCAGAAAACTGACCTGCATATAGATTGGTCTTAATGATCAAATGTTTAAAAATTCATTGCACAAGAACAGCTGAAAGCAGTTGATTGGTTTGAACTTTATTGTATGCACCTTGATTCCCAGATCTGCAGTAAAGGGGAAGGTCAGCTGGTAAACATTTGAGCATTTAAAAATAAAAAGGGATGGATTTCCCGCTACCCGGGCCTTTTATGTTCAACCTCAGTACAAACCTGGATGTACTGAGGTATTTCTCATGTGTATGATTTAAATCCACCTGGACACTGTGGGCCACATCTTCCCTCAGCTGGTGTAAATCAGCATAGTTCCTTTGAAGTTAATGAAGAAAAGCTAGCTTTGCACCAGCTGAGGATTTGGCCCAGTGTTACTGTAACTTATTATTTCAAGAATCCAGAGATATTCCTAAGAAACAGCAGAACATTTAGAAAGACAAAGTTCCTGACCTGATTATTCTAAAAGCACAGTCTTTCAAGACATTAATTGCCCCAGATTCCTTGTGACAAGCTGAGCTGGAAATCTCAGTAAGGGGTCAGACAAAGTTATACATAAGGGCTCTGAGGGAATAATATACCAAAAGAAATCAAAATGAGTCATTAATATTCTCCTCTCTTCTTGATGGCTCTTCTTTATTTTAAATATAAACTTCAAATATATTCTAATTTTTATTCTAATTACAATATTGAAAAACCAAAAGCATTTTTATTTAGTGTCATAAAATGGTGGCAGAGTGCAAGAGTAGCAAACACTATCTTCATTTTATCAAAGTACTTGCCCCATTTGAGAACCTGAGTGAGATTAGGAGCAAACCTGCCATAAATCAGATTTTCAGGCAGATTGTATATAAAAAAGTTGCATGGGTACATGGTCAGGGAGCTGATCCCAGGCACCAAGAACATTAGGAGGGCAGGGACAGTGACAGAAAGAGGATTTGCCTTTTGGGAACCTGATTGTTTCTCCTTGATTGGCCTTGAGCATAGGTAGGAAATACCCAGCGTTGACCTGACCAGAGAATGCGGCCGTGTGATAGCAAATTGCTCAGCACTGCCATGAATCAGTAAATAAATGTAATGTGTTCTGTGAAGACATCTGTAGTTTG
This sequence comes from Pelecanus crispus, assembly GCF_030463565.1. Classification (NCBI taxonomy): domain Eukaryota; kingdom Metazoa; phylum Chordata; class Aves; order Pelecaniformes; family Pelecanidae; genus Pelecanus; species Pelecanus crispus. The sequence continues at coordinate 46,005,685 of NC_134649.1, forward strand.
TCAGGCTAATTGGTGCAGGAGCATTAGGTGATGCACATTACTGTGTCTTTGATCCCACTGCCCTAGGGTGCATTTTTCTCTTAAGTCATGGCAACAAACCTTAATCACTCACACCTTTTAGGTCACTGCAGTCATGGCACCCAACCCATGGAGACGAAGGGATCTGCCCCAAGAAGGGGTAATTCCCCATAGTGCTCTTCTGCTTTGGCCATGCTACCATGAGGCAAACATCCCATGGGGAACATACTCCAGGTGTAACAGCACGTCCCCGGCACTTCTTCAGGCCCAAAAGCACGTGTTGGGGAATGTATGGTATTAGCACGTAGGGGCTCCTGTGCCCAAGACCACCTTGGTCCCACGTCAGCTCTTTCAGGCAGGACTTCAGCAGTGGCAGGCACGGGGCCGAGTTTCACGAACCCCACTCCCAGCAATGCTGGGGGCAAAACTTCTTAACCTTTTGTCTGCAAAGTCCAGGTCAGTTCTTACCAGCCTAAGCTCCAGGATTTATTATTGCTGTCTTCCAACAAATATACGAAATTCACTTTAGTTCAAATCATTCAAGCATGGCAACTCTAATAATGATGTTTTAATAGTGTCTACAGCGTTAAAGTTTGTTGAAATCTGATATCTGACACTAGCTAATATAAGCAGTATCATCCCCTTTTTAATAAAACTGTTACTTTAATGAGGAACTCAGTTGTACTTTACTGATAAAGACTAATGATTTTAAACATGACTTTTCCATCCTGTATTTGTGATTTTCGTTTTAACCAAGATTACTTTGTTATTTCAGCATACAAGCAGTAATGTTCTCCCATCGAAGTACATTTTGTTCACCTCAGAGAATTTAGGTAACTAATTATCCAGAACTACTGAGGCGGTTACTGTTTGCTTCCTGTTCTATTGCATAGTAATATAAGTTTTCTGTAATGGAACAAAAATAATCCAAATTCTTTGCTCTGTATTCCAGTGGCTCCCTTTTAAAATACTTGGTTGTGTTGCCTGCAAATTTTTTTGTAATGAGGACTCTGGATCAGCTTAACAAGGTTAACATTGTTTTGGGGGTTGCAGATGTGGACTTTACATCGTTTTTAATGAAATCAAGCCCAAAAGAGGCTCAATAAACAAATGACAATGTTTGGAAAAGAGAGGAACTCATTTCCTTTGATAGGGTGCAGGGAATTTAACCAACCTGTGTTTATAATTACTTTCTGGTTTAGTTAGTGCGAAAGAATCTACTTGTTACCAATTTATAAATAAACAAACTAGACCTGCTTTTTCCCATTCTGCAGCAGTCTTCTTAGAGTTTATTTTCTTTTTATTTGACTACAGCACACTTACTGTATCCTTAATGCTTAAATTGTTTGGGGTTTTTTTGTCTCCTTTAAATATATACTGCTACTTTTGAAATTCTGGACCGTTTTGCAAAATTTGCACCTTGTCATTATATTTTCTATTAAATACTTTTACTCTATCAAAACCATCATTGTTAGTTAAAAATAGTCAGGGGTGAGCGGGTGGGAGGGGAGAAATCTGTTGTCCACATTTTGATCCTTGGTAATTTACCAAAGATATCATTTTTCTTGGCAATCTTCTGTATAGGCTAAGTTGCTACTGCTTAGTTAATTGTAAACCAAAATCAAATTAACAGTCTTTGCAGGTTTTGGCTGCTACAAATGTGGAATTTTAAGCAAATTAAAAATCCAACATTTGGACCGCCTAAAATGACGCAATTTACTATTGTGGAAATAAGAGACTAAATTTTCAGTTACTTAGAGTTGCAGACACCTCTGATAGATCTAATTTTTGTATAGTTCTCTCAATCCGTAGTCATGATTTATGATTCCTTTTTCTTCTTAATTCTTTCCATGGAATATGCAGATTTAATTTTAAAATCTCTTTCTATTTATTTGGAAATGAAGGTTCATTTCAACTTTGCACTAGCCATAATTAGCCATAAGATACTTTTTTTTTTTTCATTTATATACAAGGAAGTAATTTAAATTGCAATCTCTTGCTATCTAACAGTAGTCGCAGAGATACAGCATTATGTAGCAAGCGACTGCTTTTGTTCCTTTGCATAACTTTGTGTTTTTATGATTTTGTGAATTCTTTGTAGCTACCACCAGTTTTTTTTAGCTGGGATGTGAGTTTACCTTTGTTTTGGAAATTGCATAAATCTATCAGGAAATTCTGAAAAATCAATAAACTAATTTTATCGTTAGAGATGTGTAAAGCAGTAAGCACTTTCCAGATGTGGCAGGGGATAGGAGCAAAGAAAACTGCTCTGTTCTAGGAGAGGAAAAACTGTTGACATTTCTTTGAAGTATAATCTCTTTTGTTTATTTGGGTTTTAATAGCTTCCAGCAGTTAGCTGCATATTTTTAAACTGATGTTGCTTGCATACTTATTTTCTAAGGTTTGTGAGTGGCATTCATTGACTGCCATATGTTTAAAGGCTAACCTGTATGTTGATGAATGAATGAGATTGATGAGGAGAAGAGAGTTTTAACTAGAGATGGGCTCAAACTAAAATGCTCTATCCACACACTACCTGAACTCTGAAGGTATTTGAAGTTCAACCAACCAAAGCTGGATTTCACAAAGGTTTATTTCATTTCTGACTTCACTGCTGCTTACCTGGGGCTCTGGATGCTATGCAAGAATTAAAATTTCTAGGTAGGAAGCCTAACACTTCAGTCCAATGTTATAAATTGCCATTTTTTCTCCAATTAGAAATTCTCCCCATCAAAAAATTGCCTAGAAAGTAGATAATCATACAGTGTCATGAGGCCCTGCTTAAACCATTTTACCTTCCTAAAAGGCCTCTTATCAAATGTCCCTGGTCCTCCCTCCACCCCAGACTAGGGAGCACTTCCGATTGGGATCCCAATGCCACTCATTGATTCATGCTTGACATTGACTGAGACCTTAGAATACCATTCTCGCTTCCCTGTGCCAGAATTGCTAGAATATTATAGAAGAATTACTTTGTTGATAGATCACTGGAGAGTAGGATTTCTGAATAAAACATTTCTCTGACTTCTTGCGCTTTGATGGAGTATGAGTTTTTTGGGCTAAATATACAAAAGATATTAGATACTTAATTCCATAGGTTTTGGTGTGAAATAGGTGCCTATATATCTTCTGGAAGGCTGGACCTTATGGTCCAGCACCCACCTGAGTCAACGGGAAGCTTCCCACACTGGATGAGGCCCATTGTCTCTCTCCACCTCTTTTAGCCTATCTGTGAAATGGGAGTAGAAATACTTATCTAAACCCATAATGAGATTTCAAACTATTGGACTGAAAAGTGCTACAGAAGTGTGAAGCCCTAATGAAGAGGAGAGCAATTATCCCAAATGTATGAATTTGCAGTGTAAGAGTTTTTAAAGAAGTCGTTATGATTTCGTGGTATAAATGTACCTATTCAAAAGAATGGCTTTACAAATCATTTATTACTGTAATAACAGCTATTTTGAGCTGAGATATCAGGGTGCAATCCAAAGCCCATTAAAGTCAGTGGAAAGATTCCTACAGATGCTAGTGCATTTTATGTCTGTCTTTAAGCACATGCTTAATATTAAAGTCAAAGAGACTTAAGTGTCTACCAGAAGTTAAGTATTGAAACAGGCCCTAGTGCTTTGTCTCATCTTAGGCAAAAATGCTTCCTGAGTGAGGCCTCATAAAGCAATGTAAATCAACCACCCTGGAAACTCTTCTGTCTTCTTCACTTTCTGACCGTGTTGTCCTGGTGCACGAGGTAAATACTTGCACCACTGGGAATACTAATGTGGAGTTGGCATTGCACCTTGTAACTTACTGGGCAGCAAATATGTGCAGCATATTAAATATTAAATGACTTATTAAAAATATTCATGTGAGGAGCAAATTTAACACACAAATCATTATAGCTAGTCTAAGTGGCTGAAACGGGGTTGACAATGAAAAATGAAAACTATTTTGGAAAGTAAGTGGAAACTTTAAAAAAAACCCACACAACTATATACGAGTTCTTGACATTTCCTAATGATTTATGTAACATACTGCATGAGAATACAGTTTAATTTGATTTCAGATGCAATGCTGGCTGTTGCCAAACTTGAGCAAACAGTAGGCATTTCGGATTGAGAGTGGCCTAAATTTTTTTTTGCTACAAAAATAAATAAGATCGACAACCAACTTCTCACTCAGTCCAATCAATAATTTTTATTACTTACAAGGATGCGATTGGCTATGAAATGTTTTCTGTGGGAAAAGACTCTTTATATAAATCCAATGCAGCATTTCTGTTCCAAGAAAGTATCTAATTGTCCTAAGTGCTTTAAAAGTACAAACACTAATTATGTATAGTTTGATACATTTTAATGGTCTGTGATTTCTACAAATTAACAGTCAGGGAGCTTAGCAAATGAACTTGCTTTGGTTTCTGGCTTGGAATCCATCACTAAACAATGCTCCTTACACATTAGTAATAAAATTATTCTAAATGATGCTACTTGAACAGTTGCTGTAGCTACATATTAAGATTTGCTGTGTTTTTCATGTGTTTTCCATCAAGGAAGTCTGTGGTTACCTTCCTGATTCTGCTGGACTGGAAAAACATAGCTAATATGGTGTGATCTGGAGAAAGCTTTGATGCAGGGGCTTTACAAATAAACCTCCAGATGCCATATGGTTTACATTCATCTCTCAATTTATTTCCTATAAATGTCTATTGAATATTCCATTGAACCAACACATGTGAAACTAGAGCTGGAAAAGAGAGCGAGGTATAGAATGCTTTGTGGCAGCATGTGATTATCATATTTCTTTTCCAATATTGCTACCAGCCTTAAACGCACGGTAAATTAGTCAAATGCCAAAGTTCTCAGAGTTAGGGTGGAAAATAAAGAAACAATATTTTAAACCGTACAAAAACAAACACTCCTCTCTCACATGCTGTAATGTATCGCTCACACTAGAGCTAGTTCTTCTCTGCAGTAAAACTAACTTGTGTGTTTGGTTTCTGTCATTAGAAAATTGAAGGCCGGGGGAACTCAGTTATGGGAAAGAAAATGCTGTTAAAACTTTGCAGAGGAAAAACAAATGGAGGAATGAGAAGCTCAGATGTATATTTGGGCTTGATTAAGTAATACCTTGTATCAGAGCTCCCTGCCCTTCTTAGTTTCTCTTCTTGCTGAAGTCAGGCAGCGTAACTTAAACACGTCTGACTAACACATCTCAGTCAATGGGCCTTTCTTAGGGCTATATTTATTCAAGAAGAACTCCACTTCTCCAAATGTTCCTCATGGTAGAGGTGGCATCTCCAAAAGAAACTCTCCATGTATTATTTGGAGCTTCTCTTATCTCTGTGAGCTTCCATGCCCCATGTTCCCCAGCCTCTGCTCAGAGCACCCTGGCTCCAGGTGCTTGGCTATTGGAAATCACATCTGAAAATTAAGAGAAAGACCCCATCTGGGTACAGATGAGGAAAAAAGCTTCTGTCAAGATGGGCTAATTTGTTTTACAGAGCTAAACTTTTCCGTAACCCCGCTTTAACGAACTTACCAGCTCTTACTTTTAGTTTATGTTGATCAAAGGAACGTATTTCTGTGCTGTATATAGAGGAGCTTCCCTCTCCATCCAAGACAAGTTGCATTTATCCATACATCTGTCTGAGACTGAATGTAAATTTCTCGCCTACACAGACTGTCTACATAAGACGTAAAACCCACTTAAGACCTGCTTATGCCTTACCGAGCTTACTAGCTCAAATACCATAGGCAGGAAATCTTTTGCCCTTAACTCACTGAAACTCTGAATTTATCTGGAGGACTCAGTACTGCATATAGTCTGTGCTGGTCCTCTATAAGTAAGCTTATTTCACCTGAGGAGCCTTGTATAAGCAAATCTTCAAATCACTGATCCAACATATTAGAAAATTACTATTATTCATCTGTCTTTATGATACAAGATTTAAAAGCTCCAGGTCAGCAGCAGAAAGTCCTATTCATTGTAACTGAAAAACAGGTTTCATTATAATGCAGGTTCCATAAATAGCAAAAACAGTTAGGAAAGCAAACCAAATCCACAGATGAAAAATAAGGTAACTAGGTTTTTTACTCCATGCATCATCCTTTTATGTTCCACTGAGACTAGGGCTGGGAAATCCTATATTTAACATACTAAACTTTGATGTCTTCTACAGGCATATTACTTAGATATGTTTGGTTGAAGAGAAGAATGGAAAAAACCCTCTTTGTTTATCCTCAGCTATAAAAGATGTTAGAGACACTTTGCATGTATTTTCCACGGGTTTTGTTGGTTTTTTTATTATTATTATTATTGCAAAACAGAAACTGCCAGATGCTGCTGGGCAGAAATCTTAAGAGTTTCCTTTGAGAAATAAGATATTGGATGATTAAAATTAAAAAGGCCAGAAAAATAGACTCCTACATAGTCAAAATGGCCATCCACAGGTTCTGACAAGAGTATTGTATTGCTAAGAAATTTGTCAAAACAACTTGCATTTAAGAGAAAAACAAACTGCTGGCAAGCAAATTATATTATATACCAGTGTGGAAATGTCAGTCCTTTCCTATTCAACTCCAAGTGCAATAAAAAAGGACTTTTTACTGTTCCCATGTACAGTAAATGTAATAATTTTCATTTTTGTGAAGTGTTATCATTTCTACTAAATTTCCTCTCAGTGACTCACCAGTTTCTTTTCTTGGCAGTTTGTTACTACACCGTCTTCTTGGATGCAAAAAAAAAAAAAAAAAAAGATATTTCAGTATAGGATAGGATGGAGATTTTTCAACGTAGTAAGAAAGAAATGACAATTTTAACACTTCCTTATATGTCCCATCAGTTTTGAGAGGAATGAAGCAGGGCTGTGAGGGGGTGAACCCTCTTCATCCCACCTGCCAGCTCCCCTGTTCCCACCCCTCAAGATCTCATCCTGGACAGCCTTTCCTTTTAATTTGTCCTTTAGTCGTTAAAGCACTGAATAGCTCCCAAATATACAGGCAGCATGACGTGCTCTATTTTAAAAATACTCTCTCACCAAGTACCAAAGGAATCCTGGAACAAACACATCAAAAAACAAGGATCCAACACACGTATTTTCTCCCTTTGGCTTCCCATCTCCCCGCTGCATGATCCCACGTGGGCCTTTGACTGACGCCTTCATTTCAACCCCAAAAGTTGTTTTGCTTGCCTGTTCCCTACCTCTCCAGCGTCAGATGTCTGGGTAGCAAAGCTATTTAAAAAATACCACTCCTGTTTGTTCTCACCCCTGTTTTCTTCCCAAAGCAAAATCCTGCTGCAATTCCCACGCACTGAGTGGTTGGGTATGAGAAACCATCCTGAAAGGCTGTGTGGAGCTGCAACCCTTGTGCTGGTGTCCCAAAGTGGATGTGTCTCCTACACCCAGCTGAGGAGGATGACAAGTCAGTGGTGCTATGACTTTGCTTACATATCGTCACCCAAATGGAGATAGCTTGCATCGACAAGGCGGCGTGTGCCCAGTTCTGGTGTGTCTCATGAAATCCACTTCAGGCCTGATGGCATAACCAAGCTAACTGGGTTACAGCATTATAAATGAAGCTTACATTTTGCACAAAAAGCCTGTGTTTGTGCCGAAAGCAGTGACGTTCATTTTTTTTTGCACGTGTGCAGTATCGGGCAGGATATGACTGGGAGACAGCACTGAAGTAATGTGATAGAAAGGCTGTGGATGTGAAACAACAATTGCATAGATAATGTTGCTAAAAACAAGGCTTTCTTATCAAACTAAGCTTAAACAAGTTTGACTTGTGCAGAGCCCTGAGGTCATGCTGGCCTTCAGCGTGGGTGATCTTTACCTCTCCCACCATCAACACCGCTGCTCTTTTTGTCCAGGAGTCTCTCTCCATCATTGTGAAATTTCCAGGGCAGAAAGCACTCTGGCATTTCCCGAGCTGCCGTTTGGATTCAACAGTGATGTAGCTGTTGCATAAGTTTGTACCTCTTGTTTTGTACCTCCTAGGGTTCAGCCATGTGTCTGCTGCTTAGAAATAATTATATGGGTTATAAATGCTTTCTTACATTCTTCCATGACGGTCAGCCAATTATTCCTATTCAGCTGGTATATTAAAGCCATTCTAGGTGTTTTTTTGTACATGTTCGAGGTTTTCAGACACATTCTTCTATGATCACGCAGGAACGATGGCTCTGCTGCTGTCTGTGTCGTAGGTGGAGCCTGCCAAAGTTCTCTTCCCAGAATGATCTTATTAAGCAGAAGCAGCATGGAACAAACTCTCCAGCCTGCTAGGAACTGTGCTCTCCCTCAGATAGTTTCCTTAGTTAGAGAAAAGGAAAAACATCCCAGGGTCATTCCCCACACTACCCGTTAGACACATGACTACGGGAATAGCCTATTTGGTAGCTTCAGCATTTAGGAATCCAAGGGGTGAGCACAGAGATGTCTCCTGCCTCTCAGAGCCAGGGAGGAAGGTGGTACTGTACCTAGGGTAGAGAAGTGGGGAGAGAAAGGAGCAGTCTGTCTTTTGACTCCAGGCAGATGGGGAGGAAGAAGTGGATTTTTTTTTTTTTTTTTCTAATCTTACAAAACAGTGAATTCAGCCAGGATTTACACTCTTACCTGCCTCTTCCGTCACTTAGTCCAACACTTTATTCTCTAAGATGCCAATTAGCTGTTGCCTAACAGTAGAAAAGCTGAAATTCAGAAGACACTACATTAAGCCTCTCAAAGTTTGGCACACCCAGAAGTTGTCAGTTTTTACAGTGTTTGGCAGTCCAGCATATATTTTGTGCCAAGCCTTGCTGGTTTCCACAAGTCACATTTCTTCTGCTCATCTGGCCCATGGAGCAAGTATGAATTCGCAGGCCATGGCAGATGGGGACAGGTAAAGGGAAGGGAAATAATGATCATCACCATGTCCATCAAAACACTTTGACTGTTTTCAGTTTTAATTTATTATATAGCTGAATCTTTATCTCCTTACTCCCAGGAGATTATCTGCTGGCATCGTAGAAGGCTTCTGGGGTTACAGAGGACTTTTATAATTGTGAAGCTCTTGCTGGAGTTAATTGAATATCTGTGGAGCACAGAAAGAGAACCGAGATGAACATAAATCTAAACCTTAAACTCTAATTCCACTGCTGTGTTGTGAAGATCATCTGCTCCCTTGAAAACATCACCCAAACCAATGAGATACTTAGCAGGACATGGACTGGAGTAGAAGTCTACCTCATCCCAGTGGGAGACATGACCATCATAGCCTGGTTTCATGCTTACTCTGGTGTTCAAATCTTCCTTGCCTTCGCTGACCCCAAGCTTTAACAAATAATTAGTTAGTCCATGAAAAGATGGTCACTGTAGGAGAAGAGAGGAAGCCTGTAGAGTTTAAAGCAATATTTATGCTGGAAGGTGGGACACGCTTTTAGAGAGCTGTGGATTCAACAGGTAGATATGGCACTTGGGGATATGGTTTAGTCTAGTCTACCCTTGATTGGTTTAGTGTGGACTTGGTAGTGTAGGTTAATGGTTGGACTGGATGATCTTAAAGGTCTTTTCCAACCTAAACGATTCTATGATTCTATGATTCTATATGGGGTGATTCATGTCCAAGGCATGGTTCTAGCCACTAACATACCAGGAAAAATATCAGGGCTTTAACCATATCTTATATAAATTTTGAGGGAGAAAAGAAGGGGGTAGAAGGAATTATTGTTTGTCCTCTTCTCCCATCTTGAAAGGAAGGGCTTGACTGTTTCACTTCAGGGCTGTGGTTCCTGAGTAGGTCTCACTTTGCAGTCCAAATTAAGTTGCCTGTCTTCCTGAAAGTGGTGGGATTTAGACAACAATTCCCATTAAGTGGCTAATTGCTGGCATCTGTTGAGCTCACTCCTGATGGATATACAAGGAACCAGAGACCTAACTTCAGTGTTGTAGATTCTGCCATATGGCAGAGCACCTATGGCTGTGCAACAGTAGGCATCTAAAATCCCCTTTGTAGGGAGATCTGGGTGTCTGTGCCAAAAGAGATTCTGCAGAGAAATCTGACAATGCAAAGCCCTTCAGAAGTACAACATAGCCCTCTTTTCCTCTTGTGGCCAAGCATTTCCAATAGCCAGCACAGAGACGAGACAGAGCCAAAGTTTCACTTGGCGTTCACAGCAGGCCAAACTGAACCGCTGTGATGGACTTACCAGAGAGCCATCACCCACAGGGGATTTGTAGAAGTGGTAAGTTTTCTTTACTTGCTTTTTCTTTTCAGTACTTATTGAAGGAAAAGACAAGGGAAGGGATAGTACTTGGTCAGCAGAAACAGGAGTTGTCTCCCTGTACGCATAGCCAGACAGGTCTGATGAGGAGGGCACAACATATTTATACGGACCTTTTTCAAAGTGGAACCACAGTTTAAATGTTGATTTGCACTGGCATGCAAAATGCTGATATCCACAGTCAATTATGTCACTGTTTTATTATTTTATTTTTAAAGTAGATTTTCTACATGACAGGGTAGATCCCTAGTTCTCAGCCAAAAGAACCATCTGAGTAACATGCAAGGGACTGTGGGTTTGACTGAAATCCAGCTGGAGCATAAATTTCAAATCCAATTAATGTAAGCAATATCTTTAAGGCACTTGAAGAACTGTATCTTGCTTAAAATTTCCCAGTCTATAATACATATACATTATATACAATAGTGTGTATTTATATATACACACACTGTATACATATATGTATGTGTAGATATATATACAGCAGGTACAATACTATATACAATATTTTTGAACTTGAATGAAAACTATTGTGAGCTTTAGGATTGTGTACTAGACTGTGCCCATTCACATGATAAACTCGTCATATGGCAGTTGTATAGTTCAAGTATTCTGTATACTTCCAGTATTCATCTAATATTTTATAATAACTAACATAAAAGGCACTACTATTGGGATGGGATAATTTAGGGCTACCCATGCCCATCCACTGTGGCCCATGAGCCGCTGAGAGTTGCCTCATGCAATTTTGAATTCCACAGTACCAAAGACGAGACCTGCAGTCACAAAAACTTAACTGTTTCTTTTACTAAACTAACCCCATATCCCTGTTTTCCCAGGAGGCAATCATTGCACTTAGTTACAACACAAGAAAACGAATGCCCACCCCCCAGAAACATGAGGAGAATTCTAGAACACAGACAAACCAAATTGCTATTATTCATTATCTACATTATTGTTTAATGTGTAGACATCAAGTGCTCTAGAAATTTGACAGCTAGATTTATGACTAGATTGAGAGAAAAAAGCTCATCTTTATAACAAGTGGTGAATAGGTGATTTATAGGCATGCTAACAAGTACTACTCAGAAATGCCAGTGTGACAGAGGGTGCAGGCCTGGCTCCAGAGCTGACCCAGGTAGATGTGCCAGAAGTGTGATTTATGGTTAAACTACAAGATTTTTTTGCTTTATATTTTGGGCCAGCCATCCCAGTTGCGTGTCCCCATTGCTTTCAAATGGTCCTAATAGCACATCTTTCATCCAGCCCTTCCTGTTATGTTGTCACCTCAGTGGGACATGAGTTACTTCTTACTAGCTTTTTCCCTGGGTATAATCAAGTGTCTCTTAAACTCTACTGTGTTTAGTTGACAGGGGACCATTTCTGGCACTGACGGTGCATACGATCCTTTATGCTGTGTTGCAGCTCAGCACCACAGAAGTCAGCGATGAGGCTGAAACCCGGGTTTGCCATCCTACCAAATCTGCTGCTTCCCTGGCTAGTGCGGGTCCTTGGAGCAAGCAAGCAGCAGCAGCCCTGGCTCAGCTCCCATGACCCACCCGGGATCCTGGGTGAGCTGAAGAGGTTTCCTCCATTTCCCTGCTCTGCTGTATAAACTCACTGGAGCAGTGCAGTCTGTGACTGCCAATGTTTGATCTGTGTGTGGCTGTCGATGCAGGCCGGCATGTCCTCAGTGCACATGAGGATTACTCTACCAATTCTTGCCTCTGATAGAGTCAGGCACAGGGACCCCATTGTGACACAGCTGGGTGAGGAATTGAAGGCTCACAGCCACCCAAAACGCTTCTAACCCCTCAGATTTAGGAGACCGCTGTGGTCACCATCAGGACGAGCAATGGTGGTATTGTCGTCCTATGCCTTTAATCTCCTATTCATGAGTCTGGGTTTCCAGTGCAATTTAGGTGCCTTTGTACTGAGATAAGCAATTTGTTTTATCTTTGCAAGAATGGTTGTCTTGGACTTCCCTCCTAGTCATCCCAAGGGTGATGACATATTCATATGACATCTGAAACAATGTATGCAAGATTACCTGACCACAATTTATCGGGGAAATGGATGAAAAATGCTTTCATTTAACTGATTAACATTTAATTGACATTGTTAATTAACATTGATTTTAACTTTTTCAGCTGAAGTGTAACACTTAACATTGACCTTAACTTTTAAAATCAAAGCTAGGTGCTAAGGAAGCCTGGAGAAAACCATGATTGATATTATGCATTATAATCTAGCTGTATGTGATCTGTGTTGAAGTTATGGAGTAATGTGCATTGTACCATATAAAAGTCTAATGATAGTTAATGTTAGTTAATTAAGATGAACACTGAATGGTATTACCCTGTCTCATATGGGTATTAACATCGTATTAGAGTCTAACAAAATATTATTTTAGTTAAAACCACATATACTGACCAGGTCTAGATTCTCTCTGAGAGAAATGAATTCTGAATCTGATTAAACTGCCTATTTCAAACCCATATGATACTCCTGGATCTCAACACAGCAAATAGGAAAACAGGCTATAGTCTAATAAAGTAAATGGGTCGTCTTTCTTAAGTGAAAATAAAGAGATAACTTTATATTACATTTAGGAATTCTAGGACCATGGAGCAGAGATCTCCAGTCTGCTATTGCAGAAAAATGCATTACATTATTCTGTTCATAAGCTTAGCAAGCTCCATTTTCAACTGATAAGGTTTTTCTTCTGCCTTTTCACATCCTAGCATCCTGAACTCCTCCTAATGAACCGTTAATCCAGAACGACATTTCTACTGTGGTATGCAAAAGACACGATCAGCACTGCACTGGATCCCAGGACAGCCCTGTGCTTTTTCACTGATCACAGAGTAATGTCAGCATGCTCCTGCCTTGCTCCCCGAGTACAATAGGGATGAACTGAACATTTAGCTTTTTGTAATCTCGGGTGTATTTAGTTACAAGAAGTTACAGCCCCTGGAAGCGGGCTCAAACCACTGATTGGTACATTATATACTATTGAGGCAGATCAAAAAGGGCCTCTGATCTCTATCCACTCCTGCATTGGAGACATCCCTGTACACACAAACACGCAAAGGACACAGGTATGGACAGAATGTCTCTCCTTTCTTTGCATTCATGAACGTAGTGCAGGGCGTCAATTAGATGTTCATAGTTTCAGGCAAAAAGCAGTATCTAGAGAGAGGCAGAAATATGCAGAAATGCAAGTGTACATATATCCTTTAAACACATGCATATACATGTGATATTAAATGTGAAAAGGATTTAAAGAGACCATATTGTACCTTTAATTAGCAGGTGGTACTTCTTAGCATTGTAAAAGAGATGAGCTCTGTTAAGTGATCTGGAGATGAGCATAATGACTTTAGCGCTCGGGTTATGAAGGGCATTTCTATAAAGAGAGGAGTAGTATAAAACAGCCAAACTCTTCATACAGTCGTACTTATTCTACCTAGCCTTATCAGCAGAGCCAGGTTGTCACAGGTTGGTTGGTGCAACCACAGAAGTAAAGCAAGGACCAAATTTCCCAAAGCAATCTCATATTGTAGGAGCCTGCAGAATGGGAGGTTGAAGAGGAGACAGAAGTGGGTGTGAGTGCAAAATTCACACTGGCTAGAGCAAATGAGGAAGGCAAGGAGCGGCCTTTATCAGATCAGATTGTATTTGAAAAGGAAGTTGAGGTCCATGGATGACAGGCAAAGCTTATTTCTTACCCTTTTCCTTCTAAGCCAAAGTCTGTATGTCTGAGCACCTTTCTTCAGTACCCTTCACTTCTGTGGCCATTTCCTGCATATCATTGACTCCAGACAGTTTAGGAGGATGTTGCAAATGTTGCTGAAACATGTTTGGCCAAGAAATGAAATTGCCATTACAGTTCCAAACGTATTTTTAACTCCAGAATAAATGAGTGCTTTCTGCTGCATGGTAGGTGGCAGAGAAAACTTGGTTTTGCTTTCACAAAATTGAGAAAACCAGGGGTTTGTGTCTTAGCAGGAAGGTGGCACCTCCAGCATCACAAAATCTTTCTGCCACACGGTGCTATCCACACTGTGTCTCTCACTATTACCATGTGCTGAAGGCTACAAGGAGCCTTTTACATATGGATGTAATAGAGAATTTCAGGAAGAGAATTTGCATCAATTTTGGGTGTGTTTCTGTCAAGAGAAGATTCACAATGAGAAAAGGCAACCGATTTGCGAATGTACAAGCATTACAACAATGTCCGTGTTGAGTTCCTGTCAGCTCTTACCTCCTCGGACTGTCCCTTGGTGTGATTTTTGAATGGCACTGTAAAGTACAGGACCCAGGTGCTGTGCTACAGAAAATTATATTCTGAGGGTAGCGTCTGACCCCTCTGTGAGCTCCAAAGGCAATTGTGTTGGTAACTTTACATTTGCCTGTGGGGCTCTCTCATAATTAGGCTATTCATGAGCTATGGGGGTTGCTTTCTACTTGTGAATGCCTTTTTTTCCCTTTGACTTATCTTTGATTCCTATGAATTTATGCACTTTTATTTGCTTCAGAATCCAGTAATGTACAAATCTCTTTTTAAGATCTTCAATATATGCATTCACCCCATGGGATGCCTCCCTGGGCCCATATTTGTTTTTTGTGTGTAAATATGCACAGTGGCCTCACTGCTGCTCACACATGAGAAGGGATCACACTGAGGTGACTGATTATGAATCAAAATTAAAACCACCAATTGGCATTAAAGGTCACATCTTTATTAGAATTATTCATCCAAATACAATTAGCTGCACACCAATCTGTGGGGAGGAGGAATGGAGGCTTTCTGTGAGTCTGACCTGATCCTGACCGAACTTACACCAACAGGGTGTCATTATCTTGAATAGAGCATCTTCCAACTTCTGGCAGAAATACAACTCATCTTCCACAGCCTCACTTCTCCCCCTCCTTCTAAGGGCAGCACAAAGGAAGGAGAGAAGACATTAAGACTCTTGGTCCTGAGGGAATGAGGGCTGCTTTCTTCTTTTCTTTTTTTCTCTTTTTTTCCCCCCTATTCTGTTTCATAAGTGACTTCATTCCTTACCCTGTTGGATGAAGTTCCATCAATATGTTTGCTGTGGATGGACTGCGTTTCTGTGGCAGTCATTCAATACAGTAACAGGGTGATGCACTGAAGAGAGAGAGAGCAGGAAGATAAAAACAAATCAGTGGGATTAGACCGGTGAGTTCAAGAGGTTATTTGTGCCAACCAGTTAACATTAAGTCTTAATCCCCAGGGACTGCATGTAAACCATGGTAAATGAATCTAAGATGGAAACATGCATAAGAATTTGAAAAGCAAGTGAGCGTCAACTTTAAAAAGTGAGGGGAAAGATCGAGTAGAAAGAAAATGGGTAGACCATTCACTGGGGGTATGAAGTAGAAAGCACTCGTGAGCCAGTTATTCCACGCTGAATGCAATATAAGCACTCTTTCACCTGCCTCCGAAGTGTCCAACGCTGGTTGCTCCCAGAGGCAGTCTATGAGATTGCACAGACCCTAGCGCAGATTGTTTATGTCGCAGAAACAGGTTTACATGGTCCAGACCTGGAAGAGAGTAAGGTTCATATGTAATATCCCTTATTAGACCAACAGATGTGGTTATATAGGTTTTTCTTCAGAGCTGAAAAGGAAGCAGCAAACCTGCATGTGCCCAAAAGCGGGTCCATTTTTTTCAAATGTATCATTTGATCTAATAAAAGACATTACTTCTCCCAGCAAGCCTTTCCTTGAGAACCTTTATGGTAGCACTTATATTCCTGTAACTGGGGACTTCAAACCACTTTAAAAACATTATATTAGATAGTATCACACCATCTTTATTTGGAAGTTAATTATTATTTTTTATCATCTTTAGATGTGAGGAAACAGAATTGAATAGACTTATCCAAGATAAAATAGGAGGTCTGGAGAAGGAATCAGTCCTGGTCCTTCTCCTTAGCTGCAGCCCTGTCATACAGGAGGGGTAAGTCAAATACCTCTCCAGAAGTCAGTTTTCCTTTATGCCACAGGAGTTAAACGGCAGAATGCATTTAGGTTTTTGTCAGGGCCATATGATGAACTTGAAAGTTTGTCCTCAGCATGGTGAAGTTAAAATAGCACAAAACTGCCTGTACAGAATGGAGTGAAAGCTTTAGGTGTTCCTGATGTATAATCGTTCTTCATTCTTAGATGAGAATTATGATGTTAATTTTAGAGGTTTAAAAAAAGAAGGAAACTTTCATTATCATACTTAATGGCCACATATGATTCAGTGATCCGCAGCCTTTCTAGGTGCTCTGTCATTCCTAATGTTTGAAGACAAATATACACTCTCTCTCTTCCAGAGAGACATGGGTACACATGTAAACTCAAAATAAGATACAGGTACTGTGTTGCAATCTCTTCACAAGATCCATTTATTTATGGAGGAAACAAAAGGAGGGAAAAGGTTGTGTTTTTTCAAGAATAGTTTGGAATGAGTTTTCAAGTTAGTTCACAAAAAAAATATTTGGAAGCCTATCATTTGTTAACTGGATCTGTGCAAGCGGCTTATGAGCATGGCTTTCAAACTGTTATTCCTTATTGTCTGTCTGAATTCATCTTTCTAACCACAGGGCTCTTAAGTAATGCAATTCCCAAAGCTAAATGCACATACTGTGTGTCTGCAGATCCTCATAATGAGAGTTGCTACCATGTGCGATGCCATGTAAACGCCTTTCTTCCTCTAGTTTCTAGAAAAATAAAAAAGAACGAGATAAAGTTCCTATTGGTACATTGCAAATGCAAGGAATGTGTCAAAAGTCTCCTGAGAAGTCAGGTTTCCTTTATGCCACAGCAGTGAAGAAGCAAAATGTGTTTTCTTTCTTTCACTTTGTCAGAGTGCAGCGCTAAAGTCTGGGGGTCAGGACTGGTGTCAAATAAACAACTTTACTGTTTTGAATTTTTTAAAGGTTGAAGCTCCAGATAAAACAACTGCCGTTTGCACACAATATGCCCTGTGATCACATGGCATGATTGATGGTAAGTCAAAACAAATTTTGTTTATTCAGCTTTAAAGTGAATGTGGTGTTCAGATTTTTCTGCGGTTTTGAATGTTATTAGACAAACAAGGTGCACATATGGGATGTAGTAAAGGTAGAGGCCTGTTTCACCAACAACGTGTTTCCTTTCGGCACTGCTGAGTCATCTGCAAAGCCACCCCAGGCAGGCGGTGTGTGGCACAGCGGCCCCGTCCACGCAGGGACATTTCAGTCTTAGTCGTGATTTCGACTGCCCTGCTCTCCCAGGAGGGCTGCGCACCGGGGTAGGAGGTATTTCACCCTTGGGGCTGGGCTCGTGGGAGCCGGTGGGTGCAGGGAACAGCAGGGAAAGGACAAAACGCTGTGTCTCTTACCCCTGTGCTCCGATGAGTGCGGCAGCACCGAGCTCCGGGTGTTGGAGAATCCGCTGGCACGGGGCTGCAGTGAACAATCACCCACTTCGACCCGCAGGACAATCCGATGGCCACCACTCACATCAGGAGCTCCGACTGTGATTTATTGTTTGCCGTAGAGCATCCCTCTTCTCCTCCCAGCATACAGGCGCTGCCCAGGCATCGTCTTGGAGCTCTCGTTTAATTTTAAGTGCTCATCCAGGAGAGGTGTTTTCACACAGGGCTGTGTCTTGCCGCCCTTCCTCATGCTGAGCAGTCCCTTCCTTCCAGTAGGGTATAAAATGGATGGAGGCATGAAAGACAGTTAATTCAGCTCCTCATTGCCTCCGCTGGGGT
The DNA here is from genome assembly GCF_030463565.1 of Pelecanus crispus. Classification (NCBI taxonomy): domain Eukaryota; kingdom Metazoa; phylum Chordata; class Aves; order Pelecaniformes; family Pelecanidae; genus Pelecanus; species Pelecanus crispus. Next base: position 46,023,734 of record NC_134649.1, read on the forward strand.
GTAAGCCTGACCCCGCGGCAGTCAGTGGGACACCTACACGTGAGGAAATACAAGTGTGGACTCTGATGAGAGGCAGAGGCACGTCGTCTTTGTGCATGTTGGAATTTGTATTTGTCTTCATTTGTGTGCACGAAGTGCAGGGAGGAGGCCACGGCATTTTGGATGGGAGGATTTTATGGTTTTACTGCTGAGCTAAAATAGCAGGTTGAAAGTATAAAGGGAAAAAACATTGAACTGCACAGTTATTTCTCTGTTGTCTAAGGTGGCTGTGATATTTGTTTTCTTTAAAAAATCAAACTTTCTTACCATTATGCTTGAAAATAAAAGTAAGCTAAACTTGTATTTTTCAAAGAGGAAATCAAGATTTTTTTTTTTTTTTTTCTATAGCAACAGAGTTAAACTGAAAGCAACAATTGTTTTCAATTTTTCTTACAGGAAATATCATACCAATTCATTGGGAAAATACAAATGAGGTCATTTTTTCGAGAGACTCAAAGATTCCCTTGAGAAATCTCAGTAATTTCCTAACACCACTATCGTTTATCCTTGGCCTTCCTTAAACATATTTTTCAAGAATTCTTAGCATAACCCCTTCCACTGAAACTCTTTGTGTTAGAATAAGACATTTGTTATAAATATTAGTGCATATAATTAGATTTTATTTTGAAATCTTGCATATGAAAACTTATATATTGGGGTATCATAAATAGCAAGCTACCAAATGATTAATATTTTTAAATTAAATGTTTACTTGTGAAAAGAGTTAATGCTATTTAGAGAAAAAAACGTTGATGGCTAATTTCATCCCACTTAGTGTATTGTAATTATATGATTACCTATAGAAACTTCAGAGTATGGGTTTTAAAAGATCAAAGTTAGTGAAAAGTCAGCATGTAATTAGTTTCTTGCTTTGGAGCATTAGGTAGAATTACTGCAAAGAGGCAAAACTATCATTTTATAGAGACCCTTAGGAGATTTATAATGATGGTAGACAAATATATGCATACAATATCAGTTGGTGTGCTAAAATTTAATTTTAGTGAGGAAATGTGGTTGAAGGTGATCACAATACATGGGGATGTTCTTATTTTAATATTGGTGGATGTTATTATTAGAGAATCATATCAAAAGATATGTCACCAGGGAGAAAATATCATTTATAAATCACTAATGAGTAGCAAACAGTGTTTAGCTTGGAGGTATAAGACATCTTTTCACAATGTGCATTTATGATCAAACACAAAAGATCAAGTGGGGGAAAAAATGAACAGTAGATCTATATTTTATCTTTCAGTTCTCAGCAACATTTCTGATGGTTAAATGGGGTTATACAATGGATGTGTTGAATCGCACCCTCTCTATAAAGGCAGAAAGAGCCCTTTTTATATATAACAAAGAGCTCACATTTTGGCCCCCAAATGTTGTCTTCTTTTAGAAAAAATTCTTAATAAATAACACCCCAGTTTTAAGACAGTTTGTGCTCCAGTATTTCAAGGTAGGAGGAAGTGCTGCAGTCAAAACATGGGGTCACTGGAGGGTTGAGATTTTCAGGTGCTGAAGTTTGTCGCTCCTCAAAGCACAAGGCATTAGACCGAACCACTCTGCTGTCAGAAGTGTTGATTAAAGGCTGCCGAAACTCTTAATGTGTAAATGCGATTCTCCTACCATATGCTAACTTTTTCCACAAGTCCCTTATACCCCTCTGTGTCACAAGTAGAGACGAAATGTTACATTGGGTCCACCTGCGCACACATGGCAGCCCACAGGAATTTGACAAGAATTTTCACTGGGTTTACATGAGAGAGGATATTTTCAAGACAGAGCCCTTATGACAGCATACAAGATATCAGCCCTTCTTTTCCCACCCAGAACACTACACGAATGTGATTTTAGCATGGAATTGAAACATGTAAGTAGTAGCTGGTGGCTAACCATTTAAGACCTAATGGAATAAATGAGGAGAGAGCTAAAGCAAATCTGTGCAGGTGAGGGATTGTCATGAGAGACAGTACAAGGATTAGACTCGAAAAAGGAAAAGCCAATAGAGGGGCTGAGATGGGAGTCAAGAGAAATATGCATGGAAAGGAAAGAAGAATTTGAGAGCAGATATAGAGGGTAAGAAATACCATAGTACCTTCAAAGAATGGAGAAAAAGGAGGTGGTGGCCAGTAGTGGCAGCATAAAAAGATGGCTTTTTATCTTTCCATAAAATGTTACATATCCTGAAAAAAAAGAGGAAAGAGAACAGCTTTTGCTGATCGCAAAAATATGATACTGATGAACTAGAGGAAAGAGCTGAGCCATTATCCTAAATTGCTGCAGATTCAAAGGTCCAAGGGAAGATGGACTTGTGTAAATAATTCAGACATTCATTTTGGTGCCTATAACTGTGAACAATTATTTCAGTATTGCTACTATATTTGCCCAACACATATGTAAGTTATGACATGAGAATCATCATAAAGTATAGAGGACATAAAAAGTTTATTTGTGGATAAAGCAGGGATTTTTATTGTTTTATTTCATATATATTAATTTGATCTAAATGCTCTTTGTTCTTTCTCCTTTATTAATGTCTCTTTTCATGCTGCAATAAATTATCACTTGCTGCTGTCATATAACAAAATAAGTAAATCTGTATCAAGGATTCCAGAAGTAAATTCTCACTTAGAGTAGGTCAGAAAGTGAAATATCTCACGTTTGCCTTGTCTTGCAAAACAAGACACAAATTCTGAATCTGCCCCTTTGGTTTTGTTTTTATGGCCCTAAATTGGATCTGGAAAATATCCTTCATGTACGATTTTTACAGTCACCTACACCTATTGCTGATGCCTGTAGGACAAACCAGTACACAGAGGATACTCAGCTAGTGGCATCCAGCCTCAGCATGAAACAAAAGGATGCACGCACACACACGCACACAGATCAGACTGAAGCGCAATGAGGTTGCTATCACAGTGAGCGAGATTCTTAAACTAAGATTAACCTTGAAGCTCAAATGAGATAAAAACAAATAGAAATTTCTCCACAGGAATAAGAGCTTATTATAAAGGAAAGTATTTCATAACTTGCATAACTTTAATTAAGAAAAAAGGCTGGCAGGATATATTCTATCTCAGCAGCCATATGTTTAAATGTGTGTTCAGTGAGGTGCACAGAAGGTGCGCACGTCTCATTATTAACTAAGTAGATCCATGTGTACAACTTCCTAGAAGTGCTGACAATATCGCTCACACATTTACATGATGCTCATCCTTTTGCCCGTTATGTAGCATCATGTCTGGACCATACTGAGTGATGAGCTGTGCTGGTATAGATTGAAGCAGCTCTGTCCTGTAGCAGATCCAAGCGGTTGGAATGGGGTTTCTGAGAGACAAAAAAAAAAAAAAAAAGAGGAAGGGGTAAATGAGTGGATGAAGTGCAAGCTGAGAACTCCTTAGGACGGGGAGGCAGCTGGCTGGCCTTCTCCTTCCAGTAAATCATAGAATCATAGAATCGTCTAAGTTGGAAAAGACCTTTAAGATCATCCAGTCCAACCATTAACCTACACTACCAAGCCCACCTAAACCAATCAAGGGTAGACTAGACTAAACCATATCCCGAAGTGCCACATCTACCCGTTTTTTGAAATGAAGCAGACAGGAGAGTTTATAATAATCCAGTGCTTCCAGCCAAAGTCAGGCCACCTTCCCAAGGAGCACTATGGTTTTGAGAGACTCTTGGTACCATCCAAGGTTCCACATGCCCTTTGGAGCCACATGTTTCATATTTGCTGTTTGGATGCTGCAGATAGGTCAAATGTTGGGAACTGATTCTGCAGGAGATGCTGTAGAGGACACTGTTGGTGAGAAGTTTGCCATGTTTTTCTGTTGAGGAAATCTGCCAAGGTTTCCTCAGTAGTATGGTCAGCCACTGATTGAACACTAAGATTGACAAAGGGGTAAGAAAGTTGTATCTATTACTGAAATTACTCTGCATGCCAGGATCTTTACGTGCATCCGCTGGAGTCATAGTCCTTGGTTTGTGAAGCAATTATGAGGAAATATCCAGGTTTGAATGGAGATGTCTGTACGTGCATCTTGGCATAGAGTGGCACAAAAAAGGGAAACTGGCTTAAGGCTGACCTAACCGATAAATCAGACTCTGGAAAAGGGGAAGGATGGAAGAAGCAGAAGTGACTGTGAATGACTTGTTTCTCCTGTGTTCTTTGGATAGACATGCTGATCTTGAGTAAACTTGTATAGAGACAAACTGCAGTCAGGCAGACAGCATGGCATCGGGACATGTTGCCATGAGGTCAGTGAGCCTCAGCATGTCCTCAGCCACATCTCAGGCTGCTCATGGAAGCGGCTGATGAGATTTCCTACTGTTAGAAATCAATGCAGGCACAGGCTTATTCTTGCCTGTGTATAATCTGACATTGCCCCAGTAAATTGTATGATCCAAGTAGGGCTCGTAATGGAGGTTTCTTTGTTGATCGAGAGACCTTGCAAATAGAAAGGTGAATAATTATATGTACTGTGTCAATTATCTGACTTTGGATCATCTGATAGTCTACGTATGAATTTATAATGAATCCAGAATGAATCTTTGGCCTTAGTCTGAGTAAGTAGAAAAGCACTATAGCCTGGACTTTGCTAAAAATTTCTGAATCCATAGAAAAACTGAAGACGACGAGGGTGCTGCATGTGTAATGTCCACTAGAAACCATGACTATTTTGTGAATGGCATGAATGACTTAGGGCATGACGTAAGCCTCCTAATAAGAATTAGAAGGCATTTTATGGAATTGGGGTGAAGGCAAACTGGTACAAACTGTTCCACACATTGTGCCCTCCAGCATTGGCACCCTCAGCAAAACTGTTTGCTGGCAAACCGTTTAAGTTGTGAGATAGTTGCAAGAGAACTAGAAGAAAGACATCTCTGGTATCTCAAATCCATCCTCACAGATCTGGATGTGCATTGCTCCCAACAGCACTGTGGCTGAAATCTCTGGTTCTAATGCAGTTGTAGCTTCTGATTGCTTAAGCACATTTCAGGCTAGGAAGGACCCATCAGTACTGCTTCTTTAAAAATTAGATCTTTCATAACCTTCTTAAGGGACCCCAGAGTGCCTTCAGAGATTAAAATTCCCATAGCTACACTTCTTACCACACCATCACAGGGTGCTTGGATGAGGTTTTTAGGAAAAAAGTAGAGAATTATTGCTGACCAACACTTAGGGCCACCTCACAGTATTAGACAGCATGGAGAGATGGTGGAGGCCACTCTGCAGGGACCATAAAGGTCTGCAGAGCAAAGTCACTGGCCCTGTAGGCATTTATCCCAATTTATCCTGTCCACAGGATGCAAGCTACAGTGAAATACCTGTGGACAAGTTCTCAAAGAGCCACTTCACCACTCCTTGTGATTACCCTGGATTGAAGGGTTAGAAATGATCCCAAAGTCTTGGACTTTCCATGGACCACAGTGGTCCTCAAGCTCTTCTGAAGCTTGGGGCTCTGATATTACACCCAGCAGAAAGTACTGATACTGTCATCATTACCACTTGTGTGACAGAAACCTCAATGGCATCAGAGGTCTGGTTTCTTCCCTTCTGTTGAGAATAGGTTAAAAAAAACCAAACAAATTTTTCTAATAAACATGAAAAAATGAAACCTGAATGAACACAGAGAACAAGGGGCTACGAAACCTTCCACAGGCAGCGTCTGCACAGGGATGCTGCATTTCCCCAGCGGTTGGAGCTGGATAACTACTCCTTGTTTAAGTGCAGATTTTCCCTGGAGAGCTTCATGAAGATGTTTCGTATTTAAAGTTAGACAACCTTTCACCAAATCCTTGTCTGAGGGATCGAGAAGGAAAAATGTTTGGAGGCCAACAATGCATCTAACATTTTCATACATTCCTACTGTAACAAAAAGTTCCCTAATCACAACAGCTACATAAAGCTGTATCTTGTGTCATTTAGGACTGATTGTGGGATCTGGCATTCAGAGTCTGTCGCCAGTTTGGAGAAGTCTGCCTCAATCAGTGTCACTGCTGGCCACAGCCGTCTGTGTCGGTTGCTGTCAATCCAGCTGTCTTTGTTTTAAAATGCTGTTTTGGTTTGGTTTGGTTTTTTTTTTTTTTTTTTTTATTTCTTTTTTCTAGGGCAACTACCACATCAATGTCACATCAATGTCAGGGTCTGATGCTGTACCTTACTCAGACATAAGAAAGATTCACACTGGCCGGTCATCAGTGGTTTAGGTTATTTCCTTAGATGAAAGTACCCCTTTAGAAATAGAGAAATAGAAACACTATTTCTCGAGGCTCCTGCAATGCTCAACAGAAAACACTTCTTTGCCAAGTTATCCCAACTGTGAGTCTAAGCAGAGCAGCTGATGGTATAGAAAAACCTCACTCATCCTGTATTTTCACCTTGCAAGCAGTAAAATTTGCCTGCTAATGCACAAATTTCAGCTGGTTTTGCTCTTTATTGGATTGGGCTGCAGCAGTAGTGACAATGCTTCTGAAGAGCGGTAGGAAGATGGAGAATGCCACTATCTAAAGCAGACATTTAGAAAGGGCTGGGCCTCCTGCTAAAGCTCTTTTGCGCTTCTGTTTGCTCACATCCCCTGCCTTTGCAGTGAAGCATTGGGTGTCCCTGAACAGTGACTGCAGCCTTTGACGTCTGCTGGGGGGGGGGAATGTCTCCAAAGCAAGGGGAGACCAGGTTATTAGTTAATCTATGCTGATCCTTTCATGTTAGAATAACTGTACAGATAAGTCAGTACAACACAGCATGGTGTAGCTGGCAACTGAAATTTGATGTTGTGAGCCTTGCTCTTCCCATACCTGGAGCCTTTCCCTTCACTTTAGTTGCAGAAAACAGAGAGCGCGTTTCCAGGAGGTTGTCTTTGGCTGAGCATTGAGCCTGGGGTGCAAAGAATTGCAGGCACATTGTGTGCTTGTGTTTTTTTCTGTTGAGTTTGGTCATACTGTGATATCATTTGGTGGTGGTGTGGGTAAGCAGCAGCCATAGGTCTCAAAATAACTGTCCTTATATCAGAAGCAAAGTTGGGGACACCCTCTGCTTAAAAAATAGGAAAGAAGCACCGTTAGTGTCATTTGCAAATAAGATGTGTTTCTGATCTCCAACTCATGCCATGTAGGTGAGGTGGCTCAGACCCGTTACCGCAGTCTCATATCTCACGCTATTATTTCCATACTGCCACTTTAGGCAGAGGAACAAGTTCAGACAAAATAAAAATCGATCTTTGCCGGTTGCTCCGACCCAGCCCAAAGCAGTGCTTTCCTGCACTATGAAAGGCTGTCTCAGCTTTATTTCCATGCTCCCCAGCACTTCCTGGTCCGTCGGGGATGAGAACACCAGTGCCCCAGCACTGTGAGAAAGCTGTTCTTGACCTGAACCTGACCAGAAACAGGAAGTAATAGAAATCTCACAAAAAAAAAAAAAATCTTTTCTCCTGAGATCTTCAGCCAGGGGGTCATTTTCTGAACTCTCTCTTTCCCTGGTGTAACCACTGACTTTGTTTACACCAGTGTAATGGAGCACAGCCTTAATTATGGAGGTTCCCCTACAGCTTCGCACAAGAGTCGAGCTTGAGTGTGTGTCCAAACCAAATCTACAGAGCTTTTGAGCTTCTCCCATCCCTAATTATTTGTGGGTTTTGGATATATACCAAGAAATTAGTTCATATCCATCTACAATTTTCTCTTTGTTTGATTGGCTTGAGGGCTGGAATTAAGAAAAGAGAATTACCTAGAATAATGCCATCTGTATTCCACATAAAGAGAATCCAACCAGAAGCAACAATGCAATGTTTTTTAAACTGTATGATATGATAATACATAATGACACGCTGCACAAACTGACACATGGTTTCCACGAATACCAGTGAGGTTTCTCTTCAAGGAAAAAGTAATGAAATGGAGCAGACCTCAATCCAACCACAGCAGTACCAACCTGAGCATCCACCAGGGACATAATCAGAAATCACATACTCACTGCTGAGGAGCTATAATTAAACTAGATTTAATTTTAATGGAAATTCTTCCCAGAAAAAAAAATATACTGATGTTCCCCACCCCCACCCCCTCTAATGTTGTTCCACTGTTCCAGGCTTTATGGAAATAGTTACAGGATTCATGTGTTTTGCAAACCCAAATGTTTTCAAAACACATAGAACATCTTCAAAAATGAAATTAATAAATCTTTTACATTCATACTCAAAAGTCAGTCATGCTGAGGTTGTGTGGGTTCATCAGCATCAGATGCTTCCTGCCGGCTGGTGCCTCCACCCAACACATGTTTTAAATAATAATCAAGTTCAGCCTTTGCAATTATATTTTTGTCTTAATGCTGTTGTATGGTAATGGTTCTTTTATCCTACTTTTATCTCTCAACTTTATGTCAGACAGTACTACTCCTATCTAGGGATGTGAAAACCTGATAACATTAAGAGGATTAGTACTGACAAAATACGCTTTATTAGTTTGGATTTGTTTTATTAGTACCCTGCAGTTTGATTAGGACTAGGAAGCAGTCAGAATATTGTTTGCCCAAGCAGAGAGAAAATAACACCAAGCAGAGAGTTAAATATATATCCATTTATTGGGCCGGTGCTCTCACAAGCACACCAGCTCTTCCTGTGTCTTACTCAGCCTCTCTATTTACAAAGGGCACAGGCCTCTTGGAAACGTAAAACAGAAACCCAGAACAGATTCTCCAGTGCAAACACATGCAGCTCAACTCTGCTGAGCACCACATTATTCATCATTCACAGAGGGATGACCCAGACTACCGAGTCCCTTTCTGCAGCACGTTCATGTAGCTCCAGCGGCGTTTGGAGAAGTCCAAGCTAGTCCTGTGCCCAGCGTGGAGCTGCCCCAGGGCTAATCCTGTTCCTCTGGGGCTATTTCCCCAAATCTACTCTCTCTTTCACATTTTGCTCCATGGCCACACTTGGGCAAGCTGTGATCGGGCATAATCCCTGTCCTTGCATACCTGAGGAAGTAAAGACACGAGCTGTGCGGTGCTTTTTCCCACTGCTCAGCACACCTTCCTACTGGTATGGCGTTGGGCAACGCCTTCCAGGGGAAGGCTGGACAAATCCACCTGGCAGTGACACCCTGTAAAGCCTGTTTATGTAGAAGTGATGAAGTGTTGCACAGAAATATCTGGTTACCTTCTCCTTGGGATAAATTAGCTCAGGCTGAGTTAAGTGCTGTTGTGTGTAGTAGCGAAGCTAACCAGGTTAAAATCAGGCTGGGTATTGTGCCACTGTCCTGCAGCCCTGTGATGGCCCCCTCTCCTCTGGGTGCTCATAGGATGCCCATCAGAGAGTGCTTTGATGGAGAGTCATATTCCTGACGACTCTCTGACAATGAGGCTGGCATCTGTAGGAGTAAGAAATGCGGTTAAATATATTCCTACATGTGATAGGTGCATGGAAAACCCATTTTTTAATTTTTGGCAGAAAGGAATTGGAATGCAACTGGGCAAGCTACAGACCCACGCTTACTCTGCCAACTTTTGTAATAATAGGAAGCTAGTTACAGTAAACAGTGGTAAATAACACACTCATGAAATCCAGCGGGGAATAAATGATTTGTTCTTATACAGGAAAACAAAAAAGGAGACATCGCTTTATTTTTTAATACTATCGTGCTCCACCCACACTGTCTCCAGTATATCCCATAACAGTGTTGGCTCTTGAGAAAAATGCATATAATGACTGGACTCAGTCTTCTTGCACAGAAGCATGACTAGATAATAAAACAAAGATGCTGGCTTACCAAAAATTCACATTCAACTCTTTGTGACACATTCATTCACCACTCACTTTCTCCATTTTTACATGTAGAAAGAGTTTGGTGACTGGATTTATTCCTGATTTGTGCTGGTGAAAACAGAATAAGCACAATGCTATTTCTATCTGTGCCCAATATATATAGTACATTACTTACAAAATATTTATCTGTGTTTCCTCCCACCCACTACTTTGTTACATTCATCACTGCCTGGGAGGAGAGGTAGAAGACGCAGCAGATATATGAAGATTGGAAAGGATGTTTACTTGAGGGAGATTTGCTGTGAGTTATGAAAAAGACTTTTTAGAAAACTACTTTCCAACATTTTTCGGGAAGTAAACAAGTTTAGTTATACTAATAGATTATTCCAGTGCCCATAAAGGATCTGTTGCCTTTTCTACTATGAGCTATTTTTATAATTAGAAAGTTTTTACTTAGGCTCTCTTACTGAAATGTAAGCCTGCAACTTCTCATATCCCCCATGGACGGGGAGAATAGTTTATTCCCTGCCCCTCTGCAACAGCCTTTTACGTATTTGACATCTCCTGTTTCTGCCCTGACCAGCCCCCGTTCTCTCTCTCTCCTCCCCTCGGCTTTCAGCCCTAGTGCTGGTCTCCACTGCATTCTTTCCAATTAGTCCTCTCTCACTTGAGCACCATGCTGAAGACCAGATGATGACACTCGAGCTGAGCTCCCCCCTGAGCATGACTGCTCCTTTGTCATGGCAGGGTGGCCTGTCTCACATCTGCCTCATGACCCCCTTCACCTAAACCGGAGTAAAAATCGGAGCAAGACAACTGAATCTAGGCATCATGGGTCCTGCTCCAGGCAGGACTAGTGGCTGGATGCATGGTGGGACCATATCTGGGGACACGGAGATGGTTTGAATAGTAGTGGGACCAGCAGATCAGCCTTTCCTCGTGGCTGGACCTTTGTCTGAGAGCAAAAGTGGCAGTCTTGAAAAAACTCAAAGGCATCACAAGAAGAAGCAGCAGCCTCTTCTGCTTCTCCTTCTACTTCAGCCTAGCTGTTACAGCCGGGGTCTGATCTGAAAACATGTCCTTCCTGTGAGGTTCAGACCACAAAACTGACTGCTTGCCACATTCCGCTGTTGTTTTTTCCTTGTGTCGCTGTATGAATCTAGTTTATCACATCCAGCCCTGTGCTAAACATGGTTAGTGTTTGAGCAATCTATGAAGTCAGAAGCTTCCCATGGAGAGTTTTTCTTTGCTTTATCTGGAATCCACCAACCCATACAAGGGTACACAGCATGGTCCCTCAGAAGGTCCTCCCTTGTCACCTCTGGGAAATTTTGCTACTTCATAGCTGAGCTCTTTCACACAGAAACATATGGTGTCTGGGGGGGAGGGCAGGTTGCATTGCTGAGCCCCGGGCTCCCAGCTTTCCTGGGTTTCTCTTTAGGCCAGAGAGGGGAAATACTGCTGAGGTATTTCCTCCCAGTGCTCTCCTGGGCTCTTCCCAAAAAACAAGGGAAGAAGCCTGGAAGATGGGGAGATGATACTGCCGTGGTGAGCAAGGGCACTACCCTTGCTGCCTCAGAGGACACTTCGTCACTTACTGGAAGACGAAGTGAAATATTGGCTGGAGTTAAGGGAAAAACTCTTTGGGTCTGGGATTTCATCCAGGTCATGTAGATGGTGGATCAAAAGGAGCAGTCAGGACTCTCTCTGCCTAATCATCCACTTGGAGCAAGAGCAGAGCAAGGGAGACAAGGGTGGCTGAGCACTGCCAGGAAGGACCATGTGTCCCGTCTTAGCTGACCGTGAGTCTCATCCCACCGCAGCAGCGTTTCCCAGCACTGCAGTGTGCTCTGGGCATACTCCCTTCCCTCAGCTCCCACCAGGACCATTTGCTGACCCCACAGGTAACTGATCTCCCATTGTATGAGGCACAGAAGATGGAATAATAAATAAATAAATAATAAATAATTCAGAAATAATCTTTTCTCACATAAAAATCCATGTTCCTGGGGAAAAGTACACAAAGCTAAGGCCAGGAATAATCTGTTCAATTCCAGCAAAAGCTCCGATTCCCCTCTTCTTTTGTGTAAGTCACAGACTCCCTTTTCTCCTCCCATAACAATCTCATGCATAATAAAAACAGGGCTTCCTCTGAAAATCTTTTGTTTTCCAAAAATATGAAGAGTTCCAGGGAGAGCCTCCAAGATCAATTTGCTATCTGATTCCAAACAGAGCTGAACAAAATCTCTGGTTTTCTCCACTGCCAAATATTTGTGGTGACATGCAGGATCTGCCCCTAATGTCAGCAGGAATATCAACAAAACATTTCCAGCATGTTTTCACAAATTTGCCATCAGTTCCCAGGCCATTTGGTGAAACTCTACAGACGTCGTGGGTTCACTTTGTTAAAACCATCCACACAGTTTTAAAGAAAATAACATCTGATGACTTCCCACCACCTTTCTTGTCTTTTTACAGACTCTTAACATACTATGTGATTCCTTCAAAATGTTCAAATAATCACTTCTGCTTTGATTATAAACAAAGAAAACTTTAATTTGTCTCTTCAGCCAAATTCAGGAAAATCAGATCCCCCTGCTCAGTTGGAGAGGGAAAGACAAACAAATGTGATGAAGCCAGGCAGCTGAAAAAAAAATGCACTGATTAATGGAGAAAAACAACGCATATTGTGGTTTTTTTCAAGCCCACTTGTCCTTCTACCAAAGCCTAAACACAAGGCAAAAGTGAAAGTGCAACCACTCCTTTCCTCTGCTCCTTCCCTGCCAGCGGCACCCTGCCTGCCCAGGGGTGGTGGAGCCGTGCTTGGACCCTCTCCCCTTGGGTGTGGGTGCCCCTCCAGCCTGGCTGTTACCACTGCCTCCAGTTCCTGTGCTTTCCAAGAAAACAGCGGCTGCTGCTGTTACATTTCAGGGGATGCTCAGACCAGCTGGTGCCCATCGCATGCTCACAGAGAGATGGATAATGCCCAGTATTTTGGGAAACCACATTTGACGTCTCTGCTCCTGCTTAAGCTTGGAGTTGTAGGGGCTGAGATTGCTGGGAAATCCAGTGCTGAAGTCAGTCAGCTGCTGCCAAGCTTAGGAGAGGCTGAGCAGGGATGCCCCGACACCATCCCTCCTACCCCACGTCTATGTCTGTCCCAGCCCTTGTCACTTGCCCAAGATGTGCTCAGCAGCTTCCCCAAGGGTGCCCTCTGGAATCGCCGTTGTGGGTCCAGAAGTGTTCTCAGGGTGGGGTTTTACCACTTCACGGTCCACGTCTTTAGGGTGGGAAAGACACCCTCCCTATTTGTAACTAATTTTCAATGGTTTTGCTGCCACAAGTGCTCCAGGAACAGCCTCTTATAGACTTGAGTCTAAGAGACTCCAGTTTAAGGGACAACACGTGCAGCAAGTGTACAGATCTCCTAATGTTTTCACGTATCACATCACTCTAGAAGACACCAAGTCCATAAGAGATAATGTAAACCTCTTCCTTGCTGTAGTTCCTCTTGAGATACAGCTAAATGCTGCAGACACATTACTGTGACTGAATGCATATAATAGGTATTTGTGCATGCAAATGGCCAGTTATATGTGAGCAAGTAATTACCTGATTTGCATGCCCAGACATGGTAATTCAAATGTAAATTAGCTGTGCAGTTGCAGATATACTTTGCATGTACAGTTGCCTATTTATAAAAATGTATATTTTTGTCCAGCCAGAAGGCCCTTTTACGCCCCTCAAAATGAGACGTAAGTGGCACATGCTTGCGTCTGCCCAGGGGTGAATGTCGTCTGTATGAATATATATGCAAGAACTGCTCTGCCCAAACTGGAGCTCAACTTTATTTATAGAAAGCAGCAACAAAGGGTTTCTGTCTAAGACCCACCAAAATCAATAAGACTCTTTCTGATGACTTGAATGGGCTTTGAATCCGGCCCAGATGGAGCAAAGATATTTCTTAAATTATTTTTAATGGAGGAAGTGTCGTGCACAAATATGTGAATAGATTAGCAGAGGGATCCGCAAGTCTCCATAAACCAGTGGTGATTATACAGCTGCATGTTCATGGCTTTAAAGTTCCCTTATCAAGACTTGTGAAATTATTTTGATGATGCAGAAATCAATAAAATATTTACATAAAGGAACATTTTGCTTCTGCATTCGCAAACTTCAAAACCAAAGTAACACACGAACCATGATTATATTTTCCAAAGTTAGTAATGATGTGTTTTTCTACAACACTATTGGTATATGCAAATAATTACTTTTTTTTTTTCTTTTTGATACAATTTCATTATTTGCATTGCTACTAGTGGTTCACCAATAAAGGCGAACATCACATTAGGATTCATGACAGTTTTCACATTGTATTATCAATATGTGGAAATAATTGTCTGCTCCGGGATTAAATTACATTATTGTGTATCTTTTTCATGCCTAATAAATAATGATGGATGGCTTTTATTTTCATCACCACCTGCAACCATTTAGTCACCCCTTGATTGTTGAAGATAAAATAATAAAAGGCAAGTGTTATGTTGCAAGCAAAAGAATGCAGTCAAAACAGTTGCATGCCTCATGTTTCTGTCTACCTTTTTTGAGTCCCTAAAGAGTAATAGATGGTGTTCTGGGAAGGCTGGCAACCTGCAACTGGCAAACAGTTCTCATAAATTGGGCAAGGGAGGGGGGGAATGTGGAAAACATTTTTTTTCTCGTAAAACAATAATTATTTCTTAGTGCATGATTCATAATCTGAAAATTAGGTTTTTGTTCTGCTGTGCAAATCAGTTACATGCAATTAGAATGCAAAGCAGAGGCACACTCTTAGTGTTTAGCCCTTTTAAATAGAAATGAAAACAGCCTGCAAATTGTACCAAAGTTTAAAATGCATGTTAGGTAATTTTAAAATTCAAAGAAATAAAACCATGCATAATAAAAAGCCCACTCCAGCTCATTCCATTTTTTTTTTTAAATTGCCAATTGTGAGGCTTAATAATAAAAATAGACGTTGCATATTTTGGAAAACTGAAGTGAAGTTCTTTGCCAGTGTCGACGTATTTATACACAGGCGCACAGATACACATCTGCACACACACAGAGTCACAGTTTATGTCACTTTTTACATGATCATCTTTTCTACTAGGTCAAGTGTAAGCTTGAAATTGTTATAACTCCTACCTGCACATTCTGATCCAGAAACTCTTTAAGCTGAAAACAAATGGAGTTGACATTTTT
The DNA here is from genome assembly GCF_030463565.1 of Pelecanus crispus. Classification (NCBI taxonomy): domain Eukaryota; kingdom Metazoa; phylum Chordata; class Aves; order Pelecaniformes; family Pelecanidae; genus Pelecanus; species Pelecanus crispus. Next base: position 46,038,772 of record NC_134649.1, read on the forward strand.
AGTTAAAGCTTACATTAGCTATTGTCACAAGTCTTTAATCAAACTCACCCTCTTCAGATATCTCGTACTGTTAGCTCGGGCCATTCTGTGTGGAGTGCCATAGGAGCCTTTCAAAAATAGCACGACAATATTTAGAATGGAAAGTTATTGCTGGATAATTTTGTTAACTGCAAGTGTATCAAACTGAGCTCAAGACAAAGTCGTCTTCTCTTTTTTTAACAAAATAGTTCTGAGTTAAAGGTTTATTCTCTGTGTGCAGTTTCACATGCTTGGCTCTATTATCTTTAAATCACAAGATGACAATCTTCTCAGGCATACCAGAGAGTCAACCAAAATCCAACAGTAATAGATAATCCTATCAAATGTCAAGTTACTGAGGAGAAGCGGTTTGAAAAATAGGCCAACAGTCCATTACATGATTTACCTTGAGAGGATGTTAACATTTCTGTAGTCTGCCTTCAACAGGGTATACTCTCCCTGTATTGCTAAATTGTTTAAAAGCATGTTTCGGGCATTTAGAACTATTTCTGTTGTTTGTGTTTAAAAATACACTTTGAATTTTCTCATATAAGCATATAAGCAGAAAGTGCTGTTTAAAATAATAAATACTTTTCCTTCAGGGACAAAAAACCACTGGTGGCTATTGCAGCCCTCATCCCTCAAACACACAACAGCAACAAAATCATCCATTTACTAACCCAAATTTATGGCAGAATTATAAACGAATTTCACTAATAGCTGAAGAGTGGAATTTCTTGAGGCATCCCCTCTCTTGACCTATGGAAATGCCTCGACCATAGAAAATTACCCTCGGAACTCATAAGCAGGGACCCGAAGGGCAGTGCTGAGTGCTGATGTGCTTGAACTGCTCGTATGGCACCGTGCCATTCACCTTGAACACATCAGCCCCTACTTGCAGCACAATTCAACACATTAAAACTCATCTACAGAGTGATGCCGTGCGAAAAGTCCCTCAGAACAATGGCTGCACTGAACAGAAGAAGCTGTCCTGGAAAAAATCCCCCAAATTTGAATTGGCAAAAAAGAAGCTATCCTTGAAAAAAATCCCTCTCTGCACTGCTGATACATTGGAAGTTCAAACAGAACATCCTCTGGAGACACCTTTCTTTTCCCATATTGCTCAGCTGTAGCACTACCAACACCTCCTACAGAAAGCAAAGGAGAGGGAAAAATCAGGGGCAGAAATAACACCTTCCATGAGAACATTCCCATTAGTTACAGCAGATGCAATGCAGGAGAGATTTTTCCTCTGATATATTTGCAACCCTTATACATCCACTTGGTATAAAGCAGCTACTTTTTTCCTGCCTGGCACGTTTGGTTAAAAAGCACGCATGAGAGTGCGTGTACACACACGCAGGCTGACTCTGCACTGAGGTTTTTACTTCTCAGGCACAGACGGATGCTCTCTGGGACACGATGAAATCCTGCACCCCCAGAGCTGGAGCTGCAGGGCTGACACATGTGCCAGGCTGCAGGCAGCTGCATGACTGCGGTTTTCAGAACATTACTGCCCTCTCCAAAAAAACAGTTCAACTGAAAGTGAAAAATAAACACTCTCCAAGTTCCGCCTGCAGCCAGAGGCAATCACTATCTTTCTCATCTGTGCAGTCCATCCATGCCTTCATCAATAGAGAGGTAATTTTCGGACTCAGCTCATTAACACCGAGCTGTTGATGGAGCTGTAAACACTCCACCCCGCTGTCGTTTTGAGCCTGTTACCAGCTATTCTTTTCTGTTTAGCTGACCTGCCGTGGCATTTAAGATGAAAAATATTTGGTTTAAATTCACAGCAGTTGCTCAAGTCTCTGAAGAGGGCCGACGCTGATTCTGACATCCAAAAGCACTGCAGCACGGAAAGGGAAGCAAACTTTTTTGGCTGGAGTTCTGCAGAGAGGGTGGGACGTGTGGCGGCTCAGGACACCACGAGACATAGACAACGCCATTTTTGGCTTCAAAATAGGCTTCCAGCGTGTAGAACATACACACACATAACATAAACAGGCGTCAAGATAAGGAAATGACAAGGAGACAGAAGGAAAATGGGTTTAGCTAGCAGATGTCCTGGTGAGGAGAGGGGGCACTCTCTTTGTCCCATCTGCACACAGTAGATACAAAATCCTACCACACAGGCTGATTTGGGTTTGCTTGATACCGCGATGGATGGTTTGGACCACAGTGTCGCTGGTGCAAGAAGGCAGCATGGGAGAAACGAGCGCTTTGTGGCTTATGCTGTGCCCCAGCCTGATTTTTGCACTGCTGCGAAAGGATGCTGTTGATGGCTGAAGGCACCCTGGTATGGCTGCTGCTCTGACTGCTCCCACGAGCATTTGTTTCTGTCTCACAGTTCATGAGGACATTTTGACCCAGGTGCCAGTGGGCATCAGGCCATGACTTTGCAGGCTAGCAGTTCACAGCCCTGGCAAGAGCCAAGTGGGGAGAGTTAGACAGCATCCACCCACAATGAGCCAAATTAATCCCTGGGGTTACATTATTTCAGTAAATAGAATTACTAGGCTGGACATAAAATTATGTCTCTGCTCTCTTCAGCGTTGTCAGTTCTTTCATTGCAAGGGTGGCAAAGTCACTCACGTTGGAGGTGGGGGACAGTTACAGAGAGTGGAGGTTCGAGAACTGCAGTTCCCATGTTTTTGAAGGCTTTGTCATGAGGATGGTATAGATACCTCAGTCTGGATTCTCCTGCTTTACAGGCATAACTGTATCCAGGTGATGAGGTGCAGCAAGTGACAGACCTAGGAAACATCCCCAGAACATCACAAAAATACCTGCACTCCTGGTTTCATAGAATCTTAGAATCATAGAATGGTTGGGGTTCAAAAGGACCTTAAAGCTCATCCAACACCCCTGCCATGGGCAGGGACAACTTCCACTACACCACATTGCTCAAAGCCCCATCCAACCTGGCCTTCAACACTTCCAGGGGTGGGGCGTCCACAGCTTCTCTGGGTAACCTGTTCCAGTGCCCCACCACCCTCACAGTGAAGAATTTCTTCCTTATATCGAATCTAAACCTACCCTCTTTCACTTTAAAGCCATTACCCCTTGTCCTATCACTACATGTCCTTGTAAAAAGTCCCTCTCCAGCTTGCTTGTAGGCCCCCTTCAGGTATGGAAGGCTGCTGTAAGGTCTCCCCACAGCCTGCTCTTCTCCAGGCTGAACAACCCCCAACTCTCTCAGCCTGTCTTCATAGGAGAGGTGCTCCAGCCCTCAGATCATCTTTGCGGCCCTCCTCTGAACTCACTCCGGCAGGTCCTCATGCTTCTGGGGGCCCCAGAGCTGAATGCAGTACTCCAGGTGGGGTCTGACAAGAGCTGAGTAGTGGGGGAGGGTCACCTCCCTCAACCTGCTGGTCATGCTGCTTTTGATGTAGCCCAGGTTATGGTTGGCTTTCTGGGCTGCAAGTGCACATTGCTGGATCTTGTTGAGCTTCTCCTTAACCAACAGCCCCACTTCCTTCTCCTCAGGGCTGCTCTCAATCCATTCTCTGCTCAGCCTGTATTTGTGCTTGGCATTGCCCTGACCCATGTGCAGGACCTTGCCCTTGGCCTTGTTGAACTTCATGAGGTTTGTATGGGCCCACCTCTCAAGCCTGTCAAGGTCCCTCTGGATGGCATCTCTTCCCTTCTGCCTGGCCCAAAGGAAGCTCATGAGCACCCAAGGAACCAGACACCAAATTTTTTGACAAGTTTACATGGTACACAAGAGGGAACTCTGCCCTGGGCGGGTAAGGCTTGAAGTTTTAATTCTGTCTTTTTCCTCCTCTTGGCTTTGACTTGATTAAAATCAAACTGAGGTGGCAGGGCCAGGGGATATTAACCTTCACCTTGCAGATACTGAGCTGATACGTGGCCCTGGCAATGTGTTCACCTGCAGCTGCACATACCAGACCCATCAAGCAAGCAAACAGCATCAAGAGCCACACAGCCTCGGTGCTGTTGTGAAGCAGATGTCTCCAAAAGGGTGAGAATATGGCTCAGGGATCCTGTGATTTGGGGTGAACTGAATCTGCATGTTTTAATGAAAATGGCTATCATCCACATTTTGTTTTCTTTATAAACATTTGCAGAGTATCACTAGCCAATCTAAATGTCTCAGCAGACTAGTACATACTGTACTTCAGCTCTTTTTTTCTGGAGTGCTGCAGAAAACATGTTAGTCGGAGCCAGCTGATGTGCTCTCCATAGGTCTCAAGGGCAAACTCCTTCGAATTAAGCATGATCTTCATGTCCCTTCCAAACTTGTTTTTTGCTCTTTTCTCCTACGTCCTCAGGAGTTCATCAAGCCATTCCTGCTCCCCACCATGCTCAGGCACATCTCCTTTCCCAGCCCGCTCCAGAGGGTGCCTGACCACCAGGCACAGCACAGCTCTCCAGGTGTTTAGCAACGGCTTGGGATGAATTGTGCCTGGGTCCAGGAAAGAGATTTGTGAATAAGCTCTTTCTTAGCAGGGCTTACGGTCCATTTTGCTTTTCATTGTGATATTGTACTCTTTTAGATGAGGATCGTCTTGTCCAGAGAGAGGGCAGCTTGTGCGTGGAAGTAGCAGGAGCTCTTCTGCACGTGGCTGCAGGCTGTGCGGGGAATGGGCTCAGCTGTGAGAGTCCAGGCAGCTCCTGTGACAGCCTCGTTATTGGAAGGTGAGCCTAATGAACCTGCTGTCAGATGATCTCTTGTCTCTTTTAAGTAAAGGTAAAGGATCTAAGAACGCTCTTTCTTGCTCATTCTCTGGGCAGAGATATTTAGATTGAGTGTCGCAGCTCTCCCTCGCTAATGAGACTACAAAGGTATTTTTATCTTAATTAGAAACTTTTGGTGACCTACTTTCTCGTGAGCCCTTGTCCAGCTAATTTGTCATCTCAGTCATCATTCAGGCACCCTCAAAACCAGACTAGCTGGTTTCAAAGCAGTCTTGGCACCATGGTACCCAAGGGCTCCTGCACACCAGACCGAGTGGGAGCATCAGCCTTCAGAGACCAGTTTGAGAAGGTCCTTGGCTGACACAAAGAGACCGCAGCAGAGCCCCGCGCCTCCCCCCTGGAGGCTTTGTCATCCTGCCATGCGGAGGGAAAGGCTCGCTCCCCTCTCCATCGGCATATGCCAGCCAAGGCCCTGCCACTTGTTTCTCTAGGCTAATGCAGCAAGAGCAGCCCAATTCATTTTGACAGAGAGGATAAGTAAGTGGCACAGATTTCACGTCAGCCTTTGCCTGCCTAATCTTAGAGTTATCCCACAGCAAGTGACTGGCAAAAAGGTTCAGCATCGTGTGGTGGCAGTAGTTAGTATGCTTCAAAGCATGTGCTGCTAAACTAAGTGTTTTGCTTCTGTTTTACACTGCCTGTATCCAAACTCAAAGGACTTCATATGCATGCAGAGCTGTGGAGACTGACTAGAGCAAGCTTCCCAAAGCGTGGTCTTCTGCAAAACCTTTAATATATTTGTGTACATGGATCCTCGTATCTGTCAGTGGTAATTAGTTTTAAATTTTCCCCTGTAATTTTATTTTTATTTTAAACAAAAGGAAGACCTCTCTTCCTCATAGTAGTTCCTTAGCCCTGCTTTTTGGAATAGTTGGAAAGAAAGTAATCAGCAAAGCTTCCTTAGCATTTAAGCTGGGGAAAGTGTCAAGGCTTTAGTAGCTTGGTAAATACCTTTTATTTAGCTGACTCCTGCTATTGTAGTATTATTTTTCAGGGCCCTGAGGGACTGATAAGTCTTAATGGCCCTCACCTGGTGTCTCCACCCACTCCCATGGGCCCAGGAGCCCATTTAAGCTCAGCCAGTGGCCTTTATTTCTTTCTGCATGCTGTGCTGGTGGGTGCTGTTCTTCAGCTGAGCCATGGACCTATGGATCCTGACCCACAGGCTGACTTCCCAGCTTGACCTCACTGCAATATTGCCTTATGACCTGGGCTCTTGTTTGGACCTGGCCACCATCTGCAGGCCTGCCTGCTCCTCTTGCTCAGGTACTGTAGAAAGGGTCTGTGGCTGGTGAGGGGCCCCCTCCCCACCATGGTAACTAGCCACCATGTCTCTGTTGGCTTTGTGTCTCCTAGGGAGCAGCCAGACCTTGCTGCTTCCTGACAATGTCCAAGGGCTGATAGTCCAAGTAGTCACACCCAGCTCCTGGGAGGGATGAGATGCTGTTACCCTCATTTTGCATACAGGGGAAGTAAGCACAGCTTCTTGTGGGTGTGCCACTGGATCTAGAGATGTGAGAGGGAAAGAATTAGAAGAAATGACTCATGGCAACTTCCTTACACCAGCAGTATTGGTGTAACTGTTTCGGCCTTCTGGCTAACACTAAACCCAACATCTTATGACTGCTAATTGCTGTGTTGTTTATAGTAAATAAGCTTGGGTAAATAAAAAAACCTGCAAAGACTACCTGTAAAAATGAAAGGCCAGGCTGTATAATAGAGTAGTAAAAGGGTATTTATGTTGCTAGTGTCTCAAAACTTCTGCAGTGGGAAATCAGCCAACAGTGAGAATAGCTCTTATGCATTATCTTTCCTAAAAGAATAGGTATGAAGAAGGGATGCTTCATGCATGCATAGCTGATGTGAAAGTAAGGTTTGATGATGATGATGCAAGTACAACATCCATGCTATAGGAATGGATGCAGGATTGCTTGTGTCAGCTGAAGCTGAGTCAATGCTATAGCATGTTGCCTGCAACAGGGTAGCTCAAGAGAAAGAAATTATGAGTAACATTTCACTCCAAGCTCATTCCCACCACAAATTGTGTGGCACACTCCCAGTGGAGTGCCAGCACACTCACACCACCATGAGAAGCCAGCTTGCTACCCCTGCACTGTTCTTAAAATTGGTCCACCAGTCTAAAATTTTCCACCGGAGTCAGTTGCTGAACTCCCTGAGCACTCCTGTAATCCCTGATGGACTCTGTTGGAGACATCCCTTTCCTTTCCTGTTACTGGGACACTGGCAGAGTACATGGAGAGGTACCACTGAGATTGCCCATATCCTGTTCGTTGCTGTTAGAGGGGGACATGAGGCTAGAGAAGTGCTTGGTCTGAGCTGGTGTGGCTGTCTTTCTTTTCAAATAGGGGTTTGCTGTAGCCATACATGCGGTCATAGTAAATCAACAAACCATAGCCCTGGCAGTTAAGGTATCAGAATAGTAATTTTTTGAGAAATGCATTTTTATGTGGTGGCATGACGTGAAGTCCCTGTATCATGTAGTCACTGTGGCCCAACTTGAGAACAGACACTTTCAAATTTGCTTATACCATCTTATCTCCTCTTTGACTGTCATTCAGGTTTTTCCCCCTCTTTACAAGCACAACAGGAAAATTCTGTTCTTGTAAAGTTACTGAGAAGCCTGGCTACCCCTGCTGGTGCTAACATCTCAGGGTAATAGAATATCTTAGAGTCAAGACAAAAGATTACCCAAAGGATGTTCATTGTGCCTGGTGTTATGGCTAGAAAGCTTTAGGGAATGTTTGCATCCTATGTACCAGACATATTTCTTTTGCTTCATTAGATTTGGGGGGGTTGTGGGCATAATTGTTATTCTTTTGTATGAAGTTGCACTTCCATCAATATTTCACATCTGATTTATTGGTAGATACAGGCAAATATCCTGATTCCATTAAAAAGGGGCAAAAACTGCATCCAAGATTTCTCCACAGATTTCACTGTGCACATTTCTGGGTTTCGTCCTTGCTAATGGATTTAAGCAGGACTGTCAAGAAAGCTCTTGCTGATGTCATATGGTCCTGACCCCAAAAGTTCAAAGACCTCTCAAAAGTTTGTTGTTGTCCTTCAGATCAGGACTTGCATTTATACTACTCTGCTCAAGTCAGTAAGAGTTTTTTTTCCTTAACAAAAGAACATAAACTCTTATTTTGGCAGATGCAAAAGCTTTCTCAGCCTTCAGGCTTTCCTATTGTAAAGTCCAATTGCATTAGGTAAATTAGGAGAGCTAACAGAAAATAAGTATCACATTTTAAAGAAGTATGAAGCAGAACAAAACACAAGTTGTTACTGTGCGTAAGTTAATATTTAAGGAGCGCATCTCAGGCAAGGCAAAGCCATAATCAACTCCAAAGCAGAATCTCCCTGAACATTTTAGTGAAGAAATTAATAGAAACCTTGTGCTTTTGTTAGTTTTTCCTTTTCTGAAATGTTTTGGGATTTTGTTGTGTTAATATTCTTTCCATGATGGTGTCTATGTGAGAATTGGAGATAAAATAAGACAGATGTACTGACCATGGTTACCAAGGGAGCAGTTTCCTTAGCAATGGCAAAGCAGTTGTCAAAGCAGTCAATGTTCCTTCTCTCTCTCACATGACTTGTTTTTACTAGTTTGCATAGCCTGGTTATACAAACAGCTAATCATGAACACCTCTGCCAAATTTCTGGGAGCAGGCAAACAAGGCCTAGGTGGGTCATTAGTCAGATGATCCCAACCTGGTTTCAGTTCGGTGTCTACCTGAACTTTTTCTTTTGTTTCATCATTTTTCATAAAACATTCACTGTCTAAAGAACATGAAAGTCATCCAAATGGGAACATAACCACATACTGTATACCCAGATAAAAAAGATATGGAGGTAGGTGAGTACTATAAAATTGCCACCTGTCCAAAGCACCAGTCCTTTCCTCTTAAGGGTAAAGATGGCAGCTAAAATAAACCCTATAAATAGGTCTTCTAACTGCCTACATGAAATGGTTATTATCTGAGAGTGGAAGTCTGATCCTGTCATCCTCACTGAGGCTGAAGAGTGGATTATGCTGCACTATAACACTTATTGCTCTCTATGGGTGCTTCTGGTGGTGGCGATAAGTGTGCAAGGTCCCTGGGCTGCATCCACAATTGCCCAGCCGAGGCCATTACCCAGCAGGTGGCTGCCTCCACCCTTGCCACATGCTGGGAGCTCTGCACCCTTTCCATACCCTCTCTCCCAAAGCCCATTCAGGCTCCTAGGGGCAGCACAGAGGTGAGATGGGCTCATGCTGCTGTATGGAAGGTATCTGCTCTAAAAGGATGGTAGATCCCATAAAGTGCTTGGAAAACCATGTTATCTGTAACTCCAGGCGCTACAACCACCAAACGAGAAGTTATCCTGAGCAGAATAATCCCCCCAAAAAACAGGCAGTGATGGAACTCTTTCCCATTCTGTATTTAAGCACCTAGTTATAATCAAACAATGATTAAAAGTGTTGTGTCAATAGCCCAGTAATGCAGAGACAGATTTGTACTGTAGTGGTGGCTGTGAGAGGTACAGTAGTTTGTTCTGACTACTGGAGTTGGGAAACTATTGTTTTCCTGCCTCTATTTCCAATCAAGGGCAAAGCTGTTTGATATCAAATATAACTAAATTCCTATATGCAGATATTTCCAGGGAACTTCTAGTTGCAGGCTAGCAAAGGACACATTTATATGCTTTTTTGAAAAGCAATATTAGCATAACCTCATACTATCCACTGGAGTGTCACCTATAGAGAAAATACTGGACCCTTTTTGGATTAATTCTGTGTTGCAAAATGCTGTCTTGATGTCACTGCTATGATCTGTAATTTTAAGTGGTGTTATTAAAAACATTTGATATCAAATGGCTCCTAAGAGTTTTCTGATAATTCAGCTACTCTGTATGTATTCTTCTTCAACCTGTAGCTAAAATTCATACATACTCATTTTCCAACACATCCTGACTTACTGCCTGCAACAAGTATGGATCTTTCTGTTCAGGTTGACTGGAATTTAATTAGACACTGATAAAGAGAAGGAAAAGTGCAGCGTCTGTGCAGACAGAGCAGCTGATTGCTGCTGTTCCCCCTGCTCTGGGTGGCTCGGTGCCATGGGGTAGGCTACCGACTGCATCTGCACTCCTCCTAGGGGCATTCATTTCATGACTATAATATTCATGATACACTGCTTGAGGTGAAGTAAGGAGTGTTCTTGAGCTTTGTTTACAAATACTTCTAGCAGGAATCTGACACCTTAGGAGGGAACAGAACAAGCTGGAAGTACAATATTAATCATAAATGGTTTGGGTTGGAAGCCATCTTAAAGCTCATCCAGTTCCAACACCCCTGCCATGGGCAGGGACAACTTCCACTACACCACATTGCTCAAAGCCCCATCCAACCTGGCCTTGAACACTTCCAGGGGTGGGGCATCCACAGCTTCTCTGGGTAACCTGTTCCAGTGCCCCACCACCCTCACAGTGAAGAATTTCTTCCTTATATTGAATCTAAATCTACCCTCTTTCACTTTAAAGCCATTACCCCTTGTCCTATCACTACATGTCCTTGTAAAAAGTCCCTCTCCAGCTTGCTTGTAGGCCCCCTTCAGGTATGGAAGGCTGCTGTAAGGTCTCCCCACAGCCTGCTCTTCTCCAGGCTGAACAACCCCCAACTCTCTCAGCCTGTCTTCATAGGAGAGGTGCTCCAGCCCTCAGATCATCTTTGTGGCCCTCCTCTGAACTCACTCCAGCAGGTCCTCATGCTTCTGGGGGCCCCAGAGCTGAATGCAGTACTCCAGGTGGGGTCTGACAAGAGCTGAGTAGTGGGGGGGGGGGTCACCTCCCTCAGCCTGCTGGTCATGCTGCTTTTGATGTAGCCCAGGTTATGGTTGGCTTTCTGGGCTGCAAGTGCACATTGCTGGATCTTGTTGAGCTTCTCCTTAACCAACAGCCCCACTTCCTTCTCCTCAGGGCTGCTCTCAATCCATTCTCTGCTCAGCCTGTATTTGTGCTTGGCATTGCCCTGACCCATGTGCAGGACCTTGCCCTTGGCCTTGTTGAACTTCATGAGGTTTGTATGGGCCCACCTCTCAAGCCTGTCAAGGTCCCTCTGGATGGCATCCCTTCCCTCCGGTGTGTTGACCGCACCACACGGCTTGGTGTCCGGCAAACTTGCTGAGGGTGCACTCAATCCCACTGCCCATGTTGCACCAGTCCCAATACTGAGCCTGAGAAATGCCACTCATCACTGGTCTCTACTTTACTCCATGGTACACTACCAAGCAGATCCCTGAAAAGGCTGAAGTCTGCTCTTCTGAAGTCCAGGCTAGTGAGCTTGCTGTGTATCCCCCTCAGTGTCCTAAGGATCTTGAACTCTGCCATTTCATGGTCACTGCAGCCAAGGCTCCCCTTGAGCTTCACGTTCCCCACCAACCCCTCCTTGTTGGTGAGGACAAGGTCCAGCATAGCACCTCTCCTTGTTGGCTCCTCTATCATTTTGAGAAGGAAGTTATCACCAATGCATTCCAGGAACCTCCCGGATTGCTTATGCCCTGCTGCATTGTCCCTCCAACAGGTGTTGGGGTGGTTGAAGTCCCCCATGAGGTCCAGGGCTTATGAATGTGAGACTGCTGCTATCTGTCTATAGAGGGCCTCATCTGGTCTGTCTTCCTGGTTGGGTGGCCTGTATCAGACCCCCACTGGTGACACCTGTCCCTGCCCTCCCTTTAATCCTGACCCATAAGCTCTTGGCTGGCTCCTCATCCATCCCCAGGCAGAGCTGCATGCACTCCAGCTGGTCACTGACATAGAGGGTGACACCCCCTCCTTGTCTCCCCTGCCTGTCCTTCCTAAAGAGCCTGTATCCTTCCATTCCAACACTCCAGTCATAGGAGCCATCCCCCACTTCTCTGTGATGCCAATAAGATCACAGCCCTGCAGGCGTGCACAGATCTATAACTCCTGTTTATTCCCCATGCTATGTGTGTTTGCATAGGGGCATTTATTTGGGCCCCCAATGAAGCTGACTTACTGGCTGGAGTGGCTGGAATTCCTTTGTGCTGTTCTTCAGGTGCTCTCCTGCTGACCTGTGATCCTTCTCCAGGCTCTGGGCATCTATTGCAGGCACTGGCATCAAACTGGTAGGAGTGGGATGGATTGAGGTTCCCTTCCCCCAGCAACTTTAGTTTAAAGCCCTCTTCACCAGCTTGGCAAGCCTATGGCCAAAGATGCTCTTCCCCTTCTCTGACAGAAGGACCTCACCAGCCCCGAGTAGACCAGGTTTCTCAAAGCAAGTCCCATGGTCTAAGTAGCTGAACCCCTGGCTGTGGCACCAGTCCTGTAACCATTTGTTGATTTTCCAGATTCAACTGGCCCTTTCAAACCCCTTCCCTTTGACTGGGAGGATTGATGAAAAACTACCTGTGCTCCAGAGTCCCTTACCACTGCTCCCAGGGCTCTGTAATCCTTTTTGATACTCCTCAGACTTCTCCTGGCTGTATCACTGGTGCCCATGTGAAACAACAGCAGCGGATAATAGTCAGTGGACCGTACAAGGCTTGGTAGTCTCTTGGTGACATCCCTGATACAAGCCCCCGGTAAGCAGCACACCTCTCTAGAGAGTGCGCCAGGTTGGCAAATGGGTGCCTCCGTACCTCTCAGAAGAGAGTCACCTGCTACTATCACCCATCGCCTTTTCTTAATTGTGCTGGTTGTTATACAGGGAGCAGATCAGGCTGCCTTACTCAGCTCCAGCGTCTCTCCTGGTGTGATGGGTCTTTCCTCTTCAGCCTGCAGAGCAGTGAAGTGATTCTGCAAGGGCACCTCAGGCTTCAGGGGAAGTCTCTTCCTCCTGCTGGTCCTTGCCATTGCAACCACCCATTCTCCTGCATTATTGGCCCCCTTCCCTTCTGTGTGTGCTGGTTGGGGGAGTTTTTGGCTGTGGGTCCACCACAGGCTGCGCTTGCAGCCAGCTATCTAACTCCTTCTCAGCCTCCCTGATGTTACACAACCTTCTCACCGCCTCCTGCAGCTCAGCCAGCTGCTTCAGGAGGTCTTCCACCTGGGCACAACTTTTGCAGGCAGCTCTGCCACCTACCCCTGCCCCAGGAGAAAGGTCCAGGCACTTCCTGCAGTCTGAGGTCTGCACTGCAGCCTCTCCCTTCAGCAGCTCCGTCTGGGTGGAGGCATCGGCCACCGCTGGGGTAGATGGTGCAGACCCCCCAGCCGGAGCTGCAGCCTTTGCTCTCAGACGAGTGCCCACCACTCTGCCTTGAGGCTCAGGTAGGATGAGTGCCCTTGACCTCTGCAGACGGTCACAGAACAGAGACCCGTTGCTCAGTTAGGTGTACTTCAAGTATCCCACTCGGCCAGTAGAATGTCCTGCCTTCAAAGAGGTGCTTTCCTGCCATGCCCATGCCACACCCATGCCATGCCCATGCCACACCCACACCATGCCCTATGGTAAAATTGTTGCTGGCCTCTGATGTGTGACTTGCGTGCCCTTGCTTACCACACCCAGACAGGGAGGGGGAGCATGGAGAGGGTTAGGAGCACGGTGCCACCTATGGATGCTATAAGCAAAAATCTGTCTCTCAGCTGCCTTATTAGGAAAGCTGCACGGAAAGGGAGGAAAAAGGCTATGGCATGTTTCTTAGTAATTTCCTCTATTCCACACTGAGGCAGTTTCAGATTCAGAGAATCTCACGGTGCTTGAATTCCCTAAATCTGCACAATCCTTGTGAAAACCAGTATTTTTGTGTCGAGAAATGTGGGAACAAAGAGGAGGCAAAGGTAAAAGCCACATAAGATCAAATAATGCTCAACTAATGAGACTCTTCTTCCTTTAGAGGAAATTGTGTGTGTGTGTGTATGAAGGGATGGGGAAGGTCTTATCTCTGCTGTGCACAAAATATAAGTATACAGCTTGTTTTTTTTAAAAAAAGTCTTGGGAATAGAGGAAGGAAAGCTACAGGAGGGAAGGCAAAGCAGTGGCCGTCATCTGTCTGATGGAAGAAGGCGGCAACAGGGAAGGACTCCCAGATTGCTTTCTGCAAAGAGGCAAGTTTGCAGTTTTAATGGTAGGAGGAACACACCCTGAGGTCAACCACAGCACTGAATCACATCAAAACCCATGGTATGTACGGCTGTCCTTCCATCTCCTCCACAGCCCCTTTACCTCAAAAACCAAAGATAAGCTGATGAAAAGGTAGAGACATTGAGTCACCTGAGAGCACAGTTTTACCAGGACAGCCACCCAGTCCCCATCTCCCAGCCGCAGCCATGCCAGTCCCCAATTCAGCAACCACTTAACCACCCTGCAGTGACCCCCAGTTACCAAAGTGGCGGCTCTGCAGTCCACTTGCCTCTGGTTGAGCTGATTTTTTACTGTTACGGTCCCAACCAGCTGCTGTGCATTTGATGTAACTGTTCAGGTAATATTCTCCAAGGATTTGTAGCCTTCGATATGCTACAGCCCCAGCCAGTCCCACACCCATCACCCCTGGGCTGCACCGCTGTAACTCTTCCTACCTCCTGCACAAACACATCAGGCGCAGATTTAATGGCACCCACCTAAATCCCTCCAGTCAGAGGCGTGTAAACATTTATGTAAAGGCTGTGCAGAAGAGAGGCCTAAATACAAAAGCGAAGTATTATTGAATGTGACTAGTGCCACTCACACAGACAGCCACAGGATTACAGCCCGGCAAATGAAGGTTGATACGATAACTGCACCAGGCAGTAGCAGAAGCAAAGCTGTCCTTCTCGATATCAGGGTGCCACAAACAGTCCAGGAGCAGAGTAAGTTTTGCTGACAGGTTACATAAGAATAAACAAAACTAATGCAGTAAGAATCAAAAAGAAAAAACAGGCCATTTGCACCACGCTGGGATGGTTTTTAGATCTGACATTTCAGCTGAATACAACTCGTGTTCAATTGCCTGAAGTCTTGCTAGGAAACCTTTGCATCGCTCAGTTTTGTGGTGTTTGCTCTTTTACTTGCATCTGTATTCGGAGCTCATGAAGGTAGGTTAGTTTTTTTGTTTGGTGATTTGTGGGCCCCTATGTATGAAATATTTGACAATATTTTTGAGTAGGGTTTAAAAATTTGGGCATTTGCCAAGAGGAAGATGGGTGGAGACCTAGTTCAGAGGGAGTTTCATTTGTATTCTCACTCCAGAACTGAATGCTCATGGAAAAGGTTTGAGAGGAAAGCGTTTGCCTTTGGCCCTGTTGAGTTAGATGCTGATGCACCATTGGGTGTGAGAGCTGACACTGCCAGTATGTTGCAAGACCAGAATTCATGAGAAAGAACTCAAATGAAGAGATGCCGTTAAATAAATAATTGGCAGAAACAGAATAGATAAACTGAAGTGAGAGAGTGAAATAAAAAGGGGAAGGGATGAGTGACCTTCAGCAGGAAAAAAGAACTGAAAAGAGGAAAATCTTCAACTCGGATATCAAATCCACAGTTTGAGAGAGTGAGGATGCAACAGAGGGGAAAGAAGATGGGAATAAACTGAGGG